>NW_006922136.1:1069464-1072812 GCF_000298275.1 Orycteropus afer afer
ACTTTGGTCGTGTTGTCAGAAGGGACCATGAGCTGGAGAAGGATATCATGCTTGGTAAAGTGGAGGGTCAATGAAAAAGGGGAAGGCCCTCAACAAGATGGATTGACACAGTGGCTGCAACGATGGGCTCAGGTATAGCAGTGATCATGGAGCTGGCACAGGACCAGGCAGTGTTTTGTTCTGCTGTACATAGAGTCACTATGAGTCGGAGATGACTCAACGGCACATAACAACAATAATGGGCATTGATTGTAGATTCAAGTAAAATGAAACCCATGACAACTTCAATTTTTTTCTATTTATCATGATGTTGCTTATTGGTCCAGTTGTAAGGATTTTTGTTTTCTTTATGTTGAAGTGTAATCCATACTGAAAGCTGTGGTCTTTGCTCTTCATCAGTAAGTGCTTCAAATTCCCTTGGCTTTCAGCAAGCAAGGTTGTTTCATCTGCACATCACTGGTGGTTAATGAGTCTTCCTCCAATCCTGATGCCATATTCTTCATATAGCCCAACTTCTTGGATTATATGCTTAGCAAACAGATTGTATACCCTGATACACACTGTTCTGATTATCTAGTGCCACTCTGACAAGAATATACCACAAATAGGATGGCTTTAACAAACAGGAGTTTATTATCTTCCAGTTTGGAGGCTTGAAGTCCAAGTTCAAAGTGCCAGTTTCTAGGGGCTGGGTGAAAGCCCCTCAGCCTTGGGCTTCAGCTCTGCCTCCTTCTCCCTGCCCACTGAACCTGGAGGCTTTTCTTCACTCAGACAGCTGCTGGCTGCTAAGGCTGACAAACCCAAGGTTGACAAGTAAAAAGGCACAGTCCCAATGTTATCAAAGAAGAAGGCAAGCCATTGATTCAAGTACATTGGAAGTCCCAAGATTGGCAGAGCATGGCAGGCTGCTGAACAACGACTTGGCTACATGCAGGATTCAAGTGTGCCATAAGATAGAGACCATTCCCAATGCTGCTTCTTATATATGGGAAGCAGACTCCATCCCTAAAGCAGCTACTCAGCTGCTTGTGGTGGATCCCACCATGGAGTTGATTGCCAGTCTCATCATGGGGAATAACTACCACCACTCAACCAGGCCCAGCCAAGTTGACACACAACCTTAACTACCACACACACCTTTCCTGATTTTAAGCCATACAGTATCCCCTTGCCTCTTGGTCTGTGTACAGTTTTCTCATGAACACAATTTAGTGATCTGGAATTCCCATTCTTCACAAATTATCCATAATTTGTTATGATTCACAGTCAATTGGCCTTGAATAGTCAATAAAACACAGGTAAGCATCTTTCTGGTATTCATTCTCTGCTTTTGGCCAAGAACCATCTGACATCAGCAATAATATCACTCATTCCATGTCCACTTCTGAATCCAGCTTAAATTTCTAGCAGTTTTCTGTCAATGTACTGCTGCAACCATTTTAAAAATTATCTTTAGAAATATTTTACTTGTGTGTTATAGTAATGATATTGTTCAATAATTTCCACATTCTCTTGGATCACCTTTCTTTGGAATGGACACAAATATGGATCTCTTCTAGTTTGTTGGCTAGGTAGCTGTCTTCGAAATTTCTTGGCACCTCCAATGCTGTATCCATTTGTTGAAACATCTCAATGCATATTCCATCAATTCCTGGAGCCTTGTTTTTCACCAATGCCTTCAGTGCAACTTGGACTTCTCCCTTCAGTACCATTGGTTCTTGATCATATGCTGTGTTTTGGTTACCTAGTGCAACTCTGACAGGAATATACCACAAATGGGATGGCTTTAACAAACAGGTATTTATTCTTGCAATTTTTGGAGGCTAGAAGTCCAAATTCCAAGTGCCAGGCTCTAGGGGCTGTGTGAAAGCCCCTCAACCTTGGGCTTCAGCTCTGCCTCTTGCTCCTGGCCCACTGAAGCCGGAGACATTTCTTCAGTCAGAAAGCTGCTGGTTGCTGAGGCTGACAAACCCAAGGTTGACAAGTAAAAAGCCATAGTCCCAGTGTTACCAAACAACTTGATAGGGCATTGTAGGCTGTTGAACAATGACTTGGCTACATGTAGATTTCAAGCATGCCAAAAGGGTAGAAACCATTCCCAAAGTTCTTTTTTATATACAGGAAGCAGACTACATCCCTAAAGCAGCTACTCAGCTGCTCCAATAGATTCCACCATGGGGTTAATTACCAATCTCACCATGGAGAATAATTACATCCAGCTTCCCAGCCACTCAACCAGGCCCAGCAAAGTTGACAACAACGTTAACTACTACATGCTACCTCCTGAAATGGTTGAACATCAACCAATTATTTTAGGGACAATGACTCTGTATTACTTCTATATTTTTTTTTATGCTTCCTGCATCATTCAATATTTTGCCAATTTAATCCTTCAGTTTTGCAACTTGAGGTTTGATTTTTTTTCTTCAGTTCTTTCAGATTGAGAAAGGCCCAAGTGTGTTCTTCTCTTTTCCTTTTCTCACTTCAGGTGTTTGCACATTTCATTATAATACTTTACTTTGTCTTCCTGAGCCACCCTTTGAGATTTTCTGTTCAGTCCTTCTATTTCATCATTTCTTCCATTTGCTTTAAATACCCTACATTCAAGAGCAAGTTTCATAATCTCTTCTGACATCATTTTGGTCTTTTCTTTCTTTCTTGTCTTTTTAATGACCTTTTGCATTCTTCATGTATGATATCCTTGATGTCATCCCAGAACTCATCTGGTCTTCGGTCTTTGGTGATCAATGCTTCAAATTTATTCTTCAGATGGTCCTCTCTGTTTTGGTTACGTCATGCTGCTCTAACAGAAAATACCGCAAACGGGTGGCTTTAACAAATAGTTTATTCTCTTACAGTTTTGAAGGCTAGAAGTCCGAGTTCAAAGTTCCAGGCTCTAGGGGCTCGGTGAATACCCCTCACCTTGGGCTTCAGCTCTGCTTCTTGCTCCTGGTCCCCTGAAGCTGGAGGATTTCTTCACTCAGGCAGATGCTGACTGCTGAGGCTGACAAACCCAAGGTTGACAAGTAAAAAGGCACAGTTCCAGTATTACCAAACCACATGGGAGGCCACTGATTCAAGTCCATTCAGAGTCCCAAGATTGGCAGACAACATGGCAGGCTGCTGAACAATGACTCAGCTACATGCAGAATTCAAGCTTGCCAAAAAGCTGCAGACCATTCCTAAATCTTCTCCTTATATACTGGGAGGAGACCACATTCCTAAGGCAGCTAGCTACTCAGCTGCTCACAGTAGACTCCACCATGGAGTTGATTATCAGTCTCATCATTGAGAATACTACATCCAGCTGCCCAGGCACATAAAACCAGGCCCAGCCAAGTTGGTACA
>NW_006922136.1:1072934-1076206 GCF_000298275.1 Orycteropus afer afer
GGCAATCTACTTCCGTAGTGATAATGCCCCGGAAACCCAAGGAGGGGTTGCTGTGAGTTGGGTCTGAATTGATGGCACATAGCACCAGCAACAACCATAGTCTCTAAATCCATGTGGGATATACTCAAGGTCCTATTTTAGCTTTTGCAGATTTGTTTTAATTTTCTTCAACTTCAACTTGAACTTGTATATGAGTAATTGATGGTCTGTTCCACAGCCAGCTCCTGGCCTTGTTCTGCCTGATGAGACTGAGCTTCATGAGTGTCTCTTTCTACAGATACAGTAGATTTGATTCCTGTGTATTCCGTCAGGCAAGGTCTGCATGTATAGTCAGCACTTAAGTAGCTGAAACATAATATTTATATTTCGTATGATTTATGATATATTTGAGTACAACCGAGTATATCATCTCATCTTACATATGATCTGTTTCAAATTATATTTTATTTTTTGTCATTGTTTCTTTCTTTTCCTTATCTTCTTTTGGAATGATCATTTTCCCCTTTGTATTTGTTGTTATATATTCTTTTAATAGTTACCCTAGAGATTACAACATTTATCATTCCCTAATTAATGTCAGTATAAAGTAGAGTCTAATATGTATGTATAACTTATATATAAATATGTAATATATAACTTAGCCTAAAGAAATTAATGGACAATACAAAGATCTTAGAACACTTAGAAGGTTGTGTAAGATGATTCTCAGGTATTATTACTTCCATATTACTGATGTGACATATGAACATCTAAGAGAGGATTCAGGGTGTGGTGTTGTATGTCTGGGAGGGGGAACAAGATAGACTGGCAGTGGACAAAGAATAGTTGTTGGCCTACCACTCCCAGTCTCTACTGTTACTTCATAAATACAAGTACTTGTGATTGTCTTGACATTTGGGAAAATAATGCCCCTCTCCCCATAGTAAGGGTTCATGGCAGAAATCACTTCTCTGGGCAAAATAAGGATATCCACAAAAGAATAACATACACTAATAGTCTACAGTAGGGTTTGGCAAACTATGGCCTATCAGCCAAAACTCTCTTGCCACTTATTTGTAAATAAACTTTATGTATGCTAATTTGTTTATAGGAGCTCTGGTAGCATAGTACCTAAGGCACTTGACTGCTTACCAGAAGGCTGGCAGTTCAAACCCACCAGCCACTCCTCGGAACTACTTGGGTAGTGATATTGCCTCGGAAACCCAAAGAGGAGTCACTATGAGTCAGGTCCGACTCGATGGCACATAACAATTTGTTTATATATTGTCTGTGACTGATTTTGCACTGCAGTAGGAGAGTTAATTTGCAACAGAGACTGCATGGTCTATAAAGTCTACCTTATTGATTGTGTAGCACTTTATAGGAAAAAGTTTGCTGACCATTGGTTTATAGTACTAGTCTCCAAAGTAGAAGGCAACCCAGGGGTACACAAAACAAGAGTTGGGGTATGGAAAGAAAGTTTTAGAACTTCTACTGATTTTTTTAGGTCCCATCCTTTTTTGTGTGTATTTTGTAGTCATACAGTGGCTATGATCAATCATTGATATTCAAACACATCTGGACTGTGACACTGAGTAAATTACATAATCTTTCTGAAGCTTAGATCCCACTTCTACAAGAGAGGATTAGAATAATGTCCACTTTAACGAGTTGTTATGAGCATAAAATTGGAATTATAAATGGCAGCATTCGACACATAGCAGGAACTCAGTAAATAACAGCTGCTGTTTTTGAGGAAATAATTTGTTTGCCATTGGCATTGTTTTTAATTGAAGCATAATACATGCAAGCATATAAAAAAAGCAGTACAAGGGTATATATAATTAAATGTAAGTTCAGACCCCAGCTTACTATCACTTAACCTCTCTGTGTCTCAATTTCCCTTCTCTGTGAGATGAGAATCGTGTCAGTACCTACTTTACATAGTTGTTGTGGAGCTAAATTGTGTACATCACTTAGAACTGTGCTTGTCCTAATTATAAGTACTATTTAAGATTAGGGAGCTCTGGTGACATAGTGCCTAAGGCATTTGATTGCTAACCAGAAGACTGGCAATTCAAACCCACCAGCCACTCCTCGGAAGGAAGACTGGGCAATCTACATCTGTAGTGATACTGCCTCAGAAACCCAAGGAGGGGTCGCTATGAGTCAGATCCAACTCAACAGCAATGGATTTGGTTTTTGGTATATAAGATTAGCTGTGTTAATGTGCCATTTGGATTTATTTTCCTGTGCACTGCTTGTTCATTTCCTTTTCCCATTTTTTTTTTAAATCATGATGTGTTGTTTTTCTTTGGATTTGGAAAACTTTATATACGAAGGCAGTGCATCTTTTGTTATATTTTACAAACCTTTCTTTTTTGTCTTGTAATTTATCTATGATTTTTTCCCCATAATATTTATTTTTTGGTGAAGAAATTTTAAATGTTTTAAATTTATTAATCTTTGGGCCTTATGGTTTCCAGAGTTTGAGTCTTGGTTATTACTGGTTTTACAGGCATCCTCTTTGATCCATCTGGACTTGATTCTGGTGTAAGCAGTAAATAGTGATCTAAATGTCAATTGTTCCAGCACTGTTTATTGAATATTCTATGTAAGGTGAAAGCTTTGTCTACTAGATGACTGGATGTTCTATTGTTCTTTAATTCAAACTAGTGTATGGTCCAGGAGCTCTGGTAGCATAGTGCCTAAAGCACTTGACTGCTGACCAGAAGGCTGGTGGTTCAAACACACCAGCCACTCCTTGGAAAGAAGGTTGGGCAATCTACTTCCGTAGTAATACCTCCTCGGAAACCCAAGGAGGGGTCGCTATGAGTTGGGGCCAATTCGATGGCACATAACAACAACAACAACAGTGTATGGCCCAATCTTGATTCATCCCACTTTTGTTTCTTTTGGTTTTGATGTGATTAGAAGTTGACTGAGGCAGACACATTACTTAGGCAAGACATTTTCCCTTTTTATGTATGAAAAAAACAAAGTACAAAGTAAGAGGTTTTGCCTATCTCTGAGACACCTTTAACTAACAGCCTAGAAGAGTTACTAAAAGAAAAAAAAAATGCCTGACAAAGAACGGGAGATAAGATACTTTCTTCATGTAATATTTTATTATATGTGTAAATAAACACTTCCCAAAATAATATATGTATATAATACATGTGTATATTATAAATAAGCCATTTCTCTCCTGTTGAATGGGACCTCTGGTAGTGTAGTGCCTAAGTCATTTGACTGCTAACCAGAAGGCTGGTGGTTCAAACCCACCAGCCACT
>NW_006922136.1:1077574-1082164 GCF_000298275.1 Orycteropus afer afer
CTTTTTTTTTTTTTTTTTCTCTGTGGACATTATTTTATGAGCTTATTTTGAGCATCTATTTCTGGTTTGGTTTCTAAGTGGTGATGTCAGGTGTCCTGATTTTAATTTGTTGTTCTCTGTTGTGAGTTCTCTATTGGAAGGACTCCCTTTAGCGTTTCTTGTACGGTTGGTCTGGTTTTTACAAATTCCCTTAATTTCTGTTTGTCTGAGAAGGTCATGATTTCACCCTCATATTTGAGGCTAATATATAATTCTTGGTTGGAAGTTCTTTTCCTTCATGGTTTTATATATGTCATCCCATTGCCTTCTTGCCTGCATGGTTTCTGCTGAGAAATCAGAACTTAGTCTTATTGGTTGTCCATTGTAGGTGACATTTTGTTTTTCCTGAGTGGCTCCCAAGATTTTTTTTGTCTTTGGTTTTGGAGAGTTTGTTTATGGTATGATGTCTTGGTGACTTTCTCTTGGGATCTATGGGGTTTGTTGAGCTTCTTAGATGCCTGTCTTTTTTTCCGTCATGATATGGGGGAAATTTTCTGTTAGCAAGTATTCCACAATTTTCTCAGGGTTTTTTTTTTTTTTTTTTGCCTCCTCTTGTTGTGGTATTCCAATCAGGTGTATGTTGTTTTTCATGTCATTCCATACCACATAATTCTTAGGTTCTCTTCATTACTCTTAAATCTTTGTTCTGACTTTTCTTCATACAGGCTGGCATCTTATACTTGGGAAATGCGTTCTTCAGCAAGTTCTAGTCTACTCTTTTGTCCTTCCACTGTGTTGTCTGTCTCTGTAATTTTAGTGTTCATCTTCTGATTTCTAATTGCTATTTTTGTATGACTTCTAATTGTGTATTTATCTTGTTATTTTTTTCTTGAATGTTTTTCCTGAATTCTTCCACAGTACTATCTTCTCATTGATTCTGTTTGTGGTTTCCTTGAGTGCTTGGAGAGGCATATGTGTGTGTGTGGTGTGTGTGTGTGTATAGCTCTTGAATTCCTTCTCAGATAGTTCTATTGCTTGTTCTTCTTCCATGATAGATAATTCTTTAGCCTGTGCTTTTATTTCTTTTGTCTTGTCCTGTTTTTGTTTGTCTGTTTTATTTGAGGTTGTCTCTTGTTTCCTAGACATTTTGAAGTTGTTGTCTTTAATGATTAGTTATGTCTTGATTTGTTTCACCCTGATTTTATGTTTTACTATATTTGAAAGTATGGAGCATGTGTACTTTTTTAGTTATTACCTTGGCTGTACTGGGTTGCTCTTCAGCTCTCTCTGTGTTAGTGGAATCATGGTGGGGATGTGGGTACAAGTCTCTCTTCATTGTGGAGGGGATTTGGAGTTGGAGTGAGCAGGTGTTGTCCACCATCTGTCCTTGATTCTGTGGTGCAGGAGTCATTGGTGTTACCTATTGGGTTAGGTGTTCAGTGTAATAAATAACTCTTGTTGCCTTGTGGCAGTTTAATGTGATCCCTCTATTGGATGAGGCAGGGAATAAGAGGAAAAAGGAAAAAAAGGCACCAATAGCGAGTCCCCATTTTTGGCATTTGGGTGAGACAATTCAGTCAGTGCTGCCGGCACTGGTAGTTTGTGTCTTCCTGAGCTATCTACTAATGATGACATTCTATTGTCAGTCAAAGACCCATGGTTCAAAACCAACAGAGGCTCCAATGGGTAGAGGGCCACTACTTTCTGCTTGGATCAAGAAGGTGCAAAAACCCAGTACCCCAGTACACTCTGCACTAAAAAGGGGTCCTGGAAGAGTTGAACCCCAGCTCACTGCTGTGCACTCACTCTGGGGCTCTGCCTACTTGGAGGGAGTTTCTCCCTTTTCCCAACTTCTGTCTGGACTCCATGGCAGCCTAATCCCATGGGGGGATTTGATCTGTTTTCCAATAAGATTATCTACTCACTCATCTCCCAAGGTCACCTCCAACACCACAATTTAAATGCATTTATCCTTCTCATATCTTCCTTAATCACTGACCAACTTCCACATGCATATAAAGCTATTGAAAATACTATGGCTTGGGTCAGGTGCACCTTAGTCTTCAAAGTGACATCTTTGCTCTTTAACACTTTAAAGAGGTATTTTGCAGCAGATTTTCCCAGTGCAATACATCATCTGATTTCTTGACTGCTACTCCCATAGGTGTTGCTTATGGATCCAAGTAAAATGAAATCCTTAACTTCAGTCTTTCTTCATTTAGTACTATGCTGACTATTTTCAGACATATATTTGATTTTCCCTTAAGATATTTTTTAGATTTGGAATTACTGGATCAAATGGTATGAATTTTAAAACAATTTTAATGTAATACAGTGGTATTTGTGAAAATCAGAACCTGTGGAAGGCAGAAAACTGTTAGAGAAGGGAAAAGAAAATATTTGCCACTAATAGAGAGTAATAGAAAAGTGGTAAACTACACTCTGTCAAAGGTGGGAAACTCATAAGGCTCAGAAAAAGAAGGCAGGCCTATCAAGTTCTGGCTCTCACAGGTTCACATATACATAAAGACATAGAAGTACACATGTCATAACTGTACAGCTTGATGAATTTTTACAAAGTGAACACACCCATAAAACCAGTCCTCATATCAAGAAACAGAATATTACCAACACCTCAGAAACTCCATCATGCCCCTTTCAGTCACTGTTTTCTCCCAAGGTTAAACATTTTCAGGAATTCTAAAACAGTATATATTAATTTTACCTGAATTTGAATTTTATATGTGTTTGGAATCATAGGTTATATAGTTTTTTGGAATCTGGCCTGTTTCACTATTTTTTATCATTCTTATTGTGTATAGTCATAGATTATTCATTTACTGGTGTTTAGTATTTTGTTACATAAATATATCACAGTTTATTTATTCATTTTACTATTCATAGCCATAAGACTTTTTTTTTTTTTTTTTTGCTATTATGACTAATGCTGCTATGGACACTCTGTTCTAATACATGCATTTCTGTTGGGTTTATACCTGGGAGTAGGTGTATACCTTAGAAATTAGTGCTGTGTGTACACTTAGAAATTAATGGATTACAATTATCATGTATAGAGTGTGCATATGTTAAGATTTTATGTAGTTTCAAACCAAAGAGCTTTCAAGAAATCCATGTTTATGATGATGAAAAACAACCACCACTCTTATGTGATAGGCACTTTCAAATCCTAAATATTTCATGTAATATTCATAATAACCCCATAAGTTAATTAGTATTATTCTTATTTTTTAAATGAGGAAATGGAGGCTAAGAGCTGTCCAATACTCTGCCCAAGCCCACAGTTAGAAAATGACAGACTCACAATTTGAATTCAGATTTGTCTGACTTCCAAGGTCATAGTCTTTCAACTATACCTCCCTACATATATCATTTCAATCCCTTCAGCACTGAACATAAGGGGTAAAAAGGAACAATGTTGTTGTTTAAAATCACAGTTTTTATTACCAAGGAGCTAGCTGATGCCTGTGTGGTACACACCTGCAGGAACAACACTTGTATATAACTTGCCAGGATGATGCAGTGACTGGGCTGAGTTCAGTGCCAAGCTAATATTCCCTTCCACCTGGTAGGCTTAACAGCCCAAACATCCATGATACTGGCTGGTATTCTAATTGGAGCTATGTATTCTTGAATGAACTAGGAAAAATTGATATAGGTATCAGGTGAATTCCAGGTTGATGGAAGGCTATGCCCATTTACACATTTCTGCAAATGGGCTGTAGCATCACAGAAACCTTACTGTGGTTAAATGAGTTCCTTTGTGAGTTTTTTTTTTTTTTTTGTCTGTACATATTGTGCATCTCTCTGTGACTTCCTTTTCCTTAGTGCCATTGTGCTGGTCACTAGCTTTTGGTATATTGCCTTTCCCTTCACCCAAATCAATACTTGTCTCTTACCTATGTAGCAATGTTTTGTCCCCTCCCTTCCCATCCCTGGTAATCAAAAAACAGTTTCCTTCCATATGTAAACCTTTTCCTTGACTTTTTACAATAGTAAATTAATAAAATACTTGCCCTTTGGTGTTTGACTTATTTCACTCATCATAACATCCTCCAAGTTGATCATGCTATGAGATATTTTGCAGATTATATATTATTATTCAGTGTTGTGTAGTATTCCATTGTGTGTATATACCATAGTTTGGTTTTCCATTTCTCCGTTGATAGGCACTAAGGTTGTTCCCATCTCTTTGCAATTGTGAATAGTGCTGTGATAAATATGGAGTGTATATGTCTATTCGTGTCCTGACTCTCTTTTCTTTAGGATATATACCTAGTAATGGGATTGCTGGATTGCATGGTATTTCTATTTCCAACTTTTTAAAGAAGCACCATACTGCTTTCCACAATGATTGTACCATTTTACAGTCCAACCAGCAATATACGTGAGTCCTGATATCTCCACATCCTCACCAGCATTTGTTATTTTCTGTCTTGTTGAACTTTGCTATTATTGCTGGGGTGAGATGATATCTCATTGTTGTTTTGATTTGCATATCTCTAATGGCTAATGGGGAGCTCTGGTAGCATAGTGGCTAAGACACTTGCCTGCTAACCAGACGGCTGGCGGTTCAAACCCACCAGCCACTCC
>NW_006922136.1:1082264-1086002 GCF_000298275.1 Orycteropus afer afer
GGAAACCCAAGGAGGGGTCGCTATGAGTTGGGTCCAACTTGATGGCATATAACAACAACAACAACAATGGCTAATGGGGAGCTCTGGTAGCGTAGTGCCTAAGTCACTTGACCGCTAACCAGAAGGCTGGCGGTTCAAACCTACTAGCCACTCCTCGGAAGGAAGATGAGGCAATCTACTTCCATAGTGATACTGCCTCAGAAACCCAAGGAGCGGTTGCTATGAGTTGGGTCCAACTTGATGGCATATAACAACAACAACAACAATGGCTAATGATCACAAGCATTTCTTCATGTGTTTATTGGCTGCCTGAATATCTTCTTTGGTGAAGTGTCTGTTCATGTTTTCTGCCCATTTTTTATTTGGATTATTTGTCTTTTTGATGTTGAGGTGTTTGAGTTTTCTGTAAATTTTAGAGATAAGTTACTTTTGTCCATGTTGATTGATATTTCCCGAGTAAGCTGTAAACAACTTGGTTTCCATATTTTTTGTCTGGTCCTCGGCTGCAGCCTGCCCTGTGATTGGTATGCACCTTGCAGTGATTGGTCAATAGACTATGCAAATGAAGTATCTGTGGCCTACCAAGAAGGTATTGGTCACTTCATGGCCCTGAAAGGAGGGCCATGCCTTTAAATTGACCAGAAGTTTGCGTATGTAAGCTGCCAACATAGCAGAGTGTTTTTAGAGACAGAAAAAGGGAAGAGAAGCAGCAGGAAGAAGCAGAAAGAAGACAGAAGACAGAGGAAGCAGAGAGAGAGGAGGAGAGCAATCTCCTAAAAGAGATTTAACATAGGTCAAGGGCTATAACACTGAAGATGGCAAGAGGCCCTGAAGGAGCCCCACAGCAGAGTCAGCAATGACAGGATGAGAAATGGCCCAGTGACAAAGCTGACGGTGACAGATGTCAAGGCCCTGGGGGAGCCTGTCCTCAGGGAGCTGAGAGGAGGTCTGCACAGTCAAGGGGATCTGAGAGAACTGTCCTCCACAGAAGAAGGGAGACTTTGGCTACATGCTTCCTGATCCTTATCCTAAGTTGTAACAGACCCTTAAGTGTCAGTATGGTCTGTAAGGTCTGTGTAGCCATTGCAATAGATTATCAAACCCAAAAGAGAAGTAGAGAGTGCTATGGAAGGGACAGTTGGTGTCAGAATTGGTAAAAAGTTTGTAGGGTAGAGGTATGTCTGGCCTCTACCTCATGAGAATAAGCTTTGTGCCAATCCTGGTTATCATCACCTCTGAAGTTAGACAGGTTCTGAAACAACTACTATTCTATTTATCCCACCATTTTATACTTACATGTCTGATTGCTGACAAGACAGGCCAGCCAAGTGCTGCTACTTTTTCTTTCATTAGAAATCCATGTTTTCTCCCAGAGTCTCAATAGAATCATAATTAGTACTTCTATTTTTTTAATGAACACAACCTATAAGATAAGTGCTCCTACAAGTGCAGCCTCTAGAATTAGCCCTGATGGGGAGCAACAGGAGATAGCACCGGGAGATCACTCATCAGTGCTAGGTGCTCCTAGGCAAACCAGTGTGCCCTGATGTCAGAGATAGAATCAAGGGCTGTGAGCACTTGAGGCATTTTGCTTCAGATTGACTTTTAGGAAGATCTTGAGTCTGGACATAAGACTTGGGTCTCCCCAATAGGAGATCTGCTGGATCTGGTCTCTCTTGAAAGTCAGAAGAGTCATACTGTCCAGCCCTCGTTTCAGAGAGGTGAGTGTGTATCTAAAATGGGGTAGTTTGAAGGGAAAGTTATATTATGATGCCTTAAGAATCCATCTAATTCCTCACTTTACTTTAGGATGAAACCATACCCAAACCAAACTTCTCAAGTCAGAGAATTCATATTCTGATTTGGTAAATGAGAACATAGTAGGGAAGGATGGTGTCAAGAAAACTGAAACTTGAAGTGTTACCTTGTTTCTTTACTGCAAAGATCACAAACTAGTGACCCAGGGTTTGAATCCAGTTCACAGACATTCTTTGTTTAACCTATATAGTGTTGTTTTGTTTTTCTTAGTTCAGTTGCTATTAAAAATAATAATAATCAGGAAATTTCATGTAGTAGTCCCTACATTTCTGGCTTAACTTTGAAAAGCTAAAGATTGGATAATAGTGGGTTTACATTCTAACATAGCTCAGTAGTAGCTGTTCCCTTTAGATGGTGCAAGCTACCTCTGATTTGCTATGTTCCCCACTAGAGTTGGTGCAGGGTCACTCCCTAATGTTACCTATTTGGTCCCTGCAGCATTTGAGTCTGTATCTCCTGCTGTAGATCCTTGACCAGGAAAGATTCACAATCAAGCCAGATCTAACTCTCCGACAAAATGCCACCAAAATAGAGAGATCAATCTTTTTGGAGTGAAAAAATGTTCTAAAATTGATGATGATCATGATTGCACAGCTCTGTGAATATGCTAAAAATCATCGCATTGTAAATTTTAAGTGGATGAATTGTATAATATGAATTAGGTAGGGAAGCACATATGACAAATCAACACCTCAATACTGGCCTATGTCACTAAATTCCTGTTGTTGTTGTTGTTGTTGTTGTTGTTAGGTGCCATCGAGTCACTTCTGACTCATAGCGACCCCATGCACAGCAGAATGAAACACCGCCCAGTCCCGTACCAGCTTCATGATCCTTGCTCTACTTGAGCCTAGACAGTCTCTAATACTATACTATCAGAGCAGTAGCAGACCTAAGTGGTTCAGAGCAGGAAAATAAAGATAAATATAGTACCTACTTCATAGAATTTTTAACAGGAATAAATAAGATAATCCCTGTAAACGCATAGCTCTCTTCCTGGTACATGATAAATGATCGATAAATGTTAAGTTTTATTAGTTATTATTGCAGGAAAAGAAGCGACCTAACAACATTTAGCCTAAAAACACTGAGATTGTGCACCCTGAACCCTGGAGCAACTCTTCTAGGGCCTCTCCAAATGTGTTGTCAGTGCTAAGTGGCCATGGGGCCTGAGCCAGAACTCTAAGAAACTTCAAAGGCCCTTTAGTGATGAAAATAACAAGTAGCTTCCAAACGCTCAAGTGGCCTAGGAAGCCCTAACTAACTTTTTGTGCCATATTCAAGAAATATGAGGTAGTACAATCTGTGCTACCAGGTAGCGTAGTGCCTGAGGAACTTGACTGCTAATCAGAAGGCTGGTGGTTCAAACCCACCAGCCACTCCTCAGAAGGAAGATGGGGCAATCTACTTCCATAGTGATACTGCCTCAGAAACCCAAGGAGGGGTCACTATGGGTCAGGTCCGACTCGACAGCACGTAACAGCAACAACAACAAGAATCTCTGCAATGCAGAGTAGCGAGACCTGAGTTCTAATTTTGCCTCTACTACAAATTGGAGAATATTAATTTTCTATGCTTTAATTTCCTCATATATTGAAAAACAATCATGTTTACTCTGCTTAGCTTACAGGGCCATAAAATGAAGAAAGAATGAGCTACTTGGAATGGTATAAAATTCCATATAAGGTAAGGTATGTTTATTCAAGTATATATATCAATGGCCCAAATCAGGTAAGAGGCACAGCCACACAGAAATGCTAAGGAGGCTGAGATTGTTCTTGTAACAAGAGAGAGAAATTGGGATGGTTTTACCCATTGTCTTTAAAAAGACTTGCCAGAGAATGGTGAAGCTCTTGGCAATCAGAACAGATGCAGCCCAAGCTGCCATATGCTATGGTAAAAAAAAAAAAAAAAAAAAAA
>NW_006922136.1:1086102-1092602 GCF_000298275.1 Orycteropus afer afer
TGCTCGACATCTCGTATGCCTATGGTAAAAAAAAAAAAAAAAAAAAGCTCCTGGCAGAGGACAATCATCACACCAGTCTCCTCACCATATTATGGAACAGAAAATGTTAGCTTCCCTAGATTACAGGGTATGGCTCCAAAGCAGAGAAAATTACACTCACACCCAGAAATGGGAAATTTCTTCTCTAGGAAGAGCTAAGCTTTCATTAGGAAAGTAGTTAGGTGGCTGTGACTTTTTTTTTCTTCTGAAGTTCTTGATGACTCTCCATAAAATTCTAAGAAAGGTTTAGAAATGAATTAACCCTAGTATATCTCCTTACACAGAGTTGTCCAGATAACTTTAGAAAATGTACCCATTGGATATGGGGTAGCAGAAGCTTTTTTTCTATTGAAACAGTCAGTGGGTTACCTTGACAAACCAAAACCAAAAACCAAACCCACTGCCATCAAGTCAACTCTGACTCATAGTGACTCTGTAGGACAGAGTAGAACTGATCCATAGGGTTTTCAAGGCTATAAATCCTTAAGGAAGCAGACTGTCTCATCTTTCTCCCATGGGTTCAAACTGCCGACCACCTGGTAAGCATTTGAAAGCTTTAACCACTATGCCATTAGAGTGCCTTCAGCTTTGGAAAGGGCTTGGAATACTAAAGTTTAAGGGTTGAACTGATTCCTAATGTTCCTCAACACATTCTTCCAGTTGGAACTGGTAGATTAAGGAAATAGTCACTAGTAGCTGCTTCTAAATCATTTTGTTATGTCAAGAACATTTTAAAATTAAAAAAAAGAACATTTTAATATGAAACAGTCAAAGGAGGGAGTTGACAGAGTGGAATATAGTGAAAGTATTCATGAGACCTCACAATAAGGAGTAGTATGTTAGGCAGTGTAGGAGAATGGTAAAGATCGTGAATTGTGGCCTCAACTAGACCTGATTAATAGCCTGGCTCTGCCACTTACGTTCTGAGCCAAATATAAAATGGGATGGAAACAGTACTGATCACATGCAGTCCTTGCAAAGAAAAAATAGATGGCATTCTTAAAGCAAATAGCTCATTGCCTGGCACATAGAAAGCGGTAAAAGTAAGAGTAGTTATTAATATATGCTCCTTAGCATTGCATTCCAAGCGCTTCCATATCTAACCCAAGCCTATCTTTCTAACTTCATTTCCCATCACTCCCTGCCATATACCCTATGCTTGACCACACAGAGACTACAGGACTGTTAATCAATCTTAAATTTCATCATACACTAACACATCTTCACTTCTTTTTTTTATCCTGGTCTTTCTGCCTAGGATGCCTTTTCCCTCTTCCCTACACTGTAAAAAATCTTATTTACCTATCTGGCCCAGCTAAAGTTTCTCCACTTTTGTTGACCTTTCCCCTTCTTTTAATTCAGGCAGGATTAAAGTGCTTTTCTTTGTATTCACATTGCATTTTTAATACAGTGTGTTAAGTGCCATACTAACTAACGTTATCAACAGTTGTACATGTTATAGTAATCTGCCTGACATTATGAGTGTCTTGGATTGAATTATGTCCCCCTAAAATATGTATCAACCTGGCTAGGCCATGATTCCCAGTATTGTGTGGTTGTCTTCCATTTTGTGATCTGATGTAATTATCCTCCATTTTCTGTGCTGTGAATCCTAACCTCTATATATTAATGAGGCAGGATTAGTGTGAGATATATCCTGAGGCATAGCCATTTAAGAGAGCATGAGTCCAGTCCCACTCTTATTCAAGTTCCACCTTTACTCAAATGCACACTCTTACTCAAGTCATCCCTTGCTTGAGTCACATTTTATCTTACAAGAGATAAAAGGAAAGAGAAGTAGAGAAGGGATGGACCTCACTACTACCAAGTAATAAGAGCCAGGAGCAGTACATGTCCTTTGGACCCAGGATTGCTGTGCTGAGAACCTCCTAGTCCTAGGGAAAATTGACCCCAAGACATATGGAGTTCTTCAAAGAACATTAGAGCCACAGATATTGAAAAAGACAAGAACCTTCCCCTAGAGCCAGTGCCCTGAATTTGAAATTCTAGCCTCCATGCTGAGAAAAATATGTGTTTGTAAAGCCACCCATTTGTGGTATTTCTGTTATAGGAGCATTAGATAACTAAGAATTGGTTACTGAGAAGTAGGGTGCTGCTCTAACAGATACCTAAAATGTGGAAGAGATTTTGGAATTGGGTAATGGGTAGAGATTGGAAGAGTTTTAAGATGCCTAATAGTAAAAGTTTAGATTGTCTTGAAGAATGGACACCATGTGCAATTCCAGTGAGGGCTTAGAAGGAAGTGAGCTGAGCTATAAACTCTCTGTCATCTTAGAGAATACATTTGGCACCAGCAACAGAATGTTGCTAAAAGTATGGACATTAAAATGTGCTTCTGTTGAGGCTTTGAAGGAAAATGGTGAACATGTGATTGGACAATGGAAGAAGGGTGATGCTTTTTATGCAGTAGCAAATAATTTATCTGAATTATGTTCAAATGTTTGGTGGGAGGTAGAACTTGTAAATAATGAACTCGAATATTTAATTGAGGAGGTTTCTGTGTAACATCTTTAAGGGGCTGCATTGTTTCTCTTTGCTGTCTATAATAAAATATAAAAGGGAAGAGATAGAGTTAAAAATGAACTGTACAAAATGAAAACAGAACTTAAAGATTTGGAAAATTCTATTATACAAACTAAGGACAGGTATCCTAGAATGTTCACTAAGGATATGGCTGCACAGTCTTCTGTTAAAGAGATTAAGCCTGTGACCAATGGATCTAACCAGCTACCACAGCAGAAAACCCATCAGTTTAGATTAAAGGGGACAGAGAAACACCAAAAGGAGAGAATGCTATCTGCCTCTTGGAATTCTACAGACAGACAACAGGCCAAAGGCATTACATCTGTGTCCTCCAAGGAAAGAAAAGAACCATCCCTGGAGAAGCTCAGAAAGCAGCAAGACTGTTAAAAGGAACATGGGAAGCAGAGCTGCCTAGGTCTCAAAGGGTGGGGCCATGGCCTCTGAGTTTTCAAAGGGTGGCACCATAGTCTCCTAGATCTCAAATGGTGAGGCCACAGCCCCCTAGGTTTCAGAGTTGGATCTTCACCAACTCAGTTCCAAAGTGTGGAGCTTCTGTTAAGGTATGCTAGGGGGATAGGGCTGCTGCTGAAAGCTGAGGGAGTGGGGTTGCCATGTCCAAGGGGCAGGAGAATGGGGCCTGCTGGGGCAAAGGATGTTGGGTCATCACTCTGATGAACTAGGATGTCCAAAGCTAGGGGAGCATAGATGCCATCCCAATGGGCCTGGAAGATGAAGATGAAGCCCAGGGCCAAGGGGCTTCCACCCAGAATCCAGAGAGCATGGCCAAAACCCAGCATCTGGAGGGCAATGCCATTGCCTAGATCGTCACAGAGAAGCAAGGATTATTTTCAAGCCTTGAGGGCTAATGTAAATTATTCTGCTTCATTTTGGACTTACTTAGTGCCCATTCCCATTTTTAATGGAAATGTGTACGTTTTGGCTGTTCCATCATTGTGCTTTGGAAACAGATAACTTCTTGTCTAGATTTCACAAGTGCACAGATGAAAAGGAGTTTTGCCCCAGGATGGAATACACCTAGCATCTCATATTTGATTCAGATAATTCAGAAGATGAGATTTTAGACTTGGAGTGGATTTAGGACCTTTGTGATGATAATGATAGGGTGAATATGTTTTACATGTGGCATGGGCATGAATTTGGGAGGCCAAAGGGTGGAATGTTATGGATTGAATTGTGTCCCCCAGAAATATGTGTGAACTTGGTCAGGCCATGATACCCAGTATTATGTAGTTGTCCTCCATTTTGTAATCTGATGTAATTATCCTCCATTTTATGCATTATAAATTCTAACCTCTATATCTGAATGAGACAGGATTAATGTGGGTTGTAACTTGTGTTACAGCCTTACAAGAGAAAATGACTGAAGTCCCACCCTTATTCAATTCCCACCCTTATTCAAGTCCCACCCTTACTCAAGATCACACCCTAACTCATGTCATACCCTTACTCAAGTCACAGCCATACTCAAGTTACAACCTTAGTCTGATGTAAAGGAAGTTTCCTTGGGGGTGTGACCTGCATCCATGTATATGGATGCTCTGACAAGGCTTTCCTTTGCTTTGGATCCTGCATCCAACTCATCATCATTTGACCTCCAGTTCTTGGGACTTGAGCTAATAGGCTTTCATCTGTCATTCTAGGATTCTCCAGCTTCTGCAGCCCTGTAAGCCATTAGCCTGCTGTCTGGCCTACCAATTTTGGTATTTGCCAGCCTCTGCAACCACATGAGTTTGGAGAAGCCGCCAGCCTGATACCTGACCCATGGATTTGGGCCTTGTCAGCCTCCATAACTGTGTGAATAATTTCCTTGAGATAAATCTCTCTACACACATACCCATATATACACATACATACATACATTGCTGAAGTCACATGGATCTTGGCTGAAAGCAAAAAATACCATAAAGATGTTTACTTGTGTTTCATTGACTATGGAGAGGCATTTTAACTATGTGGATCATAACAAATTATGGATAACACTGCAGAGAAAGTGAATTCCAGAACACTTAATTGCACTCATAAGGAACCTATACATAGATCAAGAGGCAGCCATTTGAACAGAACAAGGGGATACTGCATGGTTGAAAATCAGGAAGGGTGTGTGTCAGGGTTATATCCTTTCAAAATACTTATTCAATCTGTATGCTGAATAAATAATCCGAAAAGCTGGACTATATGAAGAAGAACATGACCTCAGGATTGGAGGAAGACTCATTAACAACCTGCGATATACAGATGACACAACCTTGCTTGTTGAAAGTGAAGAAACACTGATAAAGATCAAAGACTAAATGATTACACCTCAACATAAAGAAAACAAAAATCCTCATAACCAGACAAATAAACAACATCATGATAAATGGAGAAAAGTTTGAAGTTGTCAGGGATTTCATTTTACTTGGATCCACAATCAATGCCCATGGAAGCAGCAGTCAGGAAATTAAATAGTGTGTTGTATTGGGCAATTCTCCTCCAAAAGATTTACTTAAAGTGCTAGAAAACAAAGATGTTACTTTGAAGACTAAGGTGTGCTGTTCCCAAGCTATGGTATTTTCAGTTGCCTCATATGCATATGAGAACTAAACAAAATAAGAAAGACCATAGAAGAATTGATGCATTTGAATTGTGGTGCTGGCAAACAATATTGAATGTTCCTTGGACTGCTAGAAGAATGAACAAATCTGTCTTGGAGATAGTATAGCCAGAATGCTCCTTAGAAGTGCGAGTGGCCAGATTTCGTCTCTTACTTTGGTCATGTTGTCAGAAGGGACCAGTCCCTGGAGAATATATACACATCTCACTGGTTTTGCTTCTCTAGAGAACCCAGCCTAAGACAGTGAAATTCTTAAAAACATCATATGCATTTTTTACATCTCTAGCACAGACTCTGGAAGATCAAACCCATCACCACTGAGTCAATTCTGACTTATTGCAACCCTATAGAACAGAATAGATCTGCCCCCATAGGATTTTCAAGGCTATAAATCTTTATGGAAGCAGACTGCCATATTGTTCTCTTGCATGGCGGCTCCTGGTTTCTAACTGATGACCTTTCAGTTAGCAGCCAACTGCTTAACCACTGCACCACCAGGGCCCCTTAATTGGCACCTTGGAAGTACTTATTAGAGTTTATTTTTCAGAACTATGTCTGTCAAGGAGATTACTAACATCTATTCCACCTACTTCAGTAAGGTTACCATGAGGATAAAAAAGTGTGAGAACATGCATGGAAGCACTAAAAAAAATATAAAGTTTTACAAATAGAAATTGTACTGTATGCTACAGAAGGAGTGCTCTTGCATTACTCTAGGCATCGTGTCAGCCTTTGTTGATGGTAGTTTGACTGGTACCTGTCCCAAACTTGCTTGTATACATCAAAATCTTGTTTCTCCAGTATGGTCAAAGATTGGAGTATCTTGGTCTAATAAATGTTCCAGTTAGATAAGGGAATTACCTAGAATTCAGCCAAAGAGTTTAAATAAAAAGAATTCCTCTCTAGTTCTGTCAAATGATGATGAGCATGTATATTAATGATAAAAGAGCACTTCCAGCTCATGAAGTACTTTCTGAATTATCATGAACTTTAAACAACAACAAAAAGTATAATCTGAATCTTTGGAATTTGGGAATTTATGGACAATAAAGTCCATATAGACAACAAATTGGGAATTTATGGTCAACAAAAGCTGACATGATACCTAGAACAATGCAAGAGCACTCCTTCTGTAGCATACAGTACAATTTCTATTTGTAGTACACATAGCTGATGATGCTCTTCAGTTTGAGATTTGCTTTCATACACTTTCATTCTTCATTAATGGGTTTGTGTATGAGTCTGACTTTGCCTGCCACTTTATAAGCTACTTCAGTTAAATGACTAAGAGTGCTGTCTTATG
>NW_006922136.1:1092702-1094035 GCF_000298275.1 Orycteropus afer afer
ATATATGTATATATAATATACACACACACACACACACACACACACACACACACATATATATATATACACACACATATAATGGAATTACTTGGTAAGACTTATTCTAGCCATAGTCTGTAACTCCCACTGGAATATTGGGGTGAGACCTTGCAAATACGATTGTTAGAACTCTGATGTTGCAATTGGTTAGTTTTGTCACTCTGCCAGGCTTAAAATGAGCCCTCCTATAGGCAGAGAAGGGATCTCAGTGGCATCCTAAGAGAAGAGCCGGAGGTGAATTAGAGTGTGTCCTTGGACCCGAGATCCCTGCACTGGGCACTGGACTTCCTTGGCAGAGATGCCCTGGAAGAGAGAGACATCCTGGAAGAGAGAGATGTCCCAGCAAAGATAGATGTTCCAGCAGAGAGAGACGCCCTGACAGAGAGAGAGACCCGGCAAAGAGATGGTCACAGTGGATCCAAGAGGCATAAGAAAGAATGGCGGGTTTACCTGGCCCCACAGAGGGAGAAAGCTCAGTGACATTAGGCAGGAAGCTTGCAGACGGAGTGGGGTACACCTAGGTGTACCTATTGGCAGAGCTAAAAGAGCTTTGGGTAACACTTTCCCGAGTAGGACAGGGGCCAGGCCAAGAGACCAAGGGCCAGAGGGATGCCTAAGGGCATAGCAGAGTAGAGATAGTCCTGATCAAAGAATTGTATCCAGAGGGTTCCTGAACCTGAGTTGTAGCCTGTTACTTCCCTAATAAACCCCATAATTGTGAGTATTGTCTGTGAGTTCTGTGTGGCCATTGTAATGAATTATCTAAACCAGCAAAGGAGCAGTGAGTGCTGTGGGAGGGACAGTTGGTATCAGAGTTGATAAAAAGGCTGTAAGGTGGTGGCATGTCTGGCCTCATAGGAATAAGCCTTGCACTACTTATAGTGCTTCTGTTTCCCTCTTGTGAGGTTAGAAGAGGTAAGAAGATGCTGCCCCCAAGTACTTATTGCATATATATGATCAAGAACCAATGGATTGAAGGAAGAAGTTAAAACTGCACTGAAGGAATTGGCAAAATACCCATTGAGATGTTTCAACAACTAGATGCCACACTGGAGGCATTCATTCGGCTATGTCAAGAGACTTGGAAGACAGCTACCTGTCCAACTGACTGGAAAGATCCATATTTATACCCATTCCAAAGAAAGGTGATCTCACAGAATGTGAAAATTATCTAACAATATCATTAATATCACATGCAAGTAAAATCTTGCTGAAGATAATTCAAAAATGGTTGCAGCAGTATATTGACAGAGAACTTCCAGAAATGCAAGCTGGATTCAGAAGAGGATGTGGA
>NW_006922136.1:1094795-1102864 GCF_000298275.1 Orycteropus afer afer
GAATAAGAGTTGATGCTTTTGAGTTGTGGTGTTGGCAAAGAATGCTGAAAGTACCATGGACTGCCTAAAGAACTAACAAATCTGTCCTGGAAGAAGTTCAGCCAGAATGGTCCTTGGAAGCAAGAATGACCAGGCTTCATCTTTCTTACTTTGTCATATTGTCTGAAGGGACCATTCCCTGGAAAAGGATATCATACTTGGTACAGTGGTGGGTCAGAGAAAAAGGGGAAGGCCCTCAATGAGATGGATTGACACAGTGGCTGCAACAATGGGCTCAGATATAGCAAGTATTGTGAGTCTTGCAGAGGACCGGTGATGTTTCATTCTGCTGTACATAGGGTCACTATGAGTTGGAGCCCACTCAACAGCACCTAACAACAACAACATATACATGAGAGAGAAAGAGAGAGAGAGATTGATTTACTTCAAGTGGTTGGCTCACACGATTACGGGGGCTGGCAAATCCAAACTCCATAGATCATATGTCAAGCTAGATATCTCTGGTGGCTCATGGGATTATGACAACTGTTGTTGTTGTTTTGCTGAACCCAAAATCGGCAAGTCAGGTGCAGGCTAGAGACTTCTGAGGGTTTGCATCTCAAGATCCATAAGTCAGGTGACAGAAAGAGCGATGAGTGAAGAGAGAGAGCAAGTTCGGCCAAAATATAAGTTTATAGTCTGAAAGCAGAATATACCCTAAGGAAACTTCCTTTTCAGCTGATTGATTGATTATATTATCAACTGATTAATAAGTTACATTATGAGATGTGATTGCATTAGATTACATTGTGGAACAGCAACTAGTCTAGTATTTGGACAAACTACTAGGAATCATAACCTAACCAAGTTAACACATAAAATAAACCATCACAAATGCATAGCATTGTTACTGGAATCACTGGGGACTCTTGGTAAGTAGTGATTAGACTTAATAGAATTTAGAGAAATACTTTAAGAAGTTAATAGGGGCATTTTTATAAGGCTTTGTTATTTACAAAGTGCTCTCATAAACTCTTACTATGAAAACAGCAAGGCTGAGTGGAAATACTCAGGTGTTTATCTCTCAAATCCTAGTAAATAGAATAGAAACAATGAATACAGCACTCATTATAAGATAGGCATAATCCTAAGTGGTTTCTATGTATACTCTTATTTAGTCTTTTCAACAATCCTGTGAAAGAGGTGTGATAATTATTTCCATTTCATAGATTAATAAAATGAAGCTCAGAGAGGTAAAGTCTTTTGCCCAAGGTCACACAGCTACTAATTGATGGAAGACAACTTTCCACCAAAAAGACTGTGTCAACAGACCTGAAAGGACATTCTAAACCAAGACTAACTATAAAAAAAAAAAAAAAATTGCCATCAAGTCAATTCCTACTCATAGAGACCCCCTTTGGGTTTCTGAGGTGGTAAATCTTTACAGAAGTAGATGACCTAGTCTTCCTTCCACAGAGTGGCATGTGGGTTTGAACCACCAGCCTTCTGGTTAACAGTAAAATGACTTAGGCACTACACTGCCAGAGCTCCTCGAGACTAACTAGATGGAAATATTTGCAAACGCTTTTTAAAATAGATTTATATCTTTAAAAAAATGGGAAGAGGTAACAGATATTAACTTACTCTAGAATAATGAAGGAGCCCTGGTACTGCAGTGGCTAAGCAGCTGGCTGCTAAATAAAAGATCGGGGATTTCAACCCCCAGCTTCTCTGCAGAAGAAAGATGTGGCAGTCTGCTTCTGTAAAGATTACATCCTTGGAAACCCTGTAGGGCAGTTCTCCTCTGTCCTATAGAGTCACTATGTGTAGGACTCAACTTAATGGCAGTAGGGTTTTCATAGGTTTATAGAATAACGAGCATAATGTATAATGTTCTGATTAACAAAAACTAAATCTAACTTTACATGACATATTGAATTTAAAGCAGCAGCCCCACACTCTGACAGTGTTTTCTTTCCTTATAAGTGTGATAGGCAGAGAGGGTCTTTGTGTGGGGCTGAAGAGGAGGGTTTTATAGAGAAACAAAGATCCCCTGAAACGAGATCCAAGACAAAACCAGGCCAAAACAAGAAGTCCAGGAAACACAATATATAAACTAACTAGAGTTTGACCAGGACTTTTAGGTTCATTGTAATGAGAAGTTTATCTAGAGGTAATGTTGTTGTTGTTGTTGTTGTTATATGCCATCGAGTCGGACCTGACTCATAGCAACCCCTCCTTGGGTTTCCGAGGCAGTATCACTACGGAAGTAGATTGCCCAACCTTCCTCCCGAGGAGTGGCTGGTGGATTTGAACCACCAGCCTTCTGGTTAGCAGTCAAGTGTCTTAGGCACTATGCCACCAGAGCTCCCACCTAGAGGTAAAAGGCCATTTTAAGGTGAGAGTCCAGAGCTTCTTTCTCAAAGAAAGATTAGGCTATCTACTTCCGTAGTGATACTGCCTTGAAAACCCAAGGAGGGGTCACTACGAGTTGGATCTAACTTGATGGCAAGTGAGTTTAGATTTCTGGTTTTAATGATCTGAGTGGGTTGCCTCTTCTCTTGTACAACTCTCTTATGAGATCCTTTTGCATGGGCTCATCTCCATTCAAGAATTGTAAATGCTTAGCATAAGTGCATCCTCTCCTTATTCATGTGTCCATGGCAAGCACAACACTCTCAGATTGTCTAGAATCAGTTTCAGTCATTCTTGATAACAGCAGTGCAGACAGCCACGAAAAATCAAGTTGGTATGTGAGATGAATCCTATTTGTCATTTAAACCCTTAGAATATACAGATTTATTTGAAGGCTGAGAGATAGCTGGCATCACAGACAGGACACACAAATAATGATTGTGTCTGTAGTAGCCCAATGCTTCTTAGGTATCCTCCTTGGTCTTATCTTCCATTACTGCTCTGGTCACCCCTGACTCACAAGCAGCATAATTTTTTCTCAGTAATAGAAAATGAATTTACTAGGTCCTTTAGGAGGACCTCAAAGAGCTCTGGTGGCATAATGGGTAAGGCATTAGGCTGCTAACCAGAAGGTCAGTGGTTTAAACCCACCAGTTGCTCTGCAGGAGAAAGGTGAAGCAATCTACTGTGAAGATTTACAGCTTTGGAAACCAAATAGGGATTGCTATGAGTCAGAATCAACTCGATAGCATTGGTTTTTGTTGTTGTTGTTGTTGTTGTTGTTTACCAAAAACCCAACTCACTGCCATCGAGTTGGATCCGACTCATAGTGACCCCTCCTTGGGTCTCTGAGGTGGTATCACTAGGGAAGTAGATTGCCCAGTCTTCCTTCTGAGGAGTGGCTGGTGGGTTTGAAACACCAGCCTTCTGGTTGGCAGTCAAGAGGACCTCAATGACCACTTACTACTTTCTTACATATCCAGACCCTCCAAAGTATCTGAAGTTGAATATAGATTCTTCCTAAGAGTTTAGCTTCTGCTTGTAAAATGTTCATTTAGTTTTAATGCTCTCCCTCATAGAGTTAGCTGAGATGTAGCTGAACAAGCACTTGATTACAAATAAAATGACTTCTGCATCCTTAGTTATAGTTCTTCCCTTCTGAACCTTGGCTTCCCCATCTATATAACGGAGATAATAATTAATACCTGCTCTGCCTACCTTGACCGCTAACCAGAAAAACCCACCAGCCACTCCATGGAAGGAAGACAGGACAATATACTTCTGTAAAGATTTACTGCCTTGGAAACCCAATGTGGGTTGCTATGAGAGGGAATTGACTCAATGGCAGTGGCTTTGGTTTGGTTTGGTTTTACCTACATTTAAGGAGCTCTGGTGACATAGTGGATAAGGCATTTATTTGGCTGCTAACCAGAGGGTCAGTAGTTCAAACCTAACAGCCGCTCTGCAGAAGGAAGATGAAGCAATCTACTTCCATAAAGATTTACAGCCTTGGAAACCCAGTGGGGATCTCTATGGGTTGGACTGGACTCGATGGCAGTGGGTTTGTTTTTTTTTTTGTTGTTGTTGTTGGTTGCCTACCTAACTGCTTGTTGTGGAATTGTTAAACCATTCTTTTCTGCCTCTCCCTTTTTTTAACTTTAATTCTGTGTCACTATTCCTCAACTGTTTTGCTTCGCATTGCTGCATATGATTATGTCTGGCTCACAAGGCTATTCAGACTGGGTATTCTCACATGCATGTGTCTGTTTTGCTTTGTTTCTTTGGGAAGGGTTGTTAGTCTTTTGTTTGTTTGTTTGTTTCTTCTTTGCATTAGAAACTTCACTTCTCATAAATGACAGGGACATACAGTGACTTGATCATCAGCCATGTAAATCCCAAAAAGAGAGTTCTTTGCAGTTGGGACTTGATGTTTCTAGATTTAATATAATTGAAAGTACATAAATTAGCTCAAGTACAGTTATAACAACCCTAGGACATACTAAAGATGGTGATAATGAGAAGCTTTAATAAATATGCTATTTAAAAGGCAGAGGACACATAGACTTCATTAATATCCTTAGAGAGCTTTGGCTTTGACAAAATTATTTCCATTTAGAGATTCTCTTTGGACTCGTGACACTCAATCTGATTTATCTTCTGGACTCTGATT
This sequence comes from Orycteropus afer afer, assembly GCF_000298275.1. Lineage (NCBI taxonomy): Eukaryota > Metazoa > Chordata > Mammalia > Tubulidentata > Orycteropodidae > Orycteropus > Orycteropus afer. The sequence goes on from NW_006922136.1 coordinate 1,099,360, forward strand.
ACAGAAAAGTTCACAGGCATTGCAAAACACTCATTGAAAACATATAGGTTGGTTATTGTTGTGTGAGGAGGTTGAAAATAAATCTTTTGGCAGCTGCTACTTATGGGGTTTCAGTTAATGACCTTTTTGGATCAGTGCCCAGGACACAGACCTTCCATGCACACATTTCGGCTAAGGTTGTAACCAATCTAAAGCAGGCAGGGTAGCAATTTAATAAAACAGTCCCATATGAGCAACAGGTTAAGCACATTACTGTCATTCATGTCTACCTGGGACAAGGGCTTTTCAATGGCCTTAGCTTTATTTTCTCTGCCATGTATGAGATTGAGAGGCAAAAATTAAAGCTGGAAATTTGGGGAGCAAAAGTGTTGTCTTTTGGGGTCTCCAGCTCCACCATGGATCTCTTGCACCAGCTGTCTTCTGAGTCCCTGGATGAAGCTACCACCATCAACACAACTAAGTATCCTACTATACAGGTAGTCCTCGACTTATGATGAGGTTCTGTTCTGAGAACTCTGTTGTAAGGTGGTTCTGATGTAAGTCAAATACCTCTTTTTTTTTTTTTTAAGGGTTCTTTATTATTGCCTGTTATTATCAGTATCTTTATAAATCCCATCTTTATTTTTCTTTAAGGGTTGGAAACATTACGTATGTACTTACAGATAGGATGACATCAGCAAATGATGGCTCCAACGTCATATGTAGTACATATTACTAATAATAAGATATACCAAAAATGATAACGAAAACCAGATTGTTCTAAGTGCAGTTAGGCATAATTCAAATACATGGTAAATCGGGGACTACCTGTACTCACAATCCTCTGCACATGCTCGAGTTCTTCAGAACATACTCAGATTGAATTTCAGCTTGCACCCATTTGGTTTTTATCCCAAGGAAACAGTTCCATGTGTTTGAAGCCTTGAAGTGATTGTTTATAATTTATGGTACCACTTTTTTAGAGTTACTATTCTTATCTCCTTGAGAGTTTTATGAAATTGCATTATAATCTCTTGGGAGGATTTTTTTTTCCTTTGTAGGAAAATGTATTCTGTGAGAAAAACAAATTTGAGAGAAGTGATTGCTAAGAAACCCCCTTGCCCTCATCTAGTCATTGGTTTCCCTTGGATTTGAGCTAATATTTGGTAGGAGAGATGGAGGTGGAAGGAAAGCCAAAAGTTCAGAAGGTGCCAGAGAAGAGGCTGAAGGAAAACTCAATGTGAGGAGGAGGCCAAAGTGAATCCCAAATGAGCCAAGTGATATTATCTTGAGAACAACTTACAAAGCATGAACAAAGAATTTTAAAATTTCTTTTTTAAACCTCTGGGGTTTTTTGCCTAAGGATATAGTAATTCTTCAGGTTATTAAATCCGACCATGCATGCCTTATTTTTCTCTTTTACCTCTTTAAGGAAGATATTTATCAGATGGTCATGTTCAAACTTTTTACACTTTTGCATATTGTTTTATTATAAATACCATACCAACAGTTTATTCTTCTAAAATGAACTTTGCTCTATTTCTTCTTTTGTCAATGCTGATTTGCTAGGGATATTTCATGAGGAACTGTGAAGGTGGGATTGGATGGGTAGAAAGAGAAGGCACAGATATTTGAAAAAAAACCTCAACCTCCCTCTAACAATGAAAACAAAATTTCAGTAATTGAAAGTGTCAGGTATTCACTTCCTCAGCTGTAGGCATAGACGTTTGAGAGGAAATCGTGTTATTTTAGGAAAAAATCAATAGGTCTCACAAAATTACCAGTCTCCTCATGAACACAGAACAGTGTTGTCTGAAAGTAAATATGATTTGTTGTTCTATTTTACATGTGTATTTATAGAAATCGATGTGAGAGGTGAAATAACCAGAGAATTTCTTGGCAGTCCTTGATAAATTACATTCCCTCTAATTGTGGGAGAAGACAGAATTTTCTTTTCCACTGCAGACCTTCCAGAAAAAAGTTCCACTGGCTTCTCCAGAGCCTTAGATATGAGAAGAAAAACCCAAAATGCATTGTTCAGCGTAATGTTCTATCTATTCCTTTGAACTACTGAACTTAGCTTCAAAGCAGGCCCTAAACATTCACTGTGCTGAGTGGACCATTTCCTCACCACCCAGTCAAAAGTAGCCATGAACTGGGAGCTCCAGTGGCTCACAGGATAGCCTTTAGTAGGATACTTGGGCTCCATGGTGGATTTTCTGTCCATCGGGTTTGCCATCAAGTAAACAGGAATATATTAATGAAAGCATATGGAGATGATGAACAAAAGCCACAGAAAATCTTCCAAAGTTATGATAGTGTTCTGGTTACCTAGTGCCGCTCCGACAAGAAATATACCACAAATGGGATGACCTTAACAAACAGGAGTTTATTCTTACAATTTGGAGGCTTTATGTCCAAGTTCAAAGTGCCAGGCTCTAGGGGCTGGGTGAAAGCCCCTCAACCTTGGGGTCCAGCTCTGCCTCCTGCTCATGGTCCACTGGAGCTAGAGGCATTTTTTCACTCAGACAGCTGCTGGCTGCTGAGGCTGAGAAGCCCCAAGGTTGACAAGGAAAAAGGCACAGTCCCGATGTTACCAATCCACAAGGCAGGCCATTAACTTAAGTCCATTGTAAGTCCCAAGGTCAGCAGAGCATGGCAGGCTGCTGAGCAACAACACAGCTACATGCAGGGTCCAAGCGTGCCATACGCTAGAGACCATTCCCAAGGCCTCTCCTTATATACAGGAAGCAGACCACATCCCAAAGGCAGCTACTCAGCTGCTTGTGGTAGATCCCACCCATCAACTCCAGTTGATTACCAATCTCATCATGGGGAATACTACCACCAGCTGCCCAGCCACTCAACCAGGCCTAGCCAAGTTGACACACAAACATAACTACCACAGATGGCTATTAGTTTCTTTCTACTTTCTTATCTCAGGCAATCCAGCTTTCTGTATTTTTGCCCTGGTTCAGAAGCATCCAAGAAGCAGTAGAATGGCAGACAATGGATGGAGGGATGCATAAGGAATAAGCCAAGAACTCAAAGGAAACCACCAATTAAGAGGTTGATGCTTCTTTCAAATCCAGTATTTTTGTTTCCAGATCATCTCTACCAGGCAGTCCAACATAATTGATTAACATAAGGCTTTATATAGACTTGAGTTTGACTCTTCACTCTGTCACTTACTAGCTGTGGGGCCTTAGGAAAACCACCTAATCTTTCAGGATCAATTTATTTGTCTGTAAAATGAGGATATACACTTTCATTCAGTTGTTTTTTATGATTAAATTAAATTAAAGATATAAAGAGTATACAGTGTTTGCCACAAATAAGTAAGTGCTGGTGGTAGTGGTGTTTTTGCTATGGTTGTATGTTGCTTTTATTTGGAATCCATATCCATCAGGCATTTGATTTCTTCTAGCATTGTTAGGAGCTCTGGTAGCATAGTGCTTAAGGCACTTGACTGCTAACCAGAAGGCTGGCGGTTCAAACCCACCAGCCACTCCTCGGAAGGAAGGTT
>NW_006922136.1:1103169-1105233 GCF_000298275.1 Orycteropus afer afer
AGATTTCGTTTCAGTCATGATTAGCTAGTTGTTAGACTAACTAACCAGGGTTCTGAGGAAAAGTTTGACCCACATTTCCTAACTAATCTGCTGAAAGAACCATCCAATTAAACAGAATTGAAAGCCTGTGTTTCTTGCCACTCATTCTTCACTGGATGGCAAGACCTGTTATACTATGGGTCCTGAACTCAGAAAATTTTGGTCACTTGGAAAATTGTGGAAACTACCTAGATTTGAAATAATGAACTCTGAGGGAGCCAATGTCTATATGGATGGAGCCCAGAAGCAAGGAAGTAGACTTATCTGCTTTTTCCAGCTCCTCATAGCTCCATCTCCTTATGGGCCTCACCAGTAGAATTCAGCTCACACTAGTTCTTGAGCCAGTACTGATAGGGCAATGAGCACTTATACCACCAATGAAAAGTGGAACATGCAGTCTTTCTGTCAAAATGTCTATGGTGAGTGTAATGACCAAATTTCAGCCTTTATCCTCTGCAATGAGAGCCAATCCTGACTGAGTTACTCAAAACCATGGCTTCTACCACTGTTGATATTTAGGCTGTCAGTCCTCTCTCTGGAGTTTGGAGTCAGAAGTGATAAAAAGTTAAGAGTTCCTCTCCTTTCTCATAGAATCACTAAGGACCAATCACTTTGCCTCTCTGAGTGTCAATCCTCTTCCTGGAATGATGTAGAACAGGAAGACTTCATGCTATAATATGATACTCCACATATGCTAGTTATTTTTCCCATGATTTTGAAAAAAATCTTTGTCCAATTCCCCTAAGAGAATATTTGCGTATATGAGTGATTAAAAGTAACCCTGGCAGAAGAAAAATGATGCAAGGAAGAGGAACACAAGTGTCCTCTGTACAGCTGCCAATGCCAGTGACAAACATATATGAGGTCATCAAACCCAGTGTGCTGCCTCCACTACAGGTCAACTCAAACCCCTCTGATGGCTGGTTGTTGAGCTGTCCTGGGGGATACTGATTCCATTTTTGCTTCATTTATATAGCTTAAGTTCATCTCCAGATATAAATGAACATTTCCTTGATGCAGTATCATCCTGTTTCTTTCTTTATTAATTTTTTATGAGAAAGGAGATCAAGTGGCTTGGGGAGATGTTACTCTGGCACAGCTCTGCTGGGTCTCCTCCCTGCAGACTGAATCCCTGAGGTCTGTTGGCAGGTCACAACCAGTTTCCTTTACAGTGATACATCTCTACAGAAGACAGGAAGACTTGACAGTCTGACAGACACTTAAAGTGTGAAGATGAGTAAAAGATTCATCACTCCTGGTGGGTATATAAAAAAAATAAAAGTTGTCAGTTGATGTAAGCAGTATTCTAAAAACATACAGTATCATGTCAGGGCTAGAGGTGTTGGATACAAAAAAGAGTTGGCAGATGGACAATTTTTGATAGTCAGGTCTTTGTGGATGTGAAAACCAAGCTGAGAAGGAGTTTGTCAGTCCTCATCCGTTGCCCTGCTTTGTAAACCATGTTCAGAAGTTTTGTTTTCTCTAGTCTCTGACCTCCCTCAAGGTCTGCATTATTAGCCAGTAGGTAGAGTGGATGAAGATCTAGGTGCTATGTCTAATGTGAGTAGATGACAGGATGGTAGCCAAAACATCTTACTCACTGTTTCTTTGCCTAGAATTCTTATTGGGAGATGTATTGTAACTCTGATTCTCTGGGAGAGGGAAACTTTCAGTTTATTATAATGAGGATTGATATCCAGCCAGTACTGTGGTACTAGGGAATTAGGAATTGGGGTCAGCCAGAAATCAAGTGAAAGGGCAGTGTACATAAAGGAAGTCAGTAGTCACAAAATCTTAATATTATCTGCTTCACTCTCATAGAGACATTTGAGGACATTCATCAAACCTATGTCTAGTGCATGAATCTGCTTTAAAACATCCCCACCAAATGTGCATCCAATTGCCACATAAATATTTCCAGTGATAGGGAACTCCTTTTTTAATGAAGTTGCTTACTCTATTATTGTTGTTGTCCAGTCCTGCACCGTCTTCACAATCCTTGCTATGCTTGAGCCCATCATTAAA
>NW_006922136.1:1127082-1129825 GCF_000298275.1 Orycteropus afer afer
TGGTAATGGTGGTAGAATGTTTCGGAAAAGGATAGCAATAATGGTGGTACAGCATGAGAAAAGTCATCAATGTCCCTGGGCTGTAAATGTGGAAGTTGTTATGTTGGTGAATGTCTTGGTGTGTATGTTTCCACCATAATAAAAGTAAAAAATGTGTGTGTGTGTGTGTGTGTGTGTATAAAATCTATGGATTTGAAAGAACTCTATCATCTTTACAACAGTTCACTCCTCTTTGATTCTTGGAGTCCCCACTCTAAACTCCCCTCCAGGTGATGATTCCAACTTTTCTTACATTCCTCCTGTGATACAGCACTCACACCTTACTTCATGGAAACACTCATACCATCTTCATCCTCCCCTACCCCAAGTTACATCTTCAGACAGCCAGTGTTGAATTACACAATAAGCAAGGTAAGCATGGGCTTACTTGTGCTTACTTACTAACCTGTAGTGAACAATTTTACATTTTTACACATCAAAGATTCTCTTTCTTTATATGGCTCACATCTGTATCTCTCCCAACTCCAAGTACCTTCCTACAGAATCAAAGCCTCATTTCAAATTTGCAATCCCTGACAGGGATGGAGTACCCAGGAAGCAGTTCCTTGTTTCCAAGAACAAGTTTTCCACATGAGAGTCCTTTGGATATTTGGAGACAGCTACTGATGTATCCACATGAGAGTCCTTTGGATATTTGGAGACAGCTACTGATGTATCAACCTTCTTCCTTGACCATTGATGTGATGTAACATCTCACTATCTTGTTTTCCTGACCTAGCAAACTGTACTCGTAGATGGTGAGGATCAATGGTGTCCATGGAGATGGGAACCTAATAATTCCTTTCTGATGCTATTTTAATATCTTCATATATTGATTAGATAAGTATGGTGATGACTCAGCCAAGATTGGCTGAGATGCTCCCAATAAAAAATATTGCATCTCACTGTGCTTGTAAACCATGGCAATATCCATATTCAGTTATGCAAAACGCTCTCCCAGCTAGCATTTTTTGTTCAGAAGGTTTTATCAGATTTTGTAATTGGTTTTAGACTGCAAAAGAAGATCAATGAATTTACGGGGATGAAGGAAGATTGTGGATAGATGGCTGCAAAGCCAAGAACTCGTGGCATTATTGCCTGCCAGTCTTTCCCTCAAGTCAAGACCACTACTCCTAAGAGCCTATCTCCCTGATTGCTTCCTTAGCTTCCTCCTGTTTTGACAAGATTTTCATCACTGGATTCCCGGTCTTATTTTTTTTTTTTTTTCTTCTTTTTAAATAACATTTTATTGTATTTTAGTGAATGCACAGTAAATTAGGTTCCCATTGAAAAATTACTACACAAATTGTTCAGTTATATTGGTTCTGTTTCTCATAATGTGTTAACATTCTCATTCATTCTGTTTTGGATATTTCATTTCCAATAATCTGGTTTCCCCGACCCCTTAGCCTTTCCTCTTTGCTTTAGAGTAATTGTTGACCATTTGGTCTCATGTAGATGACTTTTTTACAGGTGCACAGTACTCACTGGTAATATTCTTTATTTTATAATCCAATCTGTTATTTAGCTAAAAGGTGACCTCAGGGGGTAGTTTTGGTTCAAGGTTTATGGAGTATCTCAGGGCGATAGTCTCAGGGACTCCTCTAGTCTCAACAAGTCCATTAAGTATGGAATTTCTACGAATCTGTCTTCTGTTGCACATTTTGGTCCCCTTCTCTAAGGATTGATCTATTTTGGCCCTCATGAGAATGACCATTAGTGGTAGCCAGGCACCATTGGTTTTTCTGGTCTCAGGGTAGATGAGGCTATGTATGTAGACTGTTAGTTCTATAGACTAGTTTCTTCTTTAGGTGTTTGGTTTCCTTCTTTTTCTTTTACTCAGGATGAGAAGAGATCGAAAATTGTATCTTAGATGGCTGCTCACAAGCTCTTAAGACCCCAGACAACTTACTGAAATAAGATGTAGAACATAAACTTTAGGAATTATATTATGCCAGTTGACCAAGTTGTCCTATGGGACTATGGTCTTCAGGCTTCAAATCCATACAACCAATCCCACAAGGTATTTGGTTATGTTTAAAAAGTATCCATAATGTGTCCCCTATGTGCTTTGTTATATATATGAATATATATGCATGCACACACATATATACACACATATGTAACCACATATATATTTTTTTATTGTTATTGGTATTGTTGCAAAATTACATATGTCCTCAAAAATCCACTGCCACAACTCATAGTGATCCTGTAGGAGAGAGTAGAATGGCCCCCTCAGATTTCCATGGCTGTAAATCTTCATGGGAGCAGACTGCCACATCTTTCTCCCATGGAGCAGTTGGTGGGTTTGAACCACTGACCTTTCAGTTAGCAGCAAAGCACTTTCACCACTGTGCCACCAGGTCTCCGTCATATATGTCCAGCATTTCCCAAAACATCCTTTGTGTATGTGTGTGTGTGTGTGTGTGTGTACTTCTTAGTGACATTATTTGCCTTGGTCGAACTGTGTACATTTCTCCCACATTTGGTAGCAAAAATAACAAGTGTCTACTATCTAAAGAGGAGCTCTGGTAGCATAGTGCCTAAGGCACTTGACTGCTAACCAGAAGACTGGCAGTTCAAACCCACCAGCCACTCCTTGGAAGGAAGGTTGGGCAATCCTACTTCCGTAGCGATACTGCCTCATAGCGATACTGCCTCAGAAACCCAAGGAGGGGTCGCTATGAGTCAGATCCAATTC
>NW_006922136.1:1129925-1132734 GCF_000298275.1 Orycteropus afer afer
GCTATGAGTCAGATCCAATTCGATGGCAAATAAACAACCAAAATGGATGTTAGAAGAGACTGAAACTTGCTCTCCCTCCCATCCCTGATAACCACCAAAGAACATTGATTTCTGTCTTTATACCTATTTTTATCTTTTTATAAAAGTGAGATCATATAATATTTATCCTTTTGTGATTGACTTGTGTCACTCAACATGATTCATCACAGATTATTATGTTTCAAGGATTCATCATTTTTCTTTCTGGTCATGTATTATTTCATTATATGTGTGTACTACACTTTGTTTATCAATCCATCCATTGATAGGCACTTAGGTTGTTTCCATCTTTTTGCTATTGTGACTAGTGTTACAATGACCATAGCTGTGCATATGTCTGTTCTTGTCACTTCAGTTAGGGTATATTCCTAGGAATGTGATTGCTGGGTCATAAAGTAGTTCTATTTCCAGTTTTTTGAGGAAGTGTCATATTGTTTTCCATAGTGGTTATACCATTTTACAGCACCAGGTCATATGTTTCTTATCAGAATTATAACTTCAGACTACCAGGAATGAATATTTTGCTTGTCTTTCCCCTAGCCCTTGCCACTTTAGTGTATCTATAAATACATATTTATGTAAAGCCAATGTGACCAGCCCTCTGAAAAAAGTATGGGGGTTCTGGGGAAAGATGCCTCCTCCTTGAGGGAGCTTACAATCTAAGTGGAGAGACAAGCCTTACAGAAAACTTCATAGAATGTTAGGAGACAGTAAATATAAGCTGGTTTATGTGACTGAGTTTCTGAATGCTTTAGAAAGAAAGAGAATAATTTCTACATGCCAGGCACTTTATATATGGTTACCACATTTAACCCTCCTAATAAGCCTACAAGCCCTAGAGGATGGCTCCAGGCCTAAGGCAGTTGCCTGCGAAGTGCAAGGCTGGTGATTCAAACCCACCAGCCACTCCACACAATGTACAGCTGGCTGTGTCTGTCTCTACTCTGCCCTCCTTGGGAACTGAAGGAGGGCTCACTAGGAGTCTGATGCAGTCAGTTGGGAGGTGTGGTTTTTGGGGGAGCTCTGGTAGCATAGTGCCTAAGACATTTGACTGCTAACCAGAAGGCTGGTGGTTCAAACCCACCAGCCACTCCCCAGAAGGAAGGCTGAGCAATCTACTTCTGTAGCGATACTGCCTCGGAAACCCAAGGAGGGGTCACTATGGGTTGGATCCAACTCCACAGCATTGGTTGCATTGTTGTTTTGTAATAAGCCTATAAGGCAGGAATAATTAAAATCACCTAACAAATATAGAAAATGGAGCTCATAAATATTTAGAAAAAAAATAACCCATGGTTTTACAACCAATAATGGTGTAACCAGAAGTTGAAACTGGCCTTATTTTAATGTTCATGCTCTTTTACCATACGATGTGCTCAGACTCCAGACCACCACGGAATGAATTTAATGAGGGCTTGAGTAGTTAGAAGAGGCTATGTTGAGGGGCTGAACTTAACCTGAACATGGGAAGAAGAGAGAAATGATTTCATATGAGGATAGGGAAGGATTGAAGGCAGGAGTGGGCATGATTACATACTTTGAAATGGAGATGGGGATTGGTTACCTTACATGTAAAATACAAATAATCATACATACTTCATATGACTACTGCAAGGATTAAGAGAAGTGGCAAAGGCATGTTCAGTATGTTGTCCTTTAAGCCTCCAGGGCCCATGGCAGACATTGGCAGTCCTTCACAGCACTCTATCAGTGAAGCTAGCCACAGGTCCAGAATCCTTTTAAATGCAGCTCTAGGCAGCCAGTACCAATCAGAGTACGTACCAAACCCACTGCTGTAAACTAGCATAAATTAGGTACTCAAGGAATAATAACAGTGCCTTATCACTCAAAAGAGATAAAAATTGGAGATCCTGGATAGAGCAGGAGAAAAAATGTGGAACAAAATTTTAAAAACATAAAAGACCAGGTTTACTGGTAAGAAAGAGACTGGTAGAACCCCCAAGACTATGACCCTGAGTCACCCTTCAGGCCTGGAATTGAACTCACTCCACTGGCTTAACTTTCAGCCAAACAATAGATAGACCTATGAACTGAACACCTGCACCAGGGAGATGCACTCCTTAGAACAATCAACCATGGGAGATCAGAAGGGCAGCGTTTGCAGAGAGAGAAAGGTAGGGAGGCATGAATGCATAGGCAAGAAGGACATAGGGAAAGGGTAACCACAAGGAAGAAGTGGGAGGAGAGCTGTTACAATGCAGGGAATGTAATCAGCATCACTGTTTCAATTTTTTTAAAAAAGAAATCCTAACAATTATTGTTCCCAAAGACCTGCAAGGAGTCTAACATAACAGAACTTGTCTTTTCTATTCTTACTGAATACAAATGCAAATCTCTACATCTGCAGTACTTCAGAGGTCCATCATGTTCTTAGCATTAATAGGTTTGAAATGAGACCCAACCCTGCTACAAAGGTTATCTGTCATATGTTGGAATATTTCTTGTGAACTGTAAGTAGCAGCATAGTTGATCACCAGGCATTCACAAGCCTCCAGAACATAGCTAAGTCCACAGAAGTCTTCATGTCAGCCCTTATATAGGCATCTCTCAGGGCTGAATCAAGTGGGGAAACACAGCAAAGAGGGAATATCTGTCTTTGGGGGTTTCTCCATGGCTCCATATCATGGCTCTGTTCTATGTTCAACCCCAGTAATCTGATGCCTATGCAGTGGCTAATCATCTTGCCCACCACCTTGTCTTCCTAGCAAAGCTCACCTGTTCTTTGTAGGTCTTACTTCTTGCTGGATTG
>NW_006922136.1:1132864-1143132 GCF_000298275.1 Orycteropus afer afer
TTGCTCTATTTGAGCTCACTGTTGCAGCCACTGTGTCAATTCATCTCATTGAGATTCTTCCTCTTTTTCACTGACCTTCCACTTTACCAAGCATGATGTGCTTTTCTAGGGACTAGCCACTTCTGATAACATGACCAAAGTAAAAGAGATGATGTCTTGCCATTCTTGATTCTAAGGAGCATTCTGGCTATACTTCTTCCAAGACAAATTTGTTCATTCATCTGGCAATCCATGGTATATTCAATATCCTTCACCAGTTGGTGACTGACTGGTGGGATGGCATTATTGGCCATGACTCAGGCTGGTGACTGAGCAGAGTCATTTGTTACATTATGGCTCCCAACAGAGATAGCAGGCAGAGAACAGAAGTAGTGTCAGATTACCCAGTAAGCAAGGTAACCACAGGCTTGTTTGTGCTTACTTACTAATCTGTAGTGAAAAATTAATTTTTTAAAAAAACCACATCAAAGATTCTTCTTTTATATGTATGGTTGGTATTTGTCTCTCTCCAAACCCTACAGCACATTCCAACAGAATCAAAGTCTCTCTTCAAATTTACAATCATTGATAGGGATGGAGTACTCTGTAATCAAGTTAAACATGGGCTAACTTGTGCTTACTTACTAATCTTCAGTGAATAATCTCACATGGGTTTCACCTACTGGCAGGCTGAGTATATCTTTGATGTGAAACCCATGTCAAGTTGTTCACTACAGATTTGTAAGTAAGCACAAGTAAGCCTATGCTTACCTTACTTATGGGGTAATCTGCCCCTGAACAGATGGAAAACATCTGTAGGTGATGGAAGACACTGGGAAGAATGATCTCAGGAGAATGGTAAATAGGCTCACAGAGTAGGGAGACTGATGGAGCAAGAGTGGCTCCTCATAGAGACATGTACATTAGAAATGGAAACTTGGAAACTATGACAGTGAATACTTGCAAAGTGTTCATAGCACTTCTAACTTCATAAACAGCTTGTCTATGGATCCAGCTGAGCCAGAAGAAGGATTGAGGCTTAAAGGAAATTATGAGGTCTCAAGCATAGCTGTGGTCAAAGTGATCTCAGCTGGGCTGTTCTAGCTCCAATATGAGGATGACTTTTCTACCTTAGTCTCAGGCAGAGCAGGGTAGAACAGTGCACACTTCTCAGCAGGGACCACATGGTCCCAAGAGCAGGGTCAGCACAATTGCTACCCTCTCTCTTGTCCCCAAGTCAGCTACATGTCACATGCCTGACCCCAGATCTGCACTTACCCACTGTTTGCCTCAGACAGAACCTTGGAAGAAAGCAGTCCTGCATATCATGCCACATCAGGAGCATGTTTTCTAGTTTCAGAAATGTAGATCATTTTGAAACTGAAAGGGACTTTTGAGGGTGTTCAACCTGGACTTTCTCAAAAGTGTTGTTGGGGAAGCTTGGCACCATCACCATCCTCAGAGTTTGATTAAAATGCACATTATCTGGTCTCTTCTCATACCCTTGAATCATACTCCCTAGGGGTGAGGCCCATGAATCTACATATTAAACTCACAGGGGATTCTGATATACCCTGAAATTTGAAAACGTCTAGTAGATGTTGGAGTTCATTAGAGCTCTGTAGGCAGTCATACTACATTCATAGGGTAAAATCTGCAGAATTCTTAAATCAGAATCACCTAGGGTGCCTGTAAAACATTCAGATTCTTGGGCCTCCTACCAACTCTACTGAATCAGAATTTCTTACGTGTGCTAAAGTTCAAAAAGCCTAATTAATTTATTGGACATATAAAGAAACCAAGGTCCACAAAGAGGAAGTCAGTTGTCCAAGGTTGTCAATCTAGTTGGTTGCAAAGCTAAGATCACAACCAGGTCTCCAGATAAATCCAAACATTATGCACCTTTAGTAACCCCTCAAGGGTTATTTATGTCTCAGTTTAGTTTCTTTGGCCACAGCATTCCTTGGAAGGTCTGGAGCTCAAGCATGAGAGTATAACTGCTCTGGGAGGTTGTATGACCCTAGGTGAAAATTTCTCCTCCAATGAGTTTTGGAAATAAAGCAGTGTAAGGTAACAGATCTCTCTTACACACAGCAGGGTACTGAATAGGCCTTCATGGGACTCCAGAGTGGAGTAGATTTTTGTCTGGAAGAACTGTTAGCCATGGCTTTGAGCCAAACTGAACACAAAAACCAAAATGGCTTGCAATAGTTTACTGCACCCATTTTATTGTTTTGTAGTTAAAACATACACCAATTAAGTAAAAGCTTAAACATACACAAATTTGTTTCAGACCTGGTCCAAGTTCACTGATCTGATCCCCCAACCTGTGCATTTGAGATCCCTGCCTCTGCTTCATTTCCTCAGGGCTGTGGTCTGAAACGTCTCCAGACTGGTATGCTCAACCCCAGAATTCTCTTGAGCATTCCAATAGAAATCCATAGCATTGATCTCTAAAAGGAGAGCCATTTCTAAAACAGTAGGGCTAGGTAGGTTTTCACTGAAGGAGTACACAATTGCCATCAACAACAGTGCCATTGTATGACTTGCATTTGGGTTAATGCTTATAATTTTAGTAAGTGTTTCACCAGTGCTATGTGATTAGGAAAATTAAATGCTGTGCCACCTTGAATACAAAATTCTGTGAAGAGACAGGAGACCTCTACAGAGATTCTGGAACTTCTGAGGGTAGAGGGAAAGAGCAGAAGGCAGGGGCAGAGAAAGAAAACTTATCAACCCACCCTTCCATCCAAAAGATTAGTTTAGTACAGGTCCACAGTCCCTTATTTTTAATTCTTACATCAAAAATCTCTGTAAAAAAAGAGGCTTTTTTTTTCTCTCTCTCTCTCATTAATTTGGTGCTGAAACCCACTTGGCGGCAAAACCTGACCTGAGCTGATATGAATTTAGTTTTTATCCCTTTTAGCATGAATATTCATGCATTTTTTTTCACACAGAAATACTAATGATATAATTATTAAATAGGAGTCCTTAGGTGATGCAAACAGTTAATATGTTCCCCTGCTAACTGAAAGGTTGAGAGTCCACCCAGTGAACCTCAGAAGAAAGGCCTGGTGAGCTATTTCTGAAAAAATCAGACATGAAACTCTATGGAGCACAGTTTTGCTCTCCCACCCGTGGTGTCACCATGAGTCAGAATTGACTAGATGACAACTGTTCATGGACAAATGGGAGTATAGATGCTCCTGAGGGTCATGTAATAAACAGTACCTAATAAGCAGTACCTACTCTATGTTGGGGGAGCTCTGGTGGCATAGTGCCTAAAGCACTGGACTGCTAACCAGAAGGCTGACAGTTCAAACCCACCAGCCGCTCCTCCGAAGGAAGATTGGGCAATCTACTTCCATAGTGATACTGCTTCAGAAACCCGAGGAGGTGTCACTATGTGTCGGATCCGACTCAATGGCAGTGAGTTTGGTTTTATTTAATTAATTTATTTATTTTGGTACTCTACATTGTAAATGAGCTCTGATGGTGCAGTGGTTAAAGCATTTGACTGCTAACCAAAAAGTTGGTGGTCCAAAGCCACCAGCCTCTCCATGGGAGAAAGATGAGGCAGTGTGCTTCTATAAAGATTTTCAGCCTTGGAGACCCTATGGGCAGTTCTACTCTGTCCTATAGGGTCACTATAGGAGTTGGAATCCACTTGATGGCAATGAGTACTCCATGTTGCCTTCCTAAAATCCAAATATTATTTAAATTCTTAATTTTAAAACTGAGTCAGGTCACGGATTGTGGACCTAGAATAATGGTAGCTAACATTTATGGGAAGGAGCCCTGGTAGTGCTCAGCTGCTATCCGAAAAACTGGAAGTTCAAACCCAGTGGCTCCATGGGAGAAGGTTGTGACGGGCTGCTTCTGTCAAGATTTACAGCCTTGGAAAGCCTATAGGGCAGTTCTGTAGCATAGCTGTGAGTCAGAATCGACTCAAAGTCAAGGTGTTTGTTTGTTTGTTTGTTTTAAACATTTATGGATGCTTGTGTAGTGTCTAAGGCATTTGACTGCTAAGCAGAAGGCTGGTGGTTCAAACCCACCAGCCACTCCTTGGAAGGAAGATTGGGTAATCTACTTCCATAGAGATACTGCCTCAGAAACCCAAGGAAGGTTCGCTATGAGTCAGATCTGACTCAACGGTGGTGAGTTTTTTTTTTTTTTTTTTTGCTGTCTGCATGGGCTATGCTAAGCTCTTTTCATCTTGTTTAATCCTTATAACACTGTGAGGTAGCTATTATAATCAACTTCATTTTAAAGTTGGATACTGATGCTCAGAGAAGTTAAATAACTTGCCGAGGATTAGGACTGAAGGCAGTTTGACTCTAGGATCTACATGCTTAATCCTTGCACTCTACTGCTTGGAAGAGATGAGCTGGTGTGAAGGACTGTGCAGGCCCTTTGTGGGCATTATAGGTAAATAGAATAGGCTACCACTATTCCATGTGATTTTTTTAAAAAAAAATTATCCTAACTTTGCCCCCATTAGCTTTATATGGCATATGGACATTTTTATAGCACATAGAAATACATATGTAGGAATACCATCTACCAAACCCATGTATGTTTGTGGGTATATTATTCCCATTGACCTATCCATACCTGATCTTCTTGCCTGTTTACCTATTCTATGTGATTTGAGAGGCAGCCCACTACCTCTAGGTATACTCTCTCCTCATCTCTACTTCTCGATGATACTCATATGGCTTCATTCCTTGAGATTCATATGGACAGCTTTTCCTTTCACATGGATTACCTGTACCAGAAATTATCTGGGGTCCTTGTCAAAGTACAGTTTTCTGAGCTTCACCCCTAGATGAATCAGAATTTCTAGAGAATGGAATCTAGGTGATTCTTGTGCACACTTAAGACAATGCCCCAATAAGGGCAATCCTTAACTCTTATTAACTACCATCCTAGCTACCAGTTGGCAACTAGCTGCATTGGCAGGGATGAACTCATGAATATGCATCTGTGGAGCAGAAGATGTCTAGAAGGTAGATCAGGAGACTGGAAAGGAGAGCTATGGAAAAGAAGGAAGGAAGGCCGGTATGACAGTATCTACCTAATTTAGTAATATGAAGTGACTACATTCTCACCATTGGTATTCAGCTGCACTGGAGAAATTTTGGAAGCAACTCTCTCTCTCTTTTTTTTTAGCTTCACAGATTACCTATTTCATCCTACAATAAAGGAAAATGAGAGGCAATCTACTTCCATAGTGATGCTGCCTTGGAAACCCAAGTCGGATCCGACTCCAGGGCACATAACAACAACAACAACCAATTCTCTAATGTAGATAAGATAGTCAAACCCTTTGGAAAAATGAATAAATGGAGAGTTAGCTAAGTTATTCAAGTTAATACAACTGATTAATGCTCCCTGATTAATGCTAGTGTTTGAAAAAGATCTTTTAGCTCCCCAACTTAATACTTTTCTATCTTATGATAGTTTCTTCCATATGTCTAGAAAGGATAAGCCATTAGATAAAATCTATGGAATCAAATCTTACACTTTAAAACATTCAATGATACATATTTTGTTTTGCCCACCAGTGGCCAATTTAAATAAATTTAAATAGCATGCTACACTAGGAAAGGGCAATGAGAGGAATTGTACTCCAGAATAATTCAACTGATATGCCATATGTTTGGGGTTTGTTTTTAACTTTTACTGGTTGCTTTTCTCTTGTTATCAGTGTAGGGAGGTCTGCTGAACATTTTGATCTTTATACTTTAAAGAATATTCTGTTCTTGTTTGCTAGGTTCTCAACCTCACCTCTTTATCCTGCCTGTGATGGCTTAATCATATCCATGGTAACCAAATGTGACCTCAGACAGGGATTAGGAAGCCCGAAAAAAAAAAAAAAAAGGATTAACTACAGCAATCAGATCTCTATAGTGATGCAGGCTAGGCTTGGGGCACTGAGGGTCAAGCTCAACCAGTGATTGTTCCAATTCACGTTAGTGTTTTCTGGAGTTTGCTTCTCAAACTTCAACGCACACATTAATCACCTGGGCAATCTTGTTAAAGTGCAGATTCTGATTCAGTAAGTCTGCTGAGGGGCCTGAGATTCTATATTTCTAACAACCTCCTTGGTGGTGCCAATGTTGGTGGTCCCCTGAGTAAATTTTGTGTAGCAAAGGGCATGGACAACCATTATGCCCAAAGAGCATATGCAAATTATCACATTTATGGTCCTAGAGAATGTGCTGTTCTGGACAGCCCTGATGAGCATGCCATCTCTGATATTAACTAGCTGTGTGACCTTGGACAAGTATCTTTACCTTTGTAGGTCTCTGCTTTCTCATCTGTGATATTAGAAGTTTGGTCTGGATGATCTCTAAGATCACTTTGGACTGTTAAACCATTTGATTATCTGGTGATAAAAACCTACTTTACAACCAAAGTCTTAGAGGGAAAATTTCTCTTTTATTATAAGGAAGGGGAGGAAAGAGGAATCTACTGTCATTCTTATATTTATCACCCTAATTCCAAATTCTTTGTGTGTTCTAAGGTTGTGTTTTTTTTTTTTTTTCTTGAATGTGCAGAACATCAACATTATCCATGAAGAAGAGGCAACATTGAGTGGTGGACAACTGTTGACCTTGCCAACTCAGCTTTTAGCATCTCCTGGGGACTTCTGAATATCTAACAGCTTTGGCTACGTGTTCATGACACTGCATCTGTGATTACAGAACAAAACTACTGACTACCTGTTGGTCCCTAGTATTCATAGTCACTTCTACCCAGTCTCACCTGCTTCCAGGAGATATAATGGAGAAGCACACAGACTCACCACCAACCTTGCAAGGAGAGCCTTCCTCCCTTTGGGCAGAGAATCTGATTCTAGAACCACAAGAGCAGCACCTGACTGAGGATAATATTTCTCTGAAGGATCAAGTCATGCCTACCCCGGCCACCTCAATGATGCCTGTACCTTGCTCACCTGAGCATCTCGGCCAGTTTGACGCTGACCCTGCCAGTATCTCAGGGTTTCTTGCTCAGGCAACTACTGACTTGACAGCTCTCAAGACCCTCAATCCTGTAGATAATGCCCAGGTCAAGTTCTTTTTTGACTATATATCTCAGCAGGTAGAAAGATGTGGGGTCCTAGCTGGGTCTGACCAGAGTACTCTGCTGAAACAATATGAGAATTTTGTTTTTGAGTTCCAGCAGTCATTTGGTAAGCCCACAAAACAGGAAATGAACTCTCTTGCGAATGCTAAAGTTGACAAAGGAGACGACTCCTTTCCAAAGTGTGCTACCTTACAGCTCCTTGCTCAAAAGATGAACTGTAATGAAATCATTCTGAGTGACCAGCTCCAAGAGGGACTGGCTGACCCCATGCAGAAGGAAGTGAGTGGTACAGACATGATAGAAAACCTCCCAGACCTCATCACTCAGTGTATTCAGTTGGACAGGAAACATAGTAACAGGCCAGAGCTCCTACAGTCAGAGGCCCAGCTTCCAAGGCTGCCTTCTCTGATCCACCATCAATACCAATCCAGACCCACAGGTCCACCAACCAAGGAAGAGCCGATACAGCTGCGGGGAGGCCAGCTGCCTCTCACACCTGCCAAGCGAGCCCGCCAGCAAGAAACCCAGTTGTGCCTCTACTGCAGCCAGCCTGGCCATGTCACAAAAGATTGCCTTGCCAAACGTTCTCGAGCCCCAGCAAGGACAAATGACCCAACTCACCAGTAAGAGGAGCCCAGGAAGATTATTTTTCAAAATTATATCCCTTTCACCTCCAGCCTTACTGATTTACATTCTGCACTAACTTTTGAAATACAAGTGGGGAACTGTGATACCACTTTACATGGAGTCATGAACTAATGTGCTTCTGAGAACTTAAACAGCTAGAACTTGTTCATTGGAAACTGACTCCTAAAACCAAAACTAAGCCTACAAAATGATGACAACAATTCAAAGGCATGCTCTGCAGTTGGGACTGATCCCCCAAAAGTACTGAAAGCTTGCAGGCTAAACTCTGCGTAGTCTGAGCTAATGAAAACAAGCCTGACAGTGCACTAGGAATCCCATCTCCATCAATGGATGAAATCTGGGTAGAGTTTGTCAGGCCAAGTCTTCTATCTTCTGTGGCTAGAATTGGACACAAGCCTTTCACCTAACCTTCCTTGGTCAATATTCAGCTCCTTTCCCCTAAGGGCTGAATCCTGTTCCTTGTAACCAGGGCTTCAGACAGGTTCATTTCCCTTTCTGAGAATTTCCATGTCCACCCCATGTATACTGAATCTGAATCTACATTTTTAACAAGATCTCCATGTGAGAACATGTTACATCAGAATCAACTGGGGATCTTGTTAAAATTCAGATTTAGTATATCTGGCATGAAAATGCAAATTCTCAGCAAGGAGTTGAATGGAATGAACCAGTTTGAAGCCCTGCTTGTAATCTTATATTGATGGAGATTGATCTTCAACCCAAACCAAATTTCCTGGAACCACAGCTCTGCCATCTTTCCCCACAGCTACGTATTTGGCTACTATGTAAAAGCTCCTGGTTGTTCAACAAATTGAACTATCAATTCAATCTGGCTAACAAAAAAACAGATTGGACATGAATTTACTATAGCCATTTGAACACTCTGCTTGGAACTCTTAGGCCCCTTCCTTAAAAGCTATACCTTTATGGCCATTTGAATACCCAGCTTGGAACTGTTGGTCCCCTTCCTTAAAAGCTATACTTTTAGGCAGGTACATTCTTTTAGCCAAGCCCTGCTGATTCCAGCTTACTCCCCTCTCCCTCAACAAACCTCCTTGCGCTTCTGATATGTCTCATAGCTAAGTCAAGATGGGCTAAGATAGTAGCCTCTGACAAGTATTCAGTGAGAGAAGTAGATGAAGTTTCCTATCATAATTACTATTTCTACAGTATTTCCTTGCTGCCCAGTATAAGGAACCTGGCCCTAGAGGTCTTAATGTGCTCACCATCTAGGATCACTATCCATTGCTGTTGATCTCTAGTCTTATGGACCACATTTGGGGATCCTTATTTAGCTGAGGCTCTTGAAAAATAATGAATAACAAGACAATTCATTGGCCATCTCATGCACAAAATGCAAGAGGTAGGAGTTTGATTGCTAGTGTGCTCTCCTCACACAAAACTTCTGTGTATGGATTGCTGATGCTTTTGATCAAATGTAGTGCTATTCTAGAAAGGACTAGCTCCCTAAAATGTTAAGGACATCAAGTGATAATGTTTGCTGTTTTTACCAGCCCTTGTTCTCCACTTCCTGGTGTTGCTTTATGCCCCTATCATAGATATTCTGAAGAACGATCAGTCATTCCATAGTCCCCAGCAACCTTCAAGGTCTCTCAGAATATGAAATGCCATTCTACTTTGTCCTTGTTCCTGGAAAATTATACTAACTTTGGTAATACTTAAACCTAGCTAGAACCTTATTTTCCTTATCTGGTAGCACAAACAGATCTTTTCATCCATCAGTGCCTCACTGACCACTGTGCCCACCTTTATTGGCATTTACAAGGGGTGTCCTTTATCAACAATTTGCTGCCCATCCACCTTACTCCATATGCTCCCATAACAAGGGGACCTGCATGTGCATATTACAATTATGGCAAGGAATCCCAACTAGGGTACTTAGATTGTATGAAATCCTCCAGCAGGTAGAGCTATTTAAGTGACTCTGAGATTATCTGGAGGTAACCTAACCTGTCACCACCAATTCTATACAAAATGGCTAACCTAATGGCCTTCAGTCATGTTCCTTACCACTCCATTATAGTCATGGAATGGTAATGGGAACAATCAGATGGCTTGATATCCAATCATTTCTTATTGTAGGGCCACAATTTATTGTTGTGGTCTCTCTCACTAAGATGCATCACCTTATTTCCTGTTTATATCTATCTCTGTTTCAATGTTACCTTCTTCAAGAGAGCCTCAGACTTCATAGTCTCCTAGAAGAGGTAATCCAAAACTATGAACATCAATTTGCCTCCTGCTTCTGGAGGCCTATTGTTGAGGTATTCTCATCATGAACCTCCTGTGTGCTATGTAATTAATACAATCCAACACCCAAACAAAGCATATGAATAAATGACGGAACAATGTTTTAATTAAAACTAAAGCTTTGGGGACCTCCATTTCCTGACGTGGTAAAACTCAAACTGAGGAGAAACAACTGCAAACATGCATTAATAATTGGAACATGGAATGTACAAAGTATGAATCTAGGAAAATTGGAAGTTGTCAAAAATGAAATGGAATGCATAAAGATCAATATCCTA
>NW_006922136.1:1144702-1147536 GCF_000298275.1 Orycteropus afer afer
ATTTACTTGTGTTTTATTGACTATGCAAAAGCATTTGATTGTGTGGATCATAACAAATTATGGATAACATTGAGAAGAATGGGAATTCAGGAACACTTAATTGTACTCATGAGGAACCTGTACATAGACCAAGAAGCTGTCATTCAAACAGAGCAAGGGGATATTGCATGGCTTAAAATCAGGAAGGGACTGTGTCGGGGTTGTAGCCTTTCACCATACTTATTCAATCTGTATGCTGAGCAAATAATCTGAGAAGTTGGATTATATGAAGAAGAATGTGGCTTCAGGACTGGAGGAAGACTCATTAACAACCTGTGTTACGCTGATGACACAACTTTGCTTGCTGAGAGTGAGGATGACTTGAAACATTTACTGATGAAGATTGAAGACTACAGTCTGCAGTATGGATTACATCTCCTTATAAAGAAAACAAAGATCCTCACAGCTGGACCAATCAGCAG
Organism: Orycteropus afer afer; assembly: GCF_000298275.1. NCBI lineage: Eukaryota > Metazoa > Chordata > Mammalia > Tubulidentata > Orycteropodidae > Orycteropus > Orycteropus afer. The sequence goes on from NW_006922136.1 coordinate 1,145,164, forward strand.
CATCATGATAAATGGAGAAAAGATTGAAGTTGTCAAAGAGTTCACATTGTTCAGTTCTACAATCAAGGCCAATGGAAGCAGTGGTCAGGACATCAGACGACGTATACCAAAAACAAACCAAACTCACTGCCACAGAGTCATATCCTACTCACAGGGACCCCTCCTTGGGTTTCTGAGGCAGTATCACTAGGCGGTAGATTGCCCAACCTTCCTTCCGAGGAGCAGCTGGTGGATTTAAACCGCCAACCTTCTGGTTAGCAGTCAAATGCCTTAGGCACTACACTACCAGAGCTCCTAGATGACATATAGCACTGGGCAAATTGGCCTCAAAAGACCTCTTTCAAGTGCTGAAGAGGAGAGATGTCTCCTTGAGCACTAAGGTGCACCTGACACAAGCCATGGTGTTTTTAATTGCCTCATATGCATGTGAGAGCTGGACAATGAATAAGGAAGACCAAAGAAGAGCCGATGCTTTTGAGTGTGCTGTTGGTGAAGAATGCTGAAAGTACCATGGACTGCCAAAAGAACTAACAAATCTGTTCTGGAAGAAGTGCAGCCAGAATGCTCCTTGGAAGCAAGAATGGCCAGACTTCATCTCACATACTTTGGTCATGTTGTCAGAAGAGACCGTTCCCTGGAGAAGAATATCATGTTTGGTAAAGTGGAAGGGTAACAAAAGAAGGGAAAGCCTTAAACAAGATGGATTGACACAGTGGCTACAACAATGGCCTAAGGTATAGCTGGGATCATGGAGTTGGCACAGGACCGGGTAATGTTTCATTCTCTTGTACATAGTGTCGCTATGAGTCAGAGACAACTCAACGGCACCTAACAACAAAAAAATGCTTTACTGCCTTTTATCTAGCAACAGTTTTGTCTACTGCTTCCACATTTTGCTATAGTGACACCATCTACTTCAACTAGAATGAAATCATTACTTAGCATAAACATAGCTACAAGAATGTATCCTCAGAACTCAGAGCTAAGAGGATTTCTCTCAGAGTGAAACTAATCAGAATCCACAGAGAACAAGTGAGATGTAATCTACTCAAAGATATAGTCTGCAATTGCCAAAACTTGTGTAAACCCAAAGCCCAATCAAAGTTGTAGTTTTAGGGAGGCAGAACTGTTGTAGGGTTGATGTCACTCGGCAAGAAATAATTTAATCATTTTATGATTAAAGAAGGAATTGTTAACAAGGGAATGGTACATGGAATCTAGAAAAAAGACCAATTAAAGAGCCATGGGGCATCAGTAATCTGTCTAGAGTCAGAGAAGAAATGTTGGCCAGCCAACCATTTGGCGAGTCCACCTCTTGGAATGGGATAGAAGCACCAGACCATCCCAATTTTTGCCATTAGATATTATGCTTATCGCCTGTTGCCTCTGCTGTGAATCCATTCTCTACAAGTAATCTGATTGTAATTGGTTTCCCATATAAACTTTGTTATGTAAAGATAATTTGCTAACCAACTGATGTGAGTGTTCTAGCCTACTTGGCCATTAATTCTTGTTATAAATTAATAAATGGATGTTTGGCTTATACGTTAGTTTCTTGTGGGTTTTAATAGACTCAATCCTCCTGATCCTAATCAACTATTAGCACAATGAAAAAAATGGAATTCTGATTGTGTCAACTCAGGACCACAGTATAAACCATAGAGAGTCCACTGAAGATTGGCCTCTCTGGAAACGTTGGCTCAACAGTCAGACAGTCAGTCAGCCTCCTCCACTCAATCACTTTCTTTTGCCTACAGCTGTAATAAAATTCCTCCATGTCTATCAGTTTCATTTCCTGCACTAACCTCCACTCACATCAAGCACCCTGGTACCTGTTATAAGCAATTGTTTTTAACACTACATAACTCAATCTGGCTATCAGAATAAACTCCCATAGATGAAGACCTAACACTGAACTGTAGATAAAAAAGTTCCTGGAAAGCACATTTAAAGAGGGAGGTGTGTATGGTTGTTTTCACCCCCACCACTTCCATTCTGTCCAGCTTTTCCAGGAACTTGATAACCCATAGCGTCCATTGTGTCATTGCCCTCATCTCTATCCATGATGGTAACATATTGTTGGTGGTGGTGTTAGGTGTCGTTGAGTCGGCTCTGACTCATAGGGACCCTGTGTACAACAGAACAAAACATTACTTGGTCCTGTGCCAGCCTCACAATCCTTGCTATACCTGAACCACTGTGTCTATCCATCTTGTTGAGGGCTGTCCCCTTATTCGTTCACCCTCCTTTTTACCAGTCATGATATCCTTCTCCAGGGAATGGTCCCTTCAGACAACATGACCAAAGTAGGTGAGACGAAGTCTGGCCATTCTAACTTTCAAGGAGCATTCTGGCTGCACTTCTTCCAGGACA
>NW_006922136.1:1148381-1158865 GCF_000298275.1 Orycteropus afer afer
CCCGAAAGCTTTACTCTTATCTACGTCATTAAGGTTGGCTCTACTCCGAGGAGGCAGCTTTTCCCCAATTGTATCTTGAGTACCCTCCAACCTGAGGGGCTCATCTTCCAGCACTATATCGGACAATGTTTCAGGGCTATTCATAAAATTTTCCAGTAATATGTATATACACTTTTCTGGCCTTTGGAAGATCCTCTTCCACACTCAACACCATCTTCCATATGACAATAGTCACCTCTGAAGCAAGATAGAATACCTATGGTAGGCAGAATTTCTACCAGAATCTTGGCAAAATGTAATACTTCATGGCCTTTGGAGGGCTCTGGGTGCTTGTGTCATATCTTAACAGCTCCCCCCACTGGTGTTCATGTTTCAATGCTCCCCTGTACATCTCCAGACCTCACTTGGCCAAGAGAATAGGAAAACTTTCATGTGAATATAGTGTCCTGGACCTTCAAAGTCACCTTGGAGCAAGAGTCATTACCCACATTTTCAGAACAGAGGTCCCAGAAATGAGGTACATCATTTAGCAGAGTCAATAGAAATATCTTGGCACTTGTGTTTTTTTACTCAGTACATGATGTCCAGTTACTGATAATACACTATACCTTTCATAATTTCATGCTCTAAATTAATGGGTATCACTCCTGTTATTGGATTTTCTTTTTGGATCCATTTTAACCTGTTTTCTGCTTATTGAGGAGCTCTGGTGGTGCCGTGGCTAAGGCATTCGTCTGCTAGTGAAAAGGTCAGTGGTTCAAACCCACCAGTTGCTCTGTGGGAGAAAGAAGAGGCAGTTTGCTTCCATAAAGACTTACTGCCTTGGAAACACTGTGGGACAGTTCTACTCTGTCCTGTAGGGTTGCTATGAGTTAGAAGTTATTCATGGCTGTGGGTTTGTTTTTTTCTGCTTATTGATTTCTAGTACTGACACTACATGGCTCTCTTGTCCATCCACTAAAGTAAAAAGTGACTGTGTTCCACCAACTCCACCTGCTTCTAGTAACCCAGTAGAGGGCAGTGTAGAATTTCAGTCTTCCCTATGCATAGAAGAGTCATCACTTTGGGCATAAAGTGTGACTTTGTGGATATCTAGGCAAAGGGAACTAATAGTTTGTGAATGTCTGCTTTATGCCAGGCATGTGCTAAGTGCTTTAATTTGTTAATGATACTTAACTAGTGTTTTGGTTAACTAGTGCTGCTCTAACAGGAATATACCACAAATGGGATGGCTTTAACAAACAGTTTTTTCTTTTACAGTTTTTGGAGGCTAGAAGTCTGGGTTCCAAGTGCCAGGCTTTAGGGGCTGGGTGAAAGCCCCTGGACCTTGTGCTTCAGCTCTGCCTCTTGCTCCCGGCCCACTGAAGCTAGAGCCATCTCTTCACTCAGGCAGCTACTGGCTGCTGACGCTAACAAGCCCAAGGTTGACAAATAAAATGGCACAGTCCCAATGTTACCAAACAACGTGGGAAGTCATTGATTCAAGTCCATTGAAAGTCCCAAGATCAGCAGAGCATGGCAGGCTGTGTACAATGACTCGGCTACATGCAGGGTTCAAGCATGCCATAAGCTAGAGACCATTCTTAAAGCTGCTTCTTATATAAGGGAAGCAGACCACATCCCTGAAACAGCTACTCAGCTGCTTGTGGTAGATCCCACCATGGAGCTGACTGCCAGTCTTATCATGGGGAATAACTTCTACCAGTTGCCCAGCCACTCAACCAGGCCCAGCCAAGCTGACACACAGCTTTAACTACCACAACTAGTATGTTATTTTAAAAACAGAATATCCACTTCTGGCATTTAATGCTTAACACAACTTTATGAGGTATTATAAATCCAGTTTAAAGATGATGAAATGAAGGCTAAGAGCAGTTAATTTACCTGTCCCCAAATCATACAGATAGAAGTGTCAGAGCTAGGGTTTGAAACCCTCTATTTCTGATTCCAGATTCTCTTGATTTTGAAAGAGGAGGAAAAGACTATAACCTATGCCCTTTCTGACTGCACTAACTGATCCAATTCCACCTCCTGTACCACTCAAAATAGAAAGCTCACTTCAGTGACTGATATTCACATAGCCACTAGTTGCACCTCATGTTCTGGACAGTAGTCTACAAAGGCAACACAGAATAAATCAGGGCATTCCAGAACTTTGAATTTTCATTTGTGTTTCTATTGAGTTGGGGAAAATTCCTTGACACATCTGAAAATACACTGTGTCTGCAGTATATGATTGTGTAGGCCCTTGCTTGTTGAGTCAAGATTTCCACAAAGTTTTCTATCACAAAGGCTTCATATTTCTGTAGTTCTTCATTCAAAGCTATTGAGTCTTTTTGAACAATAGCTCAATGATGTTTACAGTGGTTGTACAATGCCAAAGAGATGACAAGGACTTTGCAGTGTTCTGGTGATTGTTATCGGCCATCATCATGAAAAGTGGAGAGGAAAATAAGAGTTTTATTGATGCAGAGGGCAGTTACCCATTTAAATTTGAGAACTGGCCCTGCTGTACCAACCTCAGAGAGCTTCCAGGCCAATACTCTGATGTTAAGGAGCATTTGTAGGACAATAGTCTTGTTCTCTTTTACGTTACCCATGAAGGTAAACAACAAAAACATCCTATTTATCTTAGCTATCCATGATGGTTCTGTTATCTGTGAGTTCTTTTTAAGATCTGTTTTCAGCTTGTACCACCTCATGAAGCAATGGGGAGCATAGGCTGACTACCTTCCATTTAAATCAGACTTCCCCTTACTTGCATTAACCTCACCTCTGTAAAATTGAAAGGCATTGTCCCCCACCCCATGCAATTGTTCCAGGATCTGAAAAAGTCTATGATGACATTGATTGCCTTATACATGATTTTAGAGGCTTTAAATAATAACTGGCAGTCACAAAGCACTTACTTTGTGCCAAGCACTAGGCTGACCAATTTATCTGTATAATCCTCACAATAGCCCCGTGAGGAAGGCACTATTAGTATTTCCATTTTACAAGTGGGGAAAAAAAAGTAAACTCATAGAGTTTTAATAACTTGTCCAAGGTCTCTAGTTAATAGGTCACAAAGCCAGGATTCATACCTTGGTCTACAAGACAGGAGGGCCATGTTCTTTACATAAATAATTGATCCTAATATTTTTGTTGAGAATATACATAGCAGAACATGCATTAATTCAATAATTTCTACATGTACAATTCAGGGACATTGATCACATTCCTTGAGTAGTGCAACCATTCTAACCCTTCTTTTCCAAGTTGTTTCTCCCCCCATCAACATAAACTCAATGCCCCCTAAATTTCCTATCTAATCTTTGCAGATCACAATGCTTAAGGGATACATTCTTTACTAGTTAAGCTACTATTGTTTTGTTTTTGTTGTTGCTTTTGTTGAGAATATACACAGCAAAATATGCAGCAATTTTACAGTTTCTCTGTGTAAAATTCAGTGACATTGATAACATTTTTCAAGTTGTGCAACCATTTTCACCTCCTTTTCTAAGTTGTTACATCCCTGTAAATATAAACTCACTACCCCTAAAGGTTCCTGTCTAATCTTTGCATTTGTCATTGTCAATTTGAATTCATAAAGATAGTTCTTAAATAATGAATGATTCTCAAGGCAGACTTTTTTTTACTAGTTAAGCTGAATTATTGTATGGTTTTAAGAAGACTTCAATGGGTATTTTTGGTTTGACGTTAAAGATTATTTTAGGATGATAGTCTCAGGGGTTCATCCAGCCTGCATGGCTCCAGAAAGTCTGGCATCCATGAGAATTTGAAGTGCTGTCCTGTATTTTCCCCCTTTTGATCAGCATTCATATAAAATCTTCAATCAAAATGTGCAGTGATGGTAGTTGAGCATCATCTAGTTTTTCTGGTTTATGGCAAAGGAGGTAGTAGGTTATAGAAGCAATTAGCCACACATTCTATTTCCTCTTCCTGTTCCTGACTCTCCTTCTACTGTTGCTCCAGACAACTTATATAAATTATTGTTCCTGGTCACTTGCAAGCTCTAAAGACCCCAGGCACTAAATAATGAACTAAGAGGTTGAACAGCAGCACTAAAAACTTTATTAGGCCAATTAACTGGGATGTCCCATAGAACTATTGCCCCAAACCTCCAAAACAAGTAACCAAATTCCATGAGGTGCTCGGTTGTACGTAAGCAACCTCAGCAGCTACTCTTTTTTCTTTTTTGTCACTGTTATAAATATGTCAATCATACAACATTTGCCTATTCACCTTTTTACAACCTAACAACTTATCGATGGCACTTAAATCAGCTATGCAACCCTACCCTTTATCAATACAATTTTCCCATCATCTTAAACCAAAAGTCAATACTCCATAAACAATAGCCTCCACTTTACCTGTCCCTATTGCCCCTGGTAATCATCACTAATAAACTGTGGTGTCTATATATTTGCCTGCTCTTGTCTTCTTATAAAAGTGAGGTCATATACTATTTATCCTTTTGTATTGTTTGGCTTTAAGGAGACTTCAGGGGATCTTTTTGATAAAAGGATTAAATGTTATTCTAGAGCAATATTTTCAGGGGTTCACCCAATCTCCATGGCTCCAGAAATTCTGGATTCCATGAGAATGTGAAATTCTGTTCTGCATTTTCCCTGTTTAATCAAGATTCTTCTACACAATCTTTAATCAAAATGTTCAGTGATGGTAGCTGGGGACCATCCAGTTCTAATCTCATGGCAATGGGAGCAATTGTTCATGGAGCCAATTAGCCACACAATCTAATTTCTCCTTTTATTCTCAACTCCTTTCTCTCTTGCTCTAAGCAAATAGAGACCAATTGTTGTGCCTTGGATGGCCACTTGCAAGCTTTTAAGACCCCGCACATTAACAATGAACTAGGAGGTAGAACAGAGACACTAAATACAGTATTAGGCCAATTAACTGAGGTATCCCATGAAACAATGATCTTGGACCTCCAAACCAAAGAACCAAATCCCATGAAGTGTTTGGTTGTACATACGCAGCCTCAGCAGTTACTCTTTTTATTTTCATTGTAAATATATTATCACACAACTTTTGCCAATCCAACTTTTTATAGGTGTGCAACTTCTTGACAGCAATTACATTAATCAACTGCAATACTACCCTTAATGTGATTTTTCCATCACCTTAAACCAAAACTCAGTATTCCATAAGCAATAACCACTCCCAACCTGGTAACAATAAATAAACTTTGGTCTCTATACATTTGTTGTTCTCTTTTTGTATAGTGAGGTCATACAATATTTGCCCTTTTGTAATTGACTTATTTCACTCAGCATAATGTCTTCCAGCCCCATCCATATTGTAGCATGTATCAGGACTTCATTTCCCCTGCTGGCTGAATAGAATTCCATTGTATGTATGTACCACATTTTGTTTATCCATTCATCTGTTGATGGGCATTTAGGTTGTTTCCACCTTTGGCTATTGTGAATAGTGCTTCAATGAACACTGGTGTACAATTATGTGAGTCTCTGCCTTCAAATCATTTGGGTATATATCTAGGAGTGGAATTGCCAGGTCATGCATTTGACTGCTAACCAGAAACCTGGCAGTTCAAACCCGCCAGCCAGTCCTCAGAAGATTGGGCAATCTACTTCTGTAGAGATACCGCCTCCCAAGGAGGGGTTGCTATGAGTTGAATCAACTTGACGACAGTGAGTTTGGTTTTTTTTTTTTTTGGTTTATGTCAGTTCTATTTTTAACTTTTTGAGGAACCCCACATTATTTTCCACAAGAGCTGTAGCATTTTTGATTCCCAGCAGCAGTGAATAAGGGTTCCAATTTCCCTATGATCCTCACAAATGTTTGTTATTCTCTGTATGTGTGTGTATGTGTTTAATATTTGCCATCCTAGTAGGAGTAAAATGATATCTCATTGTGGTTTACATTTATATCTTTCTGATGGCTAATGACATTGAGCATCTTTTCATGTGTTTGGTGGCCATTTGAATATTTTCTTCAGTGAAATGTCTATTCAAGTTCTTTGCTCATTTTTGGATTGGGTTCTTTATCTTTGGGTTGCGAAGTTGTCAAAGTTTCACGTATATTTTGGGTATTATATTTTTATTGGGTATTGGCATAGTGCCTAAGGCATTTGACTGCTAACCCAGAAGGCTGGCAGTTCAAACCCACCAGCCACTCTTCGGAAGGAAGGTTGGGCAACCTACTTCCATAGTGGTAGCCTTGGAAACCCAAGGAGGGGTTGCTATGAGTCAATCCGACTTCACCGCAGTGTGTATGTAGATTATGAAGATACTCTCCAAATTGGTAGCTTGTCTTCAAACTGTTTTGGTAAAGTCTTTTGATAAACAGAATTTTTTAATTTTTATGCAGTCCCATTTATTTGTTTTGTTTTTGCTCTTTGCACTTTTATTATATTAGATAATCCATTGTTAAAAGGTAGGCCTGACAGCATTGACCCTGTATTTTTTGTAAGAATTTTGTGGTTTTACATTTCACGTTTAGGTCCTTAATCCATTTTGAATGTGTTTTTCTGTATGGTATGGGGCATTGATCCTGTTTCATTTTTCTCAATGTGGATATCCAATTTTCTCAACACCGTTTATTAGATTCTTCTTTTCCCATTGAATGGACATAGCACACTTGCCAAAAATCAGCTAATCATAGACGTGTGGGTTTATTTCTGGGCTTTCAATTCTATTCCATTGGTCTATGAATGTATTGTTATACCAGAACCAGGGTGTTTTGATTACTATATAATATGTTTTAAACTCAGGAAGTGTGAGTCCTCCTACTATTCTTCTTTTTCAACATTGCTCTAGCTATTCAGGGTCTCCTGTCATTCCATATAAAGTTTTTTTTTTTTTTCTGTAAAGAAGTCTACTTGAAATTTTGATTGGGATTGTGTTGAATCTATAGATTGCTTTGGTTAGGCATCATAACAGTATTAAGCATTTCAATCCATGAATATGGAACATCTTTCCATTTATTTGTCTCCTTTAATCTCTTTCAGCAGTGTTTTATAATTGTCATTGTATAAGTCTTTCACATCCCTGGTTAAATTTATTCCTAGGTATTTTGTTCCCTTAGATGCTATTGTAAATGGAGACTATGTTCTTTTTATTATTGTTGTTGTAGCACATTTGTAAATTCAACATTTTTCACGTGTACAATTCAGTGCTTTCAATTACATTAATCACATTGTGCAACTATCATCTATCCTTGTTGCCAAATTTCCAATCACTGTACACAGAAACACACTGCTTTCTAAAAAATGAGAAAGGCTGTTTTGTTTTATTTTGTTTTTCCACTTTAATTGTAGTGAAAACATACACACCAAGACATTCACCAACATACCAACTTCCACATTTACAGCTCAGGGACACTGATGTCATTTTTTCATGTTGTGCCACCATTATTGCTATCCTTTTCCAAAATATTCCACCACCATTACCATAAATTCAATACCCTGCAAACAAAGCTTCCCTTCCTCCTCCCTTCTATATCTGGTAACCACTAATAATCCTTGGTATGTATATATACATATATATATATTTTTTTTTTTTTCCCCCAACTTGTCTTGGAATTTTCCCTCCCCTGCACTCCAATCCCTGGTAACCAATGAAGAAATTTTCCTTCCGTATATAAACCTTTCCTTGACTTTATACTATAGTGGACTAAGACAATTTTTGTCCTTCTTTTATTGACTTATTTTACTCAGCATAATATCCTCCAAGTTCATTCATGTTATGTGGTGTTTTGAGGATTCTACATTATTCTTTAGTGCTGCATAATATTCTGTCGTGTCTATGTACCACAGTTTGGTTATCTTTTCCTCTGTTGATGGGCACTTAGGCTGTTTCTATCTCTTTGCTATTGTGAATAGTGTTGCAATGAATATGGGTGTGCATATATCTGTTTGTGTCCTGGCTCTCACTTCTTTAGGGTATATACCTAGTAATGGGATTGCTGAATCAAAGGATACTTCAGTTTCCAACTTTTTAAGGCATTGCCATACCGATTTCCACAGTGGTTTTATCATTTCACAGTACCACTACCAATCTATGAGAGTCCCAATCTCTCACATCCTCACCAGCATTAGTTATTTTCTGTCTTGTTGAACATTGGTATTAGTGCTGGGGTGAGATGGTATCTCATGGTTGATTTGAATTGCATCTCTCTGATGGCTAATGATCATGAGCATTTCTTCATATGTTTGTTGGCCACCTGAATATCCTTCATCCCCTTCATTGTGAAAAAGAAAATATCAAGATCTACTCTGAAGTACAATTCTGTCAGTGATAGAATAATATTCATAAGCCTAAATTTAGCAGCAACCACCATCAAAGATGAAGAAATTAAAGATTTTTGTAACCAACTTCTGCAGCCTAAAATTGATCAAATATGCAATCAAGGTACATTGATAATTACTGGTGAGTGGAATGTGAAAGTTGGAAATAAAGAAGAAAGATCATAATTGGAAAATATGGCTTTGATGATTGAAATGGCACAGGAGATAGTATGACAGAATTTTGAAAGTCCAATGACTTAATCATTGCAAATCATTTCAATAACATAAACAGCAGTTATATACAGGGACCTCACAGGATGGATTGCACAAAATTCTAATCTACTACATCTGTGGAAAGAGATGATGGAGAAGTTCAATATCATCAGTCAAAACAAGGCCAGGAGCCAACTGTGGAATACACCATGAACTGTTCATACGTAAGTTCAAGATAGAATTGAAGAAAATTAAACCACAAGAGCCAAAATATAACCTTGAGTATACCCCCACCTGAATTTAGAGACCATATCAAGAATAGATCTGAGGCATGGGACCCTAATGACTTAAGATTAGATGCATTGTGGGATGACATTGAGGGCATCATGAAGAAAGCAAAAGGTCATTAAGAAGACTGCATAGAAAGAAAAGACCAAAATGGATGTCAGAAGGTACTCTGAAACTTGCCTCTGAACATAGAATAGCTAAAATGAATGGAAGAAATAGTCACGTAATGGAGTAAAACCGAAGATTTCAAAGGGTGGCTCTAGAAGACAAGATAAAGTATTATAATGGAATGTGCAAAGACCTTGAGTTAGAAAACCAAAAGAAAAGAACACACTCAGCATTTCCCAAGCTGAAAGAACTGAAGAAAAAATCCAAGCCTCCAGCTGCAATGTTGTAAGTATACAAGGGCAAAATATTGAGCAATATAGGAAGCATCAAAAAAGATTGAAGAAACACAGAATCAGTGTACCAAAAAGAATTGGTCAACATTCATCCATTTCAGGAGGTAGCATATGATCAAGAATCAATGGTATTAAAGAAAGAAGTCCAGGCTGCAGTGAAGGCATTAGCGAAAAACAAAACTCTACATATTGACAGGATAGTAATTGAGATATCACAACAATTTGAAGCAATGCTAGAAACGTCCACTTATCTATGCCCCAAATTTTAGGAGACACCTACCTAGCCAACTGACTGGAAGAGATCCATATTTGTGCCTATTCCAAAGAAAGGTGATCCAACAGAATGTAGAAATTGCTGAACAATAGCGTTAATATCACAGGCAAGTAAAATTTTGCTGAAGATAATTCAAAAACCATTGTGGGAGTACATTGACAGGAAACTGCCAGAAATTCAAGCCAGATTGAGGAGAGGACTTAGAATGAGGAATATCATTGCTGATGTCAGAAGGATCTTAGTTGAAAACAGAGAATACCAGAAAGATGTTTACCTGTGTTTTATTGACTATGCAAAGGCATTTGACTGTGTGGATCATAACAAATTGTGGATAACATTGCAAAGAACAGGAATTCTAGAACCTGCAATTGTGTTCATGAGGAACCTGTACAGAGACCAAGATGCAGTTGTTTGAACAGAAAAAGGGGGTACTACATAATTTAAAATCAAGAAAGGTGTGCATCAGAGTTGTATCCTTTTATCATAGTTATTTAGTCTGTATGATGAGTGAATATCTGAGAATCTGGACTCTATGAAGAAGAATACTGAATCTGGATTGGAGGAAGACTCATTAACAACCTGCCATATGCAGATGACACAACCTTGCTTACTGAAAGTGAAGTGTATTTGAAGCATTTACCAATGAAAATAAAAAAAAATTACAGTCTTCAGTACGGATTACACACAACATGAAGAAAACAACAATCCTCACAACTTGACCAATAAGCAACAACATGATAAATGGAGAAAATCCTGAAGTTTTCAAGGATTTCATTTTACTAGGATCCATGATCAATGCCCATGAAAGCAGCAGTCAAGAAATCAAATGCTGCATTGCATTAGGCAAATCTGCTACAAAAGACCTCTTTAAAGTGTTCAGAAGCTAAGATGTCCTAGGGTACAACTGCCCCAAGCCAATGGTATTTTTAGTCACCTCATATGCATGCAAAAGCTGTACAATTAATAAGGAAGAACAAAGAAGAATCAATGCCTATTAATTATGCCATTGGGGAAGAATATTGAATATAACATG
>NW_006922136.1:1159220-1166833 GCF_000298275.1 Orycteropus afer afer
ATGGCACAATGCCCATTGCTTTAAAACGATAGTTTGAATTTCTTTTAAAAGTAGGTATCCTTAAATCTACACTGAAGCTTTCTAATTTTGTTTCAACTGTCAAACACAATTTAGAAACTCAAGAAGTGAAGGAGAGTCTATTATCTCTATCCATATTTCACCCTTTCTATTATTCTTACCTGATGTTACAAGGTTTCTTTTTTTTTATCATTTCCTTTTTTTTTTTTTGGCAGAAACTTCCTTTGGAATCAAAATCTTTTTCCTGTATCTGACAATGTCTTGATCTCCCCTTTATTCCTAAAGGACATTTGCACTGGATGTAGAGTTTGCCATAGACATTTCTTTTCTTTCAGCACTTTAAAAAGTCTTGTACTACTTCCTTATGCCCCCCCATAGCTTCTGATGACAAATCTTTCATTATTTGAATTGTTTTTATCCCCTATACATAGGGTATTGTTTCTCTCTTGCTGCTTTCAATATTTTTTCTAGTTTTTAGAAGTTTGATTATGTTCCTTGATGCTAGTTTCTTTAGGTTTATTCTGTTTGGGGATTTCTCAGCCTCTTGAAACCATAAGTTTATGTCATTGCTAAACTAGGGACATTTTCAGTCATTATTTCTTTGATTATGATTTTCATCCTGCCTCTTTCTCCTCACTTTCCAGGACCCTGACAATAAAAATGTTAGATCTTTTGTTATGGTACCACAGGCTCTTGAGGCTCTGTTATTTTATTTTTCAATTTATTATATCTCTGTTCTTGAGGTTGTGTAATTACTAATGTTCTATCTTCTGGTACACTAAAACTTTCCTCTGTTCTGTCAGCTTCTTCCATTGAGTTTTTTGTTATTGTATTTTTCTTATTCTAAAATTCAACTTGGTCCTTCTATTTCTTTGCTAAGGAGCTCTGGTGATGTAGTGCGTAAGGCATTTGCCTGCTAAGCCCAACGTCGGCAGTTCAAACCCTCCAGCTACTCCGTGGGAGGAAGATAAGGCAATCTACTTCCATAGAGATTTACAGCCTTGGAAACCCATTGTGGGTCTCTATGAGTCAGAATCAAGCCGATAGCAGTGAGTGTGGGTTATTTATTTATTTATTATTTCTTTGCTGAGACTTTCTATTTCTTTGCTGAGACTTTCTGTCTCTTTGCTATTTCTTTCTTTTTCATTTGTTTCAGGTATATTTGGAATTGATCATTGATGCTATTCTGGTTACCTAGTACCACTCTGACAAGAATATACTGCAAATGGGATGGCCTTAACAAATACAGTTTGGAGGCTTTAAGTCTGACTTCTAAGCACCAGGCTCTAGGGGCTGGGTGAAAGCTCCTCAACATTGGGCTTCAGCTCTGCCTCTTGCTCCTGGGCCACTGAAGCTAGAGACATCTCTTCACTCTGGCAGCTATTGGCTGCTGAGGCTAACAAGCCCAAGGTCAGCAAATAAAATGGCACAGTCCTGATGTTATCAAACCACACAGCAGGCCATTAATTCAAGTCCATTAAAAGTCCCAAGGTTGGCAGAGCATGGCAGGCTGCTGAACAACGACTCAGTTACATGCAGGGTTCAAGTGTGCCATAAGCTGGAAACAATTCCCTAAGCTGTTTCTTATATATGGGAAGCAGACCACATACCCAAAGGCAGCTACTCAGCTTCTCACAGTAGATTCCACTATAGAGTTTATTACCAGTCCCATCATGGGGAATACTACATCAGCTGCCCAGCCACTCACCCAGGCCCAGCCAAGTTGGCACACAGATGCATTTTTATGATGGCTACTTTAAAGTCCCGTCAGATAATTCTAACATCTTTGTCATCTTGGTATTAGCATCTGTTTATTGTCTTTTCTTATTCAATCTTAGATTCCTTGGATCTTGGTATGATGAATGATTTTTTATTGTAACCTGCATCCTTTGAGTATTAGGTAATCCTGGGTCCTATTTAAACCATCTATTTTAGCAGGTCTCCTCTAATAGTAAGGAGTTCTGGTGGTGTAGTAGTTAAGGCATTTGGCTGTTAACCAAAAGGTTGATGGGTCAATCCCACCAGCTGCTCCACAGGAAAACGATGAGGCAGTCTGCTTCTGTAAAGATTTACAGTCTTGGAAACCCAATGGGGATCACTATGAGTTGGAATCAACTCCTCCATGGCAGTGGGTTTGGTTTGGTTCTCTTCCTCTGATACTGCACAAGAAGGGAAAGAATGTACTGTCTTGCTACTGCCTAGGGAAGGGAAAGTCCAGGTTCCCTCAGTTTTTCAGACACGTTGGGGGAATGGTTACCTCCTTACTGTGGACACAGATGTGAGTTTAGGTTCCTGACTAGACTTCTGCTGACACTACCCTGTCTGGGAGGGGTGGGGCACTTTGTTATTGCTCCCCTCATGGCCTCCAAGGACACCAAGGTGTGGGGGAGCTTCATTATCACTAAGAACTAGTGAGAATCCTGCATTCCACTCAGCCTTCACTGACACTACCTCAACAGGGAGGGAAAGGAGTGTCTCTTTACTTCTTGGTAGAGATGGAATGCAGGCTCCCCATATGATTTCTACTGACACCATAGGTGAATTGATAGCCTATTTGGCCCTCTCTGACACCACCATAGTGGGTGGGAGGGGGCTTGGGGCACTTAGTGAGGGTGGAAGTCCAGGTTCCCCACATGAACCCATGGGTTGGGTAGGGGGCCATAGCTGTTTCTGTTTGTTTGTTTGGTTGGTTGGTTGGTTTGGTTTGGTAGGGGGATGTTTGACTGAAGTAGAGCCAAAAAGTTTTATCTAAAAGTTTTCTGTCTTTGTAGACTGTCCTTTTTCTCATCTTTGGCTAGAGAGAGCAAGATTTTGTTACTACACCCCACCATACACAGTTTTTTTCCCCCTCATTGTGTCTGAGTTAGCATTTCTGGGTTATAGGCTTTCCCAATACCCAGTCTGGGATATGTGAGGCCACAAAGAAGCAAAACAGGTAACTTGCCACCATGCTGTTCTTCAAGTCTTGAGGTCGCTAATTGGTCTGCCTTCTGCTCTTCACCTTTCAGAGTCTTAAGTCCTGTTTTTTTAAAATATATAATATACAGAGTTGTTAGCTATACTTAGTGAGAAGAACAGGGAGAAGTGCATTTCCTCCATCTTTCCCCAGAACCAAAGTCTCCTATCATGGTGTTTCTATGTGCTATTTAATGTCATTCTCCCTCAGACATGAGGATAAATGCTGAGTGAATGCAAATTTTCACAGACACTTGCAGGTTTTGACCTGTGAGATTCCCCTTCCTGCTAACCACTAGATTGATGTCCTTTGTTCCATTTGGGATCAAAGAAGTCAATCTCTCCTTCCCATAGGCCTGCCACTCCAACCCATGGTGGTTGAGTGATCCCCTATGGGATTGTGAACGTCCATACTGGGGACAGGCTTGGTACCTGGATCAAGAGTGTGTGATAGATCCATCCAGTCACCTTCTGAATGAGCTGTGGTACTGCCACTTCAGAGTGGGATGCCCTTCTCCAAGACAGTGTAGGATCCACATACCTATCTCTAGCCATCTAAGTGCCCTCAGGTCCATTAGGGGTAGAAGGAGCCAGTAGTCACTGGGCTGGGGTGGGCAACCAGGACCAGGGACACTAGGGGGAAGAAGCAGCAAAGGCCTCTGGGTGGGGGCAAGGATTGGGAAGCTGGGCAAGTCTGGGGCAACAGCAATCAGGGGAGCGGGCAGTTGAGAATACTTCCTGAGCTGGAGAGGAGGTGATGGGAGGTGAAACCATGTGTGAGCTCTAAGTTTCCTGTCAGAGTTCCCTTACAAAACATAAGTTCAAAGATAAAACTATTGAGAATTTAAAGATAGCAACTGCAGAACATTAAACCCCAAGTGCAACAACCTATGAGTATGAAGCCCTGTGAAACTGCACTGATCAGATGCCCTGTTCACCACTTGTCTAGTGGATATTTGTTCTAAAATCTTGGAAATCTCAAATAAAAGTCTCTTTTCAGCCTCATCCAATGAATTCCCTTCACCCCAGTTCTATAAGTTTAAATGCAGTGTTGCTGTTGTTGTCATTAGGTGCCATTAGTCAGCTCCAATTCATAGCAACCCTATGTATAACAGAATGAAGCACTGCCTGGTCCTGCACCATATGCACAATAGTTGCCATGCTTGAGCCTGTCATTGTAGCCACTGTATCAATCCATCTCATTGATCAGTAGCTCCTGGAGATACTGAAGCATGTCCAAGATTTTTCTTGCCCTTTCCCAAATTTCATCTTAGAGTTTTTGGTTTTTTTCTCATTGATGTCCATATGCAATCAATGATGGATATTAAAGCATCTCACTACATTTTGTAGGAAAAGAAAGTCAGATGATGGTCAAGAGAGAACTCTAGAATGCCTCTCTTAACTCCATAAATTCTACTATTAGCATGTCATTCCTGTATTTTAGGTCCAGTGATCTCCATTTAAATACAAATCTCCTTAATGTGAAGGACCCCACATTAAGGTCTATCCGTCAGGTAACTCTGGATGTAATGAAATTTAGCGTTTAGTTTTCTTACAGTAGGACAAAGGGTTGTGCATGACTGCACTTCTAAAGTGGGATTGGGGTGATAGCTAGACAAAGAGCATAGAGAGAGGAGGCAGGATCTAGGGAAGACCAACACTCCCCTCCCTGAGGTTTGCTGTTGGCCTTGAGAATCCACAAGCCTGACCTTTCATCAGAACCCCAGACTGGCTGCTGAGGGCTGTTGAACTGACAAAGGCTTTGACTCTACCCTCTGGTGATCTTTCACTGACTGAGGTGTCTATCCCATTTATTCTCCTGAGGACAGTGTTAAATTAATCAACGGAAGTAGCCAAGTTCAGACATGCTAGCCTGGGAGCCTCTGCACAGGGGCATTTTATTAATACAAACAATTACGTTTCTGAAATACAATGCATTATTCCCAGGCTAATAGAGCAGCTCACCAGAGCCCAGTTCAGTGTTAAAGCTGGAAAAATGGTTGCCAGCTTTAAAATATCTGGGTTTTGTTTTGTTTTCTTTTTCTTTTTTTCCCCTGTCAGAGACTGGGAGACTGTCTTTTTACATATCTTTTAGATTTGAACTCAAGCACTATCTTTGCAATTTGGACTTGTTGGGATGAGTGTTTTGGACATATCACTCCACTGGCAGTTCCTTTCTCCAGGAAAAATAAATACACTATGTATTTATTACACCAAGGTGGGAATTTCAATAAATTTACTGTTCATTTGAAGAATGTGGGCAAATTAATTTTCGACAGCCCCAAGGTTGGTAAAATTACCACATATGTCAGTGCCTATTTTTGATATATGGCCTTGATAAAACCCTGATGCCTTGGGACACAGGCAGCAGAGAGTGTGAAGGAAGGTGGAGCTTGACATTTGCATCCCTGCAATGAGCTTCATTTGAGATGATGGTTAGGATACAATTCAAGCAATCAAGGCATATCGAGAGCCCACTATGTTCCTGGTGTTGTGGCAATGCAGAAATGGGTAGGACATGGTCCCTGGTTTCTAGTTTTTATTGAGTGATTACTCTTTGTCTAGTACTGTAATTAGTGTTTTACATGCATTATACTATTTACTCCCTTTAATGACCTTATGAGGTATGTACAGGCGCTCTGGTGGTATAGTGCCTAAGGCATTTGACTGCTAACCAGAACGCTAGCGGTTCAAACCCACCAGCCACTCCTCGGAAGTAAGACTGAGCAATTTACTTCCATAGAGATACCGCCTTGGAACCCAAGGATGGGTTGCTATGAGTCCCGACTAGATGGTATGTACTATTGAGGTATGTACTGTTGTGCCCATATTGTAGAAGAAGAAATAGAAAATCAGAGCCATTAAGCAGGAAGACCAGTTCACACAGCTGAGAATCACACCTTGGTTTGCCTGACTCTAAAGCCTCTACTTTTAGCTACTGTGCCATAAATAATTAAACCACAAGGCAGCCCATAACACAACTCAGTGAGGGGAAGACAGATGCAATGCATGTGTAAAATCTGGAAGACATCTCCAAAGGTCAGCCAGTTCAAGTGTTTCTCAAACTGGAGGCACTTGGGGGAGATGGGAGCCAATTAAAAATCCTAAAACAGAAGAGGGCCAGATGGTGGTGGTGAGGAGGTGCTCTGGGAATCAGTGCAGGGAGTTAGGCAAGCTAGCTTCCCTAACTTCACATTTCCAGTGCCCTCTCCTGGTGGTCACCCCCCACCACCACCAACAAGGGACTAGATTTTCACATACTTCAAAACACCGGCTGATATCAGCACTACTGGAAAAACAAACCCGAGGCTTGATTTTGACAGGACCTTCTACCTCAGTTCCATCTATTCCTTGCACAATCATTTAATAACAAACCGTATACAAAGTGCTGTACTAGGCATGTGTAGTGAATGTAGACATTGATAAGCCCTAATCCCTATACTCAGTAAGATTTTCCTCTAAGGCAGAGGTCAACAAACTTTTTCTATAATGACTCAAATAGTAAATGTTTTAGACTTTGAGGGGCTCTGTCACAACTGCCATTGTAGTATGAAATTAGACATATACAATCCATATACAAATGGATGTGTCTATATTACAATAAAACTATTTACAAAAATAGGAGGCAGGCTGTATTTGACTTGTGGGGTTTAGTCTGCCAACCTCTGTGCAAGGCCAAAGGAAGTCTGGTAGCATAGTGGTTAAAGCATTTGGCTGCTAACCAGAAGGTTGGCTGTTCAAACCGACCAGCTGCTCCACGGGAGAAAGATGAGGTAGTCTGCTTCTGTAGGGATTTATCACCTTGGAAACCCTATTTGGGCTGTTCTATTCTGTCCTAAAAGTTCACTATGAGTTGGAATCAACTCAGTGGCAGTGGGTGGGTCCTAAGCCATGATTCTCAATCTTGGCTTTACATTAGATTCACTTGGGGAGCTTTTAAAAAAATACTGTTGCCTAGGTCTCAACTCTAGAGATTCCATTTAATTGGTTTGGCATAGGACTTAGATCAGGACATCAGGCCTCTTAAACAGTTTCCAGGTGGTTAGGAGCTCTGGTAGCATAGTGCCTAAGACACTTGACTGCTAACCAGAAGGTTGGAGATTCAAACCCACCAGCCACTCCTCGGAAGGAAGGTTGGGCAATCTACTTCTGCAGAGATACTACCTCGGAAACCCAAAGAGGGGTCGCTATGAGTCAAGTCCAACTCGACGGCATATATCAACAACAATATTAAGAATTACTGCTCTGCGGGTGAAATAGACTTGTTTTTAACTTACATATAAAATATGGAACAGAACAGTGGTGTGAATAGGTACCATGGGAATGTAGAGAAATTAACAATTTATTTCGACTGAGAATCAGGAGAGTCTTCCTGGAGGAGGTGGCACATGAGGTGGCAAAGGAAAGAAAAAGGGGACATTGGAGGCAGATAAAAAGCAGCAGGAATTTAGGCACTTCTGCTATTATTACTATTACTCTTAATCGTAGGTCATGTTCCTCCAAGTACTCTATGTGCCTTGTTGTTGTTGTTGTTAAGTGCCGTCAAGTCATTTCCGACTCATAGCAACCCCATGCACAGCAGAACGAAACACTGCCCAATCCCGCGCCAGCCCCACAATCCCTGCTATACTTGAGCCCAT
>NW_006922136.1:1167853-1173502 GCF_000298275.1 Orycteropus afer afer
CTATAATTTCTACATTCTGTGGGATCACCTTTCTTTGGAATGGGCACAAATATGGATCTCTTCCAGTCAGTTGGCCAGGTATGTGCCTTAGGTCACTGAATGGTCACAACCCCCTCTGAGGCACTTACTATCATTATTGCCATTTTATGGAAGAGGAAACTAAGACCCAAAGGTATTAAGAAATGTGTCTTGGATCACAAAATTAAATAAAAGGCTGACTGGCCAAAAAACTGTTTCATAGATATATATGTAAACAAATGAAAATAAAGTCATGGGAACAAACACAGAACACAAGAGAGCTGTTACTTCTAGAAGGAGGGAATGAGGCAAGGAGATAAGACAAAGTAGGAGCAATAGTTAGACATAAGTATGTTAGTAATGTTCTAGTTCTTTCATTGGGTGGTGCTTTGACAGGTGTTTAACATATTGAACTGACAAATAGTCAAGGTCATGTGTGGACCAATGATGATAATGTATCATGAACCAAAGATTATAAGTAATCCAGCTGTGTATACTAGATGTAAAAAGAGAGGGGAGAGGAGAGGAAGCAGAGAGGGAACAAGAGAGAAAATCCTTGTGGATTGAGGAGAGTTGTTTGTGTTTGTTGTTGTTGTCAGGTGACATCCAGTTGTCTCCAACTCATAGTGACCCTATGTACAGCTGAATGAAACACCACCTGGTCCTGTGTCAGCTCCACATCTTTGCTATACCTGAGCTCATTGTTGTAGCCACTGTGTCAATCCGTCTTGTTGAAGGCCTTCCCCTTTTTCATTGACCTTTCACTTTACCAAGCATGATATCCTTCTCCAGGGAATGGTCTCTTCTTACAACCTGACCAAAGTAGGTGAGACGAAATCTGGCCATTCACTTCTTCCAGGACAGATTTATTAGTTCTTTCAGCAGTCCACGGTACTTTCAGCATTCTTCACCAGCACACCACAACTCAAAAGCATCAATACTTCTTCAGTCTTCCTTATTCATTGTCCAGCTCTCACATGCATATGAGGTGATTGCAAATGCCATGGCTTGTGTCAGGCGCACCATAGTCCTCAAGGAGATATCTTTGCTCTTCAGCACTTGAAAGAGTTCTTTTGCAGCAGATTTGCCCAGTGTTATACATCATCCGATTCTTGTCTGCTGCTTCCATTGGTGTTGATTGTAGAACCAAGTAATATGAAGTCTTTGACAACTTCAATCTTTTATCCATTTATAATGATGCTGCTTATTGGTCTAGTTGTGAGGACTTTTGTTTTCTTTTTATTGAGGTGTAATCCATACTGCAGACTGTATTCTTCAATCTTCATCAGTAAGTGTTTCAAGTCATCCTTACGTTCAGCAAGCAAAGTTGTGAGAGGAGAGTTAGCTTAGTTATTTAATTCATGGTGTTTTGGGCCCCAAACAACTCTTCCCCAACCCTATCTGTCCTACACAGTCATCCAAAGTGTATGATTAGCAGAGGCTCAGCTGGGCTTCATACTTTTGGGAGGCCCTTGTGCCTCGAAGTTAAAGCATTCTGCTACTAACCAAAAGATTGACAGTTTAAACTCACCAGCTACTCCTCAGGAGAAAGATGGGCAGTCTGTTCTGTAAAGATTTACAGCCTTGGAAACCCTATGGTGCAGCTCTACTCTGTCCTACAAGGGTCACTATGAGTTGGAATCAACTCAGTGGCAGTGGGTTTTGGTTTTGTGACTTGAGGAATGGGTATTAATGCTGGAAGGCTGAAGATGTGGAGCAAGACAAAGGAGAAGTGAGTCTTGTCAGATTGGTCTATACTTCCTCTTTGTTGCCATAATCATCAAGAGAAGGTCCAGGAAAGGTGGATAACAACATGGTCCCCATTAGTTTCCCAACTCTACATTTATTCTACCCTTTGTTGCCCTCTTACTTTACCCTAAGAAATCAGTTACTTGATTCCCCTTGGAGAAACTTTGAGATGGATGAAAATTGACTCAGGCCCCCATCCTTGCCTGTTAACTTCTCTCATAGTTCCCGTCTTTACTTCACTGTCTTCCCAGGAACAAAGAAAAAATCTATAGCCCCAAAGTAAAAACTGTAGAGAGGAGCAGTGCCCAGAGTTGAATGACCTTTTCTAGTGCTCCATTTGATCCAACACCCATTACTGACATCAGGTAAGATATAGCTACAGTAGGTTTATGATAGAGGCTTTAAGGAATCAGCGAACACTTCACAAATGGTCCCTGGTGAATGAGCATCACCTTAGTGTATCTAAGGAGTGACTCCTCCAGCCCTGAGAGGGTTCACAATCTAGTGAGTTTACGGTAAGGCCTGGTAATGAGGGGCTGGTCTTTCCCCTTGGTCACTACCTGGCCTTGCCTGAGCTGCTTGAAGCACAACCCTGCCCCCATTCAGTGGCCCCTGGGTTGTCATCTTCTTCCTTCCTCACTGCAGTTTCTCAGTCTTAGGCTGTAAGTTTGTCCTTCTCTTATCTCTATTTATGCCCCCCTCTTTTTTTTTTTTTTAATCCTGGTGTTTCTTTTCTATCATTTCTTACTGCCTTTTATTTTCTTTTTCATTCCTGTTCTCATCCCCTGTAACCCAACAACTTTGTATCTTGGGTTTTCTAATCCTTGCCTCTCTCTCCCCAAAGCACCACCCCAATCTCCTAGTTAGGATCTTTTTTTTTTTTCCAGCAGTAGAATATCTCCATCTTCCATATTTCATTCTTCTTCCAAGTCCCTGGCTTTTCTTATTCAAAATTAAAATGGATGGGAATGCCTGCAATTACCTCCACTGGAATCCTCAGGGGTTGTACTTTAGATTCTGGCTCATGAAGCATGTGTGTGTGTTTGTGTGTGTGTGTGTGTGTTGGGGTCCTGTTGTGGGTAATGAGTACTGGCCTGGCAGAGCTCCCTAAGTTTGGCCATGCCAGGCCAAATCTCACCAATGAACAAATGGCCCTGAGAAGGAGACAGCCAGTGAGCCAAAGCAAAGAACAAGTTAATTCCTTCCCCTCAAGAAACCATGGCAGAGTAGATTTATCTTTGTGGAGAGGTGGAAGTAGGTCAGCCAGCTCAGCGAGGAAAGTAGTTGGTGGACAGGAAATACACACAAGCAAGCTCCCTTTGTATGTTTAGCAAGTAAGGTCCAGGCCTGACAATGGCTTGGGTTTCTAAACGATGTTTCTATGGCCTTGTAGCCACAGCTCTCCCATGAAAGGGAGCCACAGGAATATGTGTCCTAGCACACACATATGCCAAAGGGTGAGCTGAGGTACTGAAGGGAAGCCATCAGGGAAGCAGGGAAACATTGAAGATGTGAGCAAGTAATTCAGTCAGTCTCCTCAACAATCTTTAGAATAATAATAGCAACATATTAATAACAGCAACACATTTGAGTCCTAGGTACTAGGCAGGCTTTTTTCTGAAAAGGACCTCGAGGCTCAGAGAAGTTAATTAACTTGCCTCAGGTAAAAGCTAATAATTGGCTAAACCAGCTTTTAGGCAGCTGCCTGGCTTAGCAACAGTGTTAGGAAATGTGGCAGAATGTAGGGTAATTTACTGGAGTGCTGGAGGGAGGTGAGGCAAGCAAAGCATCTATGGTGTGGACTTTAGGGAGACACCCTGAGAGTGAGCATCTCCTTAAAATTTGTGCTCTAAGTGCAACCTTTGCTTCACCCTTGTCTGAGACCTGCTTGGATGTTCCTATGGAACTGGAAAAAGGGCCCTAAGTTTGAAATGAATTTTCCACCTGAGTTGGTGTATGTCAATTGAGGTTGCTCCAAATTTAACCTAATTGAGTATTGAGCATGAGAATTAGAGGGTTATTCTATTAGTAATTATAGACTAATTGCCCTAACAAACAACCTCAACATCTTAGGAGCTTAACATAGTAAAAGGCTTATTTCTCACTCACCTCAGAATCTAATCAACTGTTTGGCATGCAGCATCCCACATGGTAATTTGGAATCCTTTCATCATTTTATAGAGCCTAGGTGTCCTCTAAGGAGCTCTGGTAGTGCAGTGGTTATAACATTGGCCTGCTAACCCAAGGGTCAGCAGTTCGAACTCACCAGCTGCTCCATGGGAGAAAGAAGAGGCAGCCTGCTTCCATAAAGATTCATAGCCTCAGAAACTATATGAGGCAGTTCTACTCTGTCCTACAGGGTCACTATGAGTTGACACCCATTCAATGGCAAGGAGTTTGGTTTTGTTTTTTGTGTCTTCTACTACATTCTCTGCATTCAATCAGAAGATGAGGGAAGAAGAATGATAGGAGAATGCCAAGGGAGAATTTTTGGGGGCCAGACCTGGAAGTGATGCACAACACTTCCACCAACATCTCATTAACCAGAAATCAGTCACATGACTCTAACTGCAGTGTAGTGTCACAGGATGCAAAAAGAGAGACCACAAATGATGCTACAAAAATTAGCCAATCTCTGTCACAGTGAAAAGGAGCTTTGGTGTCACAGTGGGTATGGTATTTGTCTGCTAACCAGAAAGTCGGCAGTTCAAACCCACCATCTGCTCTGTGGGAGGAACATGAGGCAATCTACTTCCATAAAGATTTACAGCCTTGGGGACCCAATGGGAGTTGCTATGAGTCAGAATTGACTTAATGGCAATGAGTTTGGTTTTTCTTTTGGGTCACATTGGTGTACCACAGGAGCATGTGCATATGGATGCATGTGTGTGCAAGTGTGTGTTGTAAACAGGGAGTTCATGATGGCACAGTATGGAAGCAGGAGCTACAGGAAGAGTTTATAGGTGTCAGAACTGGGATGTGAACTTAGTTCTACTTGACCCTAAATACAATTACAACTACTACTAACAACAACAACAACAACAATAATAATGACTAAAAAAAAAAAAAAAACACTGCTGTTGAGTCCATATCAACTCATAGCAACCGTATAGAACACAGTAGAACCGCCCCGTAGGGTTTCCAAGACTGTACATCTTTACAGAAGCACACTGCCATATCTTTCTCCTGCAGAGTAACTGATAGGTTCAAATCACAGAACTTTTGGTTCGCAGCTGAGCACTTTAACCACTGTGCCACCAGGGTCCTATAATGATGAAAATTGATATTTATTGAGCACATACCATGTGCCACATACTAGTCTAAGGGCTTACATATGCATTAAGTAATTTGATTCTCACAAAAATACGAAGAGATAGGTGCTATCATTATCCACACTTTAAGGGTGAAGAAACCAAGACACAGACAGGTTAAACAAATAACTTGTCCATGGTCACACAGCTGTTGACTGAGGAAGCCAGACTTAGAATTCATGCTCTTACCTAATATTTTGTGTAAGACACTAGTCTATATGCATCTGAGGATATATGAAAAATAGGAGAGACAATCCTGGCCCTGGAAAGACTTGATTAGTTTCTAATTTGAGAGACTAAGACTCCATGTATGATATATTTAAATAAATATATGTAACACTATGCATAAGGGACTAGAAAAAGGTGTATGCTAGTACTACAGGAGGAAGATTCATGGAATTGATAAGACTTTAGTATTTAGTATTTATCAGAGGGGGCAATCTACTTCTGTAAAGATTTACCACTTTGGGAACCCCATGGGGGTCGCTATGAGTTGGAATAGACTCTATGACAGTGAGATTATATATATGTGTGTGTCTGTGTGTGTATTTGTTGTTGTTGTGTTTGCCAT
>NW_006922136.1:1173603-1175184 GCF_000298275.1 Orycteropus afer afer
GAAGTAGATTGCCCAACCTTCCTTCTGAGGAGTGGCTGGTGGGTTAGCCTTCTGGTTAGCCTTCTGGTTAGCAGTCAAATGCCTTAGGCACTACACCACTAGAGTATATATATATATAGTTTCTGAGGCAGTATTGCTACAGAAGTAGGATTGCCCAACCTTCCTTCCGAGGAGATTCTGGTTAGCAGTCAAGTGCCTTAGGCACTACACTACCATAGTGTGCTCTCTCTCTCTCTCTCTCTCTATATATATAGTATATATATAATATTTATAAAGTATTATAAATACTTCCTTTTTCATTGTTCAGCTCTCACATGCATATGATGCAATAGAAAATACCATGGCTTGGGTTAGGCACATCTTAGTCTTCAAGGAGATATCTTTGCTCTTCAGCACTTGAAAGAGGTCTTTTGCAACAGATTTGCCTGGTGCAATATGTACACGAATGTTCATAGAAGCATTATGGGTGAAAACAGCACAATGTTCATCAGCTGATGCATGGATAAATAAAATATGGTATAATCATACTACGGAATATTATTCATCCATGAAAAGAATGAAGTAGTGATACATATTACAATGTAGATGAACGTTGAAAATATTATGCTGAGTGAAAGCAATCAGACACAAAAGGACAAATATTGTATAACTTCATTTATATGAAATAAACAGAACAAGTAAATCCATGGAAACAGAAACCATATTAGTGGTTGCCACAGGCTAGGGTGAGGTGAGAATGGGGAGTGACTGCTTAATGGATGTGAAGTTTTTTTGGGGGGTGAGGAACTAGATAGTGGTGATGATTGCACAATATTATGAATGCACTAAATGTCACTACTGGTAAATTTTGTTATGTGTATTTCAACACACACACACACACACACAAGTGACAACTGTCACTCTTGCCACATGGAAAACATTCAAGACATTTAAAAATAGAATCTGAGTGGTGGGATCCTACAGATTCTGGCTCCACCAAAGGCATCTATAAAAAAATATTTTCAAAAAGAACCATATGGCCTAGTCTTTAAGAGGAAAAGTAGATTGTCTCATCCCATACTGTTGCTCTTATCTGGGACTGAGTGGTACCCAGAACTTTCTAGATTTGTTTGTATTATCGTGTAGCCAATGGGGAGCTATGGATGAATTCGTATGTTAACTGCCTTGTTGTTGTTATCTGCCGTCGAGTCATCTCTGACTCATAGCAACCTCATGTACAACAGAATGAAACACTGCCTAGTCCTCTGCCAGCCTCATGATTCCTACTGCACCTGAGCACATCACTGCAGCCACCATGTCAGTCCATCTTGTCGAGGGCCTTCCCCTCTTTCACTGACCCTCCACTTTACCAAGCATGATATCCTTCTCCAGAGAATGGTCCCTTCTGACAACATGACCAAAGTAGGTCAGACGAAGTTTGGCCATTCTTGCTTCCAAGGAGCATTCTGGCTGCACTTCTTCCAGGACAGATATGTTCGTTCTTTTGGCAGTTTACGGTACTTTCAGCATTCTTCTCCAACACCACAACTCAAAAGCATCAACTCTTCTTCAGTCTTCCTTTTTCATCGTTCAGCTCTCACA
>NW_006922136.1:1175929-1178332 GCF_000298275.1 Orycteropus afer afer
TATTATTGCAACCATTTTTGAATTATCTTCCATAAGATTTTACTTGTGTGTGATATCAATAATATAGTTCGATAATTTCCACATTCTGTAGGATCACCTTTCTTTGGAATGGGTACAAATATGGATTTCTTCCAGTCAGTTGGCCAGGTAGCTGTCTTCCAAATCTCTTGGCATAGCCAAGTGAGTGCCTCCAGTGCAGCATCCATTTGTTGAAACATCACAATGGGTATTCTGTCAATTCCTGGAGCCTTGTTCTTCGCTAATTCCTTCCGTGCAGCTTTGACTTCTTCCTTCAGTACCATTGGTTCTTGATCATATGCCACCTCCTGAAATGGATGAACATCAATCAATTCTTTTCTGTTCAGTGACTCTATGTATTCCTTCCATCTTCTTTTGATGTTTTCTGCATCATTCAACATATTGCCCATGGAATCTTTCAATATTGCAATTCGAGGCTTAATTTTTTCCCCCAGTTCTTTCAGCTTGAGAAATGCCAAGCATGTTCTTCCCTTTTGGTTTTCTAACTTCAGGTCTTTACATGTTTCATTATAATAATAGACTTTGTCTTCTTGAGCTGCTCTTTAAAATCTTCTGTTCAGCTCTTTTATCTTGCTAAATCTTCCATCCACTTTAGCTGCTCTCCATCCAAGGGCAAGTTTCAGAGTCTCTTCTGACATCCATTTTGATCTTTTCTTCCTTTCATGTCTTCTGAATGACCTTTTGCTTTTTTCATGGATGATGTTGTTGATGTCATCCCACAGTTCCTCTGGTTTTCAGTCCTTGGTGTTCAATGTGTCAAATCTATTCTTTAGATGGTCTCTAAATTCAGGAGGGACATCATCAAGGTCATATTTTGGCTCTTGTGGACTTCTTTTAGTTGGCTTCAGCTTCAACTTGAACTTGCATATGAGCAGTTGATGGTCTATTCCACAGTCAGCTCCAGGCCTTGTTTTGGCTGAAGATATTGAGCTTCTCCATCACCTCTTGCCACAGATGTCGTCAATGTGATTCCTGTGTACTCCGTCTAGCGGAGTCTACGTGTATAGCTAATGCTAACTGCCTAAATTCACTGCCGTCAAGTCAAACCTGACTCATAGCAATCCGTCCTTGAGTTTCCGAGGCAGTGTCACTCTGGAAGTAGATTGCCCAACCTTCCTTCTGAGGAGTGGCTGGTGGGTTCGAACCACCCAACTTCTACTTAGCAGTCAAATGCCTTAGGCACTATGCCACCAGAGCTCCCATTAACTGCATAGAAGGGCCTTAATACCTGGAAAGTCTCTTTTGCTTCCCTTCCTTCTTTCTGTTTTCTGTGTGCTGACTACATTGTTGCTCAGATGTTTCTTCCACTGAGAGAAATGAGGAGCAAAAAACAGATAGCATTGCTCCATATGTGTCATCCTGGTGAGAAATTTAATTGTGGAGAAAAGAGGCCAACACTGCTCAGATTATTTGTGGGTTTCAATAATAGAGGCAAGTGGAACCACAAATGATTGCATACATTCTTTATAAGCCGACTCATCCCAGAGCTACATGCCTGCCAGCCATACTAGTTTCTTGAACTTTGTCCCATTGTAATGAATAGAAAAATTGGGATATTGCTGAAGATGGAGAGGCTGAGGAAGCATGTGTGTTTTGGAGTCAAACAGCCCTGAATTCAGCCACTTACTATCTGTAAGAACCTGGGCCTGTCACTTAATCACCACACCCAAGCCAAATCCATTGCCCTAGAGTTGATGCTGACTCATAGAGACCCTACAGGACAAAGTAGAACTGCCCCACAGGGTTTCCAAGGATATAAATCTTTACAGAAGCAAACTGCCTCATCTTTCTCCCATGGAGTTGGTGGTGGGTTTGAACCCCCAACCTTTTGGTTAGTAACCGAATGCCTTAATCACTGAGCCACCAGAGCTCCTTTAATTACCATAGGCCTCAATTTTAGTAGGTGGTGTTGTTTTAAAGATTATGTAAGATAATACATATAAAGGGCTTAGTCAGAGTCTTGCACATGGAAAGTATACAATAAAGGCTAGTTATTTTCAGTACCTTTACATGTAAGGAGAAGGATTCAGAGGCAATAATATAACTAATCAATTCAGTCCAGAGAACCACATTAGCTTCTTTCTACACTAAAACATCCAGCATCCACATTTACCTCTTGATGATTAATTCTGTGTGTCAACCTGGCTTGGCTATGGTGCCCAGTTGTTTGGTTAGGCATTAGTCTAGATGTTGCTATGAATTTTTCCCCCCAGAGGGCACCAATGGCCCAGAAGGATGCTAAAGGAAGGTGCAGTGTAGTAAATTACCTGGTATGGCTTTTCTAGCCATAAGTCTTTGTAAAACTCCGTGGTGGAATTTGTCATGAGCAACTGAGGAGCTCCTGATTGTTAAAGTTATCCACCG
>NW_006922136.1:1178996-1179751 GCF_000298275.1 Orycteropus afer afer
AATAAGAGCTGGGGGAGCCATCCTACGGTTCCAGGTTGGTGGCCCCCCAGAGGAAAGGCTTTGTACATAATGTTTGCCTTGTTCACCCTTTTGCCTGGGAAAATGGCATGCCATGACATTCACAATCACACCATCAACAAGAATGCAAGAGAGAGTCCTTAGATAGCACAGAGTCCAATCCTGGTGTTATTGCCTTAAGTGTCAGGACTCTGGAGGTGTTTCCAAGTCTCTCCACTTCCAGGAAGCTCCTCCTGATGTGATTTCTACCCCATTCACACTTGTAATTATTTTTCAGCAACTATCTTCCCAGCAAGTCTGTAAGCTCCATAAAGGCAGGCATAGTGTCTGCATTAGTGTCCTAAGGCTGCTGTAACAAATTTCCACAAACTGGGTGGCTTGAAACAACAAGAATTTATTCTTTCTCAGTTTTGGAGGCCAAAAGTCACAAGTCAAGGTGTTGGGAAGGTTGTTTCCATCTGGATGATCTGAGGGATGATCTGTTTCATCCCTCTCTCCTAGCTTCTGCTGGTTGTCAACAATCCTTGGTGACCCTTGGCTTGTAGAGTCACCCCTCCAATCTTTGTCTCCATTTTTACATAGTGATCTCCTGCTGTGGAAATATTTGTTTGTTGTTGTTGTTATGTGCCGTCGAGTCATACTTGACTCATAGCGACCCCTCCTTGAGTTTCTGAGGCAGTATCACTACAGAAGTAGATTGCCCAACCTTCCTTCTGAGAAGTGGCTGGTAGGTTTGA
>NW_006922136.1:1181326-1182693 GCF_000298275.1 Orycteropus afer afer
CCATGCATCTCTGATTTTCTTCATTCTTTTTTGCTCTGGATGGGGAGAGACCAATAGTTGTACCTTAGATGGCCACTCACAAGCTTTTAAGACCCTGGATGCTACTCATCAAAATAGGATGTAGAACACTGTCTTTGTGGACTATGTTCTGTCAATTGACTTTGATGTCCCCCGAGACTATGGTCTTCAGGCCCAGTGACTCACTCCCTCAAAGTTTTTGGTTATGGCTAAGAAGTTTTCATAACTGCACCCCCTGTTTGCTCTATTATTTTCATGGATATATTTGCAGCATATGTATATACATATGTAGAAATATCCTGTGTCAAATCTCTCTATATATTTGTGGGCATAGTCCCATTCTCTTTTCCACAACTGTTCAGCTTGCATGTCTAACTATGTATCCACTCATAGATGATTGGTTATTATTATTACTGTTATTGCAGGACTGTATATTAATTAGTATTTACCTCTGTTGCCTTTAAGGAGCTCTGGTGGTGTAGTGGTTAAGGTGGTTGCCAACCAAAAGGGTGGTGGTTCAAACCTACCAGCCTCTCTGCAGAAGAAAGATGGGGCAATCTGCTTCCATAAAGATTTACAGCCTTGGAAACCCATGTGGGTATCTATGAGTCAGAATCAACTCAATGGCAGTGAGTTTGTTTTACTTTTCTGGTTCTGCTACCTTTAACTCTTGTACTCTTCCTAGTGTCTTTCTTTTCTTGATTATTTTGTGTTGACTTCTCCATATTGTATACTACCTTCCCCTTCTCCCAAGTTGATATTTGTCTCCCTTCTAGTTAGTGGTTTACCCTCCCTTCCCCTCCTATGCCTGGTAACTGTCAAATAATAATTCTTTTTGTGTGAAAACCTTTTCTTAACTTTTTACTTTAGTGGTCTCATACAATATTTATCCTTTTGTGATTAATTAATTTCACTCAGTATAATGTCCTCCGGGGTCATCCATGTTACGAGATGTTTTGCAGATTCATCATTGTTATTTAATGGGGTGGTATCCCACTGTGTTTGTGTAGCATAGTTTGTTTATCTATTTATCTCTTGGTGGGCATTTAGGTTATTTCCATCTTTTTGCTATTGTAAATAGTGTTGTGATAAACATGGGTGTGAATATATCTGTTTGTGTCACAGATCTTATTGCTCTAGGATATATATCTAGTAGCGGGATTTCTGGACCATGTGGTAATATTTCTTCTAAGGAAGATTTGTTTGTTCTTCTGATAGTCCACCAAATAGTCAATATTGTTCACAAACTCGACAATTTGAACACATGAATTCTTCCTCTATCTTCCCTTTTCACACACTCACACACACATATAAATGGAGAGAGAGAGAGAGCTTTTTTTTTTTTTAAG
>NW_006922136.1:1183063-1184810 GCF_000298275.1 Orycteropus afer afer
TATATGCAAAATGTTCCTTCTTTGCTTCAGTGGCTTTAGGACCGCCGTTCCTGTGCTCTTCCGCATTTTCTCACTGCGTACGCAGCCCTGCTATCCATACATATCATCACCATTTGTCCAGATGGTGGACACCTCAAGGGCAGGGGATCGTGATTGATGGCTCATAGTATCAATAGATGAAAAAGAACCATGTTATACACCAAGAGCCATCTGTGGAAAAACCTCTCCAAGAGACAGGCAGAGAGTGTGCAGATATTTTCAATTCAAACGTGGATCCAACAAGCAGCCTAAATCTGAAATCCTCATGCCTTTGGCTGCCATTACTTTGTAGACAAAATGCAATTTGGCAAGCAGTGGACTGGTGAGGAAGAGGGACAGTCACCCTGTGCTGCAGTCTTCCTCCAGGTTTAACTCAGATGCAGTTAGGTAAAAATATCTATCAGTGGTCAAGGTAGGAGAAGGAATTTCTCTTCGCTTATTAGCAATTGTGTGCCCTTGGGTAAATTCTTAATTTCTCAACTTCTTCTTCTGTAAAGTGGGGATCATAATAGGACCTACATTATAAGATTGTTGTGAGAGCAGGTCCTGGCACACATATGTACTCAACAAATGGTGCTCCTGCTGGGGCTGCTGCTTTAGTAATGATAACATGGCTTGCTTTAAAGAAGGTCCGAGTCAGCATTTTATACTGAAAATTAACAACCAGTCAATCATTTCAGGCAGACTACCTTTCCACCAGGGAGAACTAATATGTATAAATCTTGGAGTGGGTTTTGCAGTGTGTGTTGAGGGGATGGTAAGCTATTACTCATTGTTCCTTTTGAGGGATTCTGCCCAAGGGGTATTGTTAAATATGTTATCTACTGGCAAAGTGCCTAAGGCATTTGACTGCTAACCAGAGGGTTGGCGGCTCAAACCCACTAGCCATGCTGCAGAAGGAAGATTGGGCAATCTACTTCCGTAGTGATACTGCCTCAGAAACCCAAGGAGGGGTCACTATGAGTTGAATCTGACTCACGGACAGTGAGTTGTTTTTTTTTTTTTTTTTTTTACTGGGGATAATGCGAGGAGTGGCTGGTGGGTTTGAACCACCAGCCTTCTGGTTAGCAGTCAAGTGCCTTAGGCACTATGCTACAAGCGCTCCCACCCCTACTTTTAGCTGTGATAAATACTGTAGTCTTTCCAGTCACTGTATAAGATCCCCTGAGACTCTAAGCTTGACTAGAGGCAATGGGAAACTGCTCAGACTATTTAAGCCAGGCTCCCTTAACCACACTCTAGAATCTATTCTTTTCTGGAAAAATCCAAGCATAATGAGAGATATTTTGCCATTTCAAGAGAGGGTGCAATGCCAGTAATTGAGTTTAGCATAGTGACTTACTGAGGCATGCTCCAGGTCCTTGACTACTTTCCTTATAGGTAGAAAGGGTTCTATTTCTCTATCACTTTGGTTTTCTATTTATACCTTCCTCTCTTTAATTCATGTTTATTATTATTTTATGAATAATGGGGTTTTTAATTATATAAGCAGGAAATACCAACAAACAAACCCACTGCCACTGAGTCGACTCTGACTCATATCAACCCACACTGGGTTTCCAAGGCGGTAAATATTTAAGGAAGTAGATTGCCAAATCTTCCTTCTGCAGCATGGCTAGTGGGTTTGAGCCACCAACCCTCTGGTGAGCAGTCAAATACCTTAGGCACTGAGCCACCAGAGCTCCTTAAACAGGAAATAAAAATCCAA
>NW_006922136.1:1184910-1191521 GCF_000298275.1 Orycteropus afer afer
TTGAGCCACCAACCCTCTGGTGAGCAGTCAAATACCTTAGGCACTGAGCCACCAGAGCTCCTTAAACAGGAAATAAAAATCCAAAAATTAAAATACATGGTGCGATCTCCCTAACACAAGCACTACTACTATTTTGCTACATGCCCTCCTGCAGCTTACTTGGGCTATGCAGTGGATTGTTTGCATGGGTGGGATGAATTGAGACAGTGCGCTATCATAGGAGGAAAATTGGGCTGTGAGGTCAACCCTTGGTTCAAGTCCTCACATTGTCACTTGTGAGCTGTGTGAGTTTGGCTTAGTTTCTTAACCTTTCTTGGCTTCTATGTCCTCATATGCAAAATCTAAACGAATAACATTTATTTCACAGGGTCATTGTGAAGTGTATGTGAAAGAATATGTATAAAAAGGCCCAGTACATGAGAGGAAGATTTTATATAATCGTTCTTTGATGATTAATTTGTGATATCTCATTCATTCATTGACTAATTCATTTAGTCAATAAATCATTATTGAAAGCCTACAAAATGCATCTGTTATCATATATTCATATATTTAGCCTTTTTTATATATGAAAAAGTACTTGAGTACTATGTATTTTATCTTGCTGATTTGCTCATTCTTTCATATACCACTCTGTTTTAATTCCTGTAGCCTTACAACGTTTTTGTTTTAATATTTGGTAAGGTTCATCCCTTATCATTACTCTTCTTTTTACCCTTCATTTCATTATTGTCTGTTTATTCCTTTAAACTGACAATTAAATAATTTAATAAAGTTATTCATGTGCCTCTTTTAATTTTTTTATTGTAATATAAGCAAAATATTTGGGATCAGCTGGAATCTTTTTAATATTCTGTACATTTAACCTGAGTTCTAACCCCAACATCCAGCTAAAATTATGGTCTGGTATGAAATAGTGGCTGAGTAGAAATTTAGGCAGTTAGCAGAGCATAATAATAATAAAAAAATATGACTGGAATTCCTACTCTGCTTGTTGTTGTTGTTGTTATGTGCTGTCGAGTCAGACCTGACTCATAGTGACCTCTCCTTGGATTTCCAAGGCTGTATCACTATGGAAGTAGATTGCCCAACCTTCCTTCCAAGGAGTGCTCTCCACTACTTACTAATAATTTGAACTCAGACAGTTCCCTTATATGTAAAATCAGGTACCTCAAATCAATACCTCACGGTATTTCCCTGAGAATTAAATAAAGCAATGCAGGTAAACTCATGACATCTATTAAGTGCTCAACAAAAAATATAGTTGGTTACAATCAATATAATTGCGTATGTCATTCAGAGAGGTTAAGTAACTAAGCCACACTCATACAGCTAGTTTTGACACAGCTGAGACTCAAACCCAGGCTCATTTGTCTGACTCCAAAGCCCATGTTATTCTTGATATCTCACTATCTCAACATGATTCCAACAGTGAAAACAAACAATCCACTGCACTGCAAAAGAAAGCTGCCTAGTAGGTGCTCAGTGAAAAGACAGTGGTTAGAGTGAATGTGATTGTGTTATTTTTAAAATTGCAATATAGTTCCTGATCTTCTCAATATCTTGCAAACCTACATCATCCTGCAAGCCTTGTTACAATGTAGACTTCAGATCTAGGAAGGTTTCCCTAACTAATTCACTAAAATGGAGGCAGTATAAACAAACAAACAAAAAAAAAACCAAACTCACTTCTGTGGAGGCAGATTCGACTCATAGCGACCCCTCCTTGGGTTTCCGAAGAAGTATCACTACAGAAGTAGATTGCCAAATCTTCCTTCCAATTAGTGGCTGGCGTGTTCAAACCTCCAGCCTTCTGGTTAGCAGTCAAATGCCTTAGGCACTACGCCACAAGAGCTCCCTGGAGGTGGTATAATAGTGCACTAAATAGCAGTAAACAGGATGTAGAGCTATACTACCAGGATTTAAATTCAAGTGCTACTACTTAATAGTTGTATGACCTTGGGCAAGTTTCTTGATTGCCCTGTGCCTCAGTTTATTAATCTTTAAAATGGGGGTAAAACTTTTGCCAAGCTCAATAAAGATATTGGGAAGATGAAAGTGTTAATACTTTAAAGTACTTATAAAGTATCTGCTACATATTTATGCTCAATTAACACTAAAAGTTGCTGTTGAGTCAGCTCCTACTCATGGTGACCCCATGTATGGTGGAGTAGAAATGTGTTCCATAGGGTTTTCTATGGCTGATTTTTTGGAACTAGATACCCAAGCCTTTCTTCCGAGGCACCACTGAGTGGA
Organism: Orycteropus afer afer; assembly: GCF_000298275.1. Taxonomy (NCBI): domain Eukaryota; kingdom Metazoa; phylum Chordata; class Mammalia; order Tubulidentata; family Orycteropodidae; genus Orycteropus; species Orycteropus afer. The sequence continues at coordinate 1,187,167 of NW_006922136.1, forward strand.
CTTGACTGTCCAACCTTTTCGTTAGTAGCTGAGCTCATTAACCATTTGCTCTACCCAGCAACCAATAAACACTAGGTAGTAGTAGTAGTAACTCTTCTTCCTGACTTTCCATACCCACTGCCATCAAGTCGATTCCAACTCATAACGATTCCCGTTGGGTTTCGAAGGCTATAAATCTTTATGAAAGTTGATTGCCTTATCTTCCTCCTGTAGAGCAGCTGGTGGGTTTGAACCCCCTATCTTCTGTTGAGCAACCAAATGCCTTACCCACCACATCACCAGAGCTCCTTAGTTCCTGTGATATTGGCACTTGATCACATGCAATTTATGACTTAATTATGAAGTATTTTGTACTGATCTGTTAGGTGTGTGTCATATCTTCTCAACTAGATTGAAAGTTCCTTGGGGCAGAAACCATTCCTTGGATTTTGAAACTCTCATAACATCTAACCCATCATTGAGCACAAGGTGCTTGCAGAACAAATCCTTGTGAATTGAAAGTGCACATTAGCCCCAGTGCAAAAGAAAGTCAGAAAGAATGCTTGGTGTCCTTTAAAATGACTCAGCATTCACAGTGTCCTCATCATCTTCCATTGCTCTGCAGAGCCCCATTAAAGCATTCAGCCCTGACAATTAATGGGAGCTTGTTTCATGGCCTGTGCTTCATGATTCTCCAGGATGCAGGGCATAGAAGCAGGGAAAATATAATTGAGAATTCTACCTTCCACATGCAAAACCTGCAGGGCTTGACTCCAATGGCCCTTAACTGGATGTGACTGGCACTGGTTCTCTGTAATGTAATTTTGGGAGAGGTCTAAAAAATGATAGGAATAGCTCAAGGTTCAGAGTGTAGGAAGCAGTAAGAAACAGGGTTGAGAGGCAATAAGAGATGGTCTATTTTGGGAAAAATACCTGTAGCATGCAGTGCTTTTTACTGAGCCTGGATTGAGGTTTGCTAAATGGGGAAGGCTGCCAACACAAAAGTGTCACCAATCTCAGCAGGTAAAGATCGGGCCATCACCTAATTTCAGGCTCAGGAACTAGGCAACCTGGGTGTGACTTTTGGCTCTGCCACTGGATAGTTGTGTGACCTTTGTTTTGGAAAGAAAGAGCAAAGAATCAGAAAACAGAAGCTGAAGTCAGGAATGCAAAGGACTTTGACTCAGTAGCTCCTAGTGCTTTGGCCCATTGTTATCTAAGATGTGTGACATATGGCCTGCTGTTCTCATTGTAAACTGCTAGGAAGCCAAGACCTCGAGAAAGACATTTCACAGGCACTCCACCAAATGCCAAAACAAGTGTTTTCCTCTCATAGTTTGTAGTTGTGTCAAATACAGCATTACATAATTTGGAAAATTATCTACAGATATCTGCATAAAAGCAGACCCAACAGCCTTAGACAAAGGTAATTTTGTCCCTTACACCCATCCAGAGCTTATGCATCCTTTAAGTCTCAGATAAAGCCTCCCTTCCTCAGGATTATTAATTTCCATTGCTCTCCAGAGTCCTCTGCCTTCTCACTTACCTATTAACGTTGCGCCATAAAGGGTATAGCAGTGTGTGTTGAGGATGCTGGTGCACACAGAAGATACATTATTTAAACACATTAATACACACACAGAGAGCCAAGGTGGACTATTTTTGTGGGTTGTTTAAATTGATCATCCCCATGAATCCATGGGATCAGACTCATTATTTACCCATCTCACTTGCTACTCTGGAGACTTATTTCAAGATTTGAGGAAAAGAAGGGAAGTAGTTTTAGAACATCAGGTTTTCTTTCTTTTTTTTTTTTTTAGTAATTCCTTTGGCTCCAATGCCAATAAAAATCCTCTGTGTCTTCCTCATTATCTGCTCCCATGGTTTTCAGAGTTACTCATCAAGGGAGTTATTAAGCCAGAACTTGTGCATACATGTCAGTTTCTCTATTAAGTGAGACATACTCAAAAAGCACAGCCAGAAATAGACTGCAAGCCTTCTCAAAGATGGCATCTTCCAGATTATGGTACTTCTGTTGTCTCTGCTGGCTTCTTGCTCTAAAGCTTAGGGCTTGAACCAAACAGAAATTTTAGACCCTTTCCATTGGCCTGGACCGTGTCCCAAGGAAAACATGACATCTGGCCCATTCCCTTTTTCTTTTCCCTCCATGTTAAACAGAGTTCATGAAAGTCCCTTCATTTATTTCAATAATTCATTTTATATTTATATGATGCTTCATAGTTTATTAAGTACTTCCAAATGCATTATCTATTTTTAGACTTTAAAACATCATGAGATAGGCAAGAAAACTATTATCAACCCTCTTTCATAGACAATAAAGGCAAAACCAAGAACAGTGAAGGATCTTGCCATGGTCACATAGCTCAAAAATGAAAGAGTTGGGACTCAAATTCAAATTTTCAGGTTCTAAGTCCTATACTTTCTGTCTTTTTTGTCAACAGGCTTCCTGTCTGAGCTTTCTTCTTTTCTGGAGCCTATCTCATCAGGCAGGTGCCAAATCTTAACACAGATGCTTCCTGGCTTAGCCATTCCCAAAAGGCTGCATAAAGACATCAGAATCATATTTTAAGATTAGTTTGGAATTTGTCTTAGTCTGGATTTTCTAGTGAAGCAAAATCTTTGATCTATCATCTATCTATCTTTCTATCTATCTATCTATGTGTCTATGTGTGTGTGTATGTATATGCATAGGCACCTGCATACTAGCCACTCCTCAGAAGGAAGGTTGGGCAATCTATTTGCATAGTGATACCACCTTGCAAACCCAAGGAGGGGTGGCTATGAGTCAGGCCCAACTCGATGGCACATAACAACAACAACATGTATGTAGAGAGAAACAGACAGACAGACAATAAGAAAGAGAAACAGAGAGAGAGAGAGAGAGAGATTTACTTCAAGGAATTGGCTCATGCAGTAATAGGGGCTGGCAAGTCCCAGATCTACAGGATAGGCATCAGGACGTCTGCTGACTCATACAGTTGTGGGAGGTGGTGAATACAAAATCTGGAGGTCAGATGGCAGACTGGAGAGTTCTGCAAGCTTACATCTCAGGAAATAGAGGTCAGGAAATAAGAAGAATATAGGGTTATGAAAGAGACTGAGCTTTCCCAGAATATCCATTTATATATTGGAGCCAAGACACACCTCCAAGGAAACTCCCCTTTCAACTGATTACCTAATTATATCAGATTATAACATGGAAGGTAATTACATTATATTACATTATGGAAGAGCAACCAATCCAGCGTCTGCCAAACCACTGAGATTCAATAACCTAGCGAAGTTGACACATAACATTAACCATCACAGAGTTTGTTCCTTTACTGTTTGGTTTTGCGCCACCTGCTCTCAACATGATCTCAGTTTCATAGGACTAGCAATTAAACCATTTCATGAGAATATTTATGGCCCATGTGATTGCTCACAAAAAGATATCTACTCTGGAGAAATTTCTTAATAATTGGGTGGACAAGATGGTGTCTTACCGGTAGCCCACAAGCTAGTTCCCTCTAGCATCTTAGTGCCTGAAAAACTAAGTGCAACAGTTTGAAGCAGGGATTCTAGTGCTCTGAACAGCTCATTAAGTCAGAGAACCAGAAAGCTGGTGGTTCAAACCCAGCAGCTACTCCTCGGAAAGAAGATTGGGCAATCTACTTCTGTAGTGATACTGCCTCGGAAACCCAAGGAGGGGTCGCTATGAGTCGGGTCCGACTCGATGGCAAACAACAACAGCAACACTCCAAACTCAGGGGAGTAAGATTAGAAAGGAAAGAGAGGCAGTGTAATTACCTGGAAAGAAAAATAATAGGGGAACCTGCCCTGTGGAGTGCTGACTGGCCGGCAAGACGGGGCATCAGAGGGCTCCCTGGTGCAGTGGAGAGAATGCACCAGAGGACCTGCAACCACTTCACAGATCTACCTTTAGCACCTGCTTTTATTAGTAAACTTGGGACCATAGGGAGAGAGCAGAGATCCTTCTGGCTCCAGGTGTCACAGAATTTGGAGCAGAGTAATTTGGAGCTCACTGCAAGTGGGCAGATCCTGGGACTAACTCGTGCAGACCTTGGGAGTAACTTGCGGCACCAATAAAGGCAGCTATCACAGGAAAGCTCTTTTTGGCATAGAGGGGCCTGGAGTATGGGGTTTTTATGGCTGTCTGAATCTGGAGGAAAGTGGCAGCCCCCTAACCATTGGAATCTTTGCCGAACTTGAGCTGCAGGCCTATGAGTAACAGTATAATATCATTAGCAGCCTACTCAAAGCCCTGGAATGGCTACTGGCTCCTTGGAGTTTTGGTGTTTTTTTTTTTCTCTTTTCTTCCTCCTTTCCCAGCCTCTGCCCTGCCTCATCCAATA
>NW_006922136.1:1192766-1194351 GCF_000298275.1 Orycteropus afer afer
TTTGCATAGTCAATAAAACACAAGTAAACATTTTTCTGGTATTCTTTGCTTTGAGCCAAGATCCATCTGACATCAGCAATATCCCTCATTCCACATCCTCTTCTGAATCCAGCTTGCAGTTCTGGGAGTTCTCTGTCAATATACTGCTGCAATCATTTTTGAGTTATCTTCAGTAAGATTTTACTTGTCTGCAATATTAATGATATTGTTTGATAATTAACATTGTATTGGATCTACACATCTATGGACAGCTGATTTTTGACAAAGGTCCCAAATCCATTACATGGGAAAGAGATAGCCTCTTTAACAAATGGTGAAGACAAATGAAACAAGACCCATACCTCAACCCATACTCAAAAACAAACTCAAATTAGATCAAAGACTTAAATGTAAAACCCAAAACTATAAAATTCATCAAAGATAAAATAGGAGCAAATCTAGGAAGCCTAATTTATGGCATAAATAGACTATGAAACATAACCCAGAATGCACAGGAGGTAGAAGAGAAGCTAGATGACTGGGATCTTGTAAAAATTAAATTCTTATTCACATCAAAAGACTTCATCAAAAGAGTAAAAAGAGAACCTACAGATTGGAAGAAAGTATTTGCCTATAACGTATATGACAAGAACTTATCTCCAAAATCTACAGAAAACTTCAACACCTCTACACCAAAAAGACAAACAATCCAATTCAAAAATGGGCAAGAGACATGAACAGACACTTCACTAAAGACGATATGCTGGCAGCCAACAAACACATGAGGAATTGCTCGTGATCTTTAGTTATTACAGAGATGCAAATCAGAACAGGTGTGAGATATCATTTCACCCCAGCAATAATAGCAAAGTTCAACAGGAAAGAAAATAACAAGTGCTGGTGAGGTTGCTGAGATATTAGAATTCAAGATGCTACCCTTTTGCATTAGACAGTTTCATTGCTTTGTGTGACTGGAGAAGAATTGATGCATTTGAATTGTGTTGTTGGTGTAGAATACTGAAAATAGTGTGGACTACTAGAATGAACAAATTGGTCTTGGAATAAGTACAGCCAGAATGCTCCTTGGAAGTGAAAATGGCCAGACTTCTTCTCATGTACTTTGGTCATATAGTCAGAAGGGACTAGTCCCTGGAGAAAGATACCATGCTTGGTAAAGTAGAAGATCATCAAAAAAGGGGAAGACCCTCAATGAGTTGGATTGACACAGTGGCTGCACCAAGGGGTTCAAGCATAGCAAAGATTGTGAGGATGCCACAGGATCAGGAAGTGTTTCATTCTTTTGTATGTAGACTCGACATCACCTAACAGCAACAATACCTTTTTGCATGTTTTCATTCATATCTGGAAAATTTGCATGAGGTTATGTGGTGTCATTAATTTTTGTGAAGCATGGAAGAAAGGTATATGTTGATAGTAGTAGCCAAAGATGTGCACTAAATTGGATAATATACCTGGCTGCTGCTTCTGTACCAATTACAGCTTTAGATTGGCCTTATCTTCCCTTCTCCTGTTGTTACATGCTATTGAGTTAGTTCCAGCTTATAACAAAACACTGCCTGATCCTGCACCATCCTCACAATCATTG
>NW_006922136.1:1194536-1195505 GCF_000298275.1 Orycteropus afer afer
TGACCTTTTCCAGGGACTGGTCACTCCTGATAAAATGTCCAAAGTATATGAGACAAAGTCTCTCCATCTTTGCTTCCAAGGAACATTCAAGCTATACATCTTTCAAGACAGATTTATTTGTTCTTCTGACAGTTTATAGCATATTCAATATCCTTAGAACAACCATAATTCAAATGAATCAATTCTTCTTTGGTCTTCTTTGTTCATTGTCTAGCTTTTCCATGCATATGAGGTGATTGAAAATACCATGGCTTGCCCACTGCCAACCACTCCAAAAGGCACAAAAATTGGAAATACTGGATAGAGTGGGAGACAAATGTGGAACAAAACTCAAAAAGTAAAAATGAAAAAATATCAGGCTCACAGTCTGATAGAGACTGGTGAAATCTCCGAGACTATGGCTCCTAGTTGATCTTTGAATCTGGAATTGAACTCACTCCTGTGGCTTAACTTTTAGCCAAACAATAAGACAGGCCTATGAGGTGAACAATTATACCAGGGAGGTGCACTCTGTAGAACATCAACCATAGGAGATCAGAAAGGCAACACTTGGGCAAGGAGAAAACTGAGAAGGCAGCAATGCATAGGAATAAAGGACACAGGAAAAAGGTAACTGCAGAGAGGAAGTGACAAGAATGCTGTTACATAGTGAGGATTGCAATTCATGCCACAAAACAAAATGTGTGTGAACTGTTGAATGGAAGAGGAATTTGCTTCGTAAACTTTCACCCAAATCACAACAAAAAACGTTTAAAAAATAAAAAAGAGAAAGAAAATACCATGGCTTGGGTCAGGTGTACCTTAGCTACGAAAGTGATATCTTTGCTTTTCAACACTTTAAAGAGGTCCTTCACAACACATTTACCAAATGCAATACATCATTTGATTTCTTGACTGCTGCTTCTGTGGGAAGTGATTGTGGATCCAAGTAAAATGAAATTCTTCACTACTTCAATCTTTTCTCTCTTT
>NW_006922136.1:1200015-1201056 GCF_000298275.1 Orycteropus afer afer
CACTCAGAACACAGTCATCTGATCCCATCATGGGAACAACCACACAGAACTGGGGTCCAGCCAAGTTGACACACAGCTCCAACTATCACACCCTCGTTCTGTTAGAATGACTGTCTCTTGGTCTGTGTTCATAAGCAAAATTAAGTGATCTGGAATTCTCGTTTTCACAATATCATCCATAATTTTTATGACCCACATAGTAGAATTTCTGTGTTTAATCAATAAGATGCAGGTGACAAACAACTTTGTGGTATTCTCTGCTTTCAGCCAAGATCTGCCTGACATCAGAAATTATATTCTTCATTCCATGCCCTCTTCTGAATCTGGCTTGAATTGCTGACAGTTCCCTGTCAATGTACTGCTATAACTGTTTTTGAATTATATTCAGCAAATTTTTACTTTTATGTGATATTAATGATATTGTTAAGTAATTTCCACATTCTGTTGGATCACCTTTCTTTCTTTGGAATAGGCACAAATATGAAACTCTTCCAGTTGCTTGGCCAGGTAACTGTCTTCCAAATTTTTGGCATAGACAAGTGAATGTTTCCAGTGTTGATTCATTTGTTGAGGTACCTCAATTTATATCCAGTCAATTCCTGGAGCCTTGTTTTTCACCAAAGCTTTCAGCGTAGCTTGGACTTCATCCTTCATGCTACCTCCTGAAATGGTTGAAAGTCGTCCAATTTTTTCTTACAGTCACTCTGTGTATTCCTTCCATCTTCTTTTCATGCTTCTTGTGTCAGTCCATATTTTGCCCATAGAATCCTTCAGTATTGCAACTCAAAGATTACATTTCTTCTTCAGTTCTATCTGCTTGACAAATGCCAATGTCTTCCTTTTTGGTTTCTAATTGCAGGTCTTTGCACGTTTCATTATAATACTTTGTCTTCATGAGCTGCCCTTTGTAATCTTCTGTTGAGCTTTTTCATCTTGTCATTTCTTCCACTTGCTTTATCTCCTCTATGTTCAAGAGCAAGATTGAGAATCTCTTCTGACATCCATTTTGGTCTTTTCTTCCTTTCCTGTCTTTTTAATGAC
>NW_006922136.1:1202613-1204476 GCF_000298275.1 Orycteropus afer afer
CTTCTAGTTAGCAGTCAAGTGCCTTAGGCACTATGCTACCAGAGCTCCCAGAGCGCCTTATAGACTCCTTCAGTATTGTGTCTCAAGGCTTGAAATTTTTTCTTCAGTTCTTTCAGCTTGAGAAATGCCAAGTGTGCTCTTCCCTTTCACATTTCATTATATTACTTTATTTTGTCTTCACAAGCTGCCAGATGAAGTAATCATTGGTTGCAAATGACCCTAAACTCATTGCTTGTGGGGATCTCAATGGGTCAATAGGCCATGCTCCTAGTCTATGTTACTGACACTAAATAACAAGTCTACATCAGATCTTTCCTTACTGTATGTAAACTCCACAAAAGCCAGAACCTTGTATTTTTCATGTTGTATCACTGGCTTCTTAAATAGTGGTTGACATGTAATGTCCCTCATTACATACTGATTGAATTAATAAGTGGATGAATAAATAAATTAATTAATCATATCCAAACCTCTTGTCTTATGGAAAGAGAAAAAAAAAGCATCAGAACTGGGGGTGCAGTAAAAAGAAAACCCTGCTCAGTGTCACCAATTTATTTCTCCTGTTTCTCTCTCTCTTCCAGAAGCATTCTATTGCTCCCCTACCTTTCAGGGATAACTTCATTTTTCAGGCTTTCAGCTTGCTGCTGACAAGCTCTTCCTCTGTAGCTTGGGCTGAGCCCTTATTGTGCAACCAGCCCAAGAGACACTGAACACAGTTCTGTATTCTAGGTCAATTACACTCAGCTGAAATGAGGTATTAATTAGGACACATACAGGAAGCATTCCATTCTGAAATCTGCAGCTAAAGGGACAGAGTTTTCCCAAATCAAGTACTGTTTCCATATAGTTCAGTTTAACGGTATCTTTCAATAAGCAATTTTACCTCCAGCTTTTGTGTTTATTTGTTTGTTTGTTTTTTGTGAAAGGAGGGTGGAACTTCATGGTTACTTCACATTTTCCTATTTACTTCACTTATAAGAACTGTTAGACATAATCCATCTGACAGAAACAAATATCCATCAGTTTTCCTTGGAGCTGCTCTTATGTCCCTGGGATATTTTGCTTGGATACTACTTCTCCCTGTACCCTCAACACAGACACACAGGCACACAATCACCACACACACACATACACACACACACACATACCCCTCAGCTCTCTTGCTCAGCAAGGTAGCTGTTGTTGCAGCAGTTTTGAGAACAAGAAGGACTTATTAGTAACTATGTCCTGGGGTGTTTGATGGTACTTGGGAAACCAGAGAGCTGAGTTAGTGAGGCTGTCAGACATGAGGAGGGAATTAGAAAATATTAAGAAAATGATTGAGGGGTGGGAGGTGGGCACTTATAAGGGTAGTGAGGGAAAAAAGGAAAATAAACTACACATTTCAACAATTTTGTCTAGGACAATTTTATCCTTCAAGGATTTGACTTAAGGTGACTGTAAATAGATTGAAGTGTCTCTGCCACTTACTAGCTGTGTGACCTTGAGCAAGTCACCTAAAATCTCTGTACCTGTTTATCTTAAAATGGTGAAAATAATAGTATCTAATTCACTGAGTTGTAATGAGAATCAGAGTTAACATATGTAAAAGCACTTAGAACAGTGTCTAAAACATAGTAAGTGTATATAAGTCATAAAACTAAAAACCAAATCCATTGCCATTGAGTCAATGCTGATTCATAGTGATCCTATAGGACAGAGTAGAATGGCCCCATAGGGTTTCCAAGACTGTAAACCTTTAAGGAAGCAGACCACCACAACATTCTCCTGTGAAGTTACTGGCGTTGAACTGCCAACCTTTCAATTAGTAGCTGAGTGCTTAACCACTGCACCACCAGAGCTCCTTATGTACATCACAGCTAT
>NW_006922136.1:1204897-1205655 GCF_000298275.1 Orycteropus afer afer
CTGGTGGCATATTGCCTAAGGCATTTTACTGCTAACCCGAAGGCTGGCAGTTCAAACCCACCAGCCACTCCTCAGAAGGAAGATTGGGCAATCTACTTCCATAGTGATATCGCCTCACCCCTCAAGGGGGGGGTCACTCACTGTGAGTCTGATCTGATTTGAGGGCAGTGAGTTGAGTAATATTAGACAAAGGTTTCATAAAATGTGCTTTCCAGCTACCTGTCTCAATGTATCTGTTAGAAGTCTGTTAAGGTTCTCTAGAGAAACAGAATTAGTAATAGATATGTGTGTACATATGTGTTTATATATATAATACACACATATATGTAGAGAGAGAGATTTATTTTAAGGAATTGGCTCATGCAATTGGGAGGGGCTGGCAAATCTAAAATCCAGGCTAGAGACTACTATAGGCCTGTGTCCCAAAATACACAGGTCAGGAGACAAAAATAGTGAAGAGTGAGGGAGTTCTGACAAAGTATCTATTTATTGTCTGGAGGCAGAATACACCCTAGGGAAAACTACCATTTTGCTATAAAGCTTTCAACCTATTGGATAAGGCCCACCCACCTTGTCCAGAGTAATTTGCTTTACTTAAGGTCAGATGATTTAATCAAATGTAACTACTTCAAAACATCATATTGTTTGACTAAATAATGCTGCACTATGGCCTAGCCAAGTTGATTCATAAAACTAATCATTACAAAGTCCTCTACCCCAGACATGCCAAATTAGAATTTTGGGGTGGCACGCAGGAA
>NW_006922136.1:1206850-1210705 GCF_000298275.1 Orycteropus afer afer
AAAAATTGTGTCCTTTTTATCTGAACTTCAAATTTAACTGAGCATGCTCTATTTTATCATTCAGAGTCCATTTGATACTGATTCTCCAAAATCAGAGTACCATTCATTTAGAGGAACTTGGGTTCTAGACAGCTGTCTTCCTGAGAGCTTGTGTCAGGACAACTGGAGAAGAACCCTAGCCATTGAAATGGGGGTATGAAGTAGAGCCTTAGTCAAAGAGAAATAAAAAAGTGCCTAGTTCACCAGATCTGGGGTAAAATTCAGGGCAGTTCAAATCATCCAACTAGAACTCTTTAAATTAGCCCTAATAACTAGATTTTTCCTAGAGCAATGGTTCTCAGTGGGTGAAAATGGAGCCTTTCCCACAAAGATGCACAATATAAGGTCTCACCTACAGAGTCACACAGATGAAGGTTCAGGGATGAGTGACCTTACAAAAAATATTTCGGGTATTTCCAATGCCACTCCCTTGCCCCTGTTTTTGAAAACCTGTATCAGAGAGCTTTGCCCTGCAATTAGGACAGAAAGTCAAACAGTCATTATAAAAGGCACCTACTATTTCTACCCTGCTCAGCAGACAGTAGGTTTCCTCATAACCCAGCCAGAGTTTTTCCACCCCATGCCCCTCAGGCTTTTCTCTCCAACTGCACAAATAGCAGGCAAATCCATGACCCATGCAGCATGATGAGACTAACAGTTCTCTGGTCATTCCCTTTCATCATGGCCATTTCCAAGGTCTTTGTAAATACTAGTGTGCAGTAATGCTCACTAGCTTGAGGAGACTTGGTAGAGAACTGCCTCAGTTTTCCTGACAGGTATGTATTCTGAAAATTCTCCTATCGCCATCATGTCAAGAGTAGGCTGTATTTACAGGCTTGCTTTCCAGAGCCATACACCATCTATTGCAGAGGCCTGTTATCAGACCAGCACAGCCAGGCTCTGACTCTTGCTTACTGTCTTATCACGTTTTCATTATGACCCAAATGTCAGCACAGAAGAGCCTACTTTCTGATGGATTAAGAAACTATTTATTCTGATGAGACTTCAATTCTCAGTTCTGCAAGGATGAAAGAAACACATTTTTCATGGGAAGGTCTGACTGAACACTGGGGCCAATGGCTCTGTTTAATTATTGCTATTCCTGCCCATCAATACTAGGTGTGGTGTCCAAAGGATGCTTCCTGGCTAAGAAGGACAGCTTTGTCTTAGCTGAAGGGTGAAAGAGTCTGCTGGAGGATCATGAAGATATAACATCTGTACTTGCTGGAAGATGGAGATGCAGCCATTATTTTTATGCAGGGGATTTCTTGCCACCCCTGGCATCACAAAAGCCCTTTGAAGATAATGGTCCAGAGCACATAGTTTCAGTATATTATGATGGGGCACTGTGGTGGTATCCCAGGCATTTCAGAGATTAACTGGCTTCTGGTAAGACAGAATGGAAGCTGTGTAATGGCCATCAGGGGAAACAAACACACCCCCACACAACCACATATACTTTTGTTTCAAATATGTGGCAAAGTTTAGGCCTACAAAATAGGTTCAAGAAAAGAAAACACCATGTAGTAGTCTGAGGAAGCCAGAACCAGGAGTCTCCTTAGTAATGTGCTTTGATATACCCCGTGGCACTGTCCAGTTTGTCTTATATGAGAATTATTGGTGGTGTCTTATCTGTCTTCATACCTTGTTGGACTGCACACTCCTTGAGGGTAAGGGCCATGTCTTATTCATTTCTGCTATTCACCTAGAGTACGTAGAACAGGACCCGATTTAGAGTAGGTACTTTATAAATGTTCATAAAATGAAAATATACAGAAGATGGATAACAGAAGAGGAACTGCAGGGCAGCTTTCAAATATGAGCCAAGCATCAGCAGTTGAATTCTAAGCAGACATCTGTAGATGAAAGGAAATGACAACAAAAGAGCATAAAAATGGACAAACAATAGCTTTGGCCAGCACATGAGTTGAACGTGGTCTTGCTCTACTACTAAGATCACAGGCAAAATCAAGTTGCTCATGTGATGCACAATGGAGAAGACTTTTAATGGGAAGAAATTAACGAAGATCAACAAAATGGAAAGGAAAAAAATTAGCCCACCTTTGGCTTAGCCCACGCTTTGCTTGGTTCTGCATCTATATTCATGCTACTCTCTCACCTTCTTCCCTCTGTCTATAAAATTCTACACATACCCTAAGGCACAGCTCGGGTTCCCACCATGTTGTTGCAATTCATGTCTTGGGTCTGGTTTCAATCAATATAAGACCTACGTGGGGGCAACCACAGACTGCCAAGTCTTTGATGGTAAGCACCATGTCTTATTCTCTTCTGGGTACCCCAAGCATCTACAATAGTGTTGGATCCATTAAAAGATCTTAATAAATATTAGTTGATTGCCAGATTTGTGGTGAATGGAAAATTAATCTTGCAGAATGCTGAAGATTATCCCTCTCCTGTGGCAACAGCTTTAATTTGCCTTATTTAAATACAAAGCTAGGTCTATCTTGTGCCAAATGTGCTCATTACCTCTTGGGGATTGGTTTTCATGCCTGATGGAACAGCAAGTCTGTTTTGATTAAAGAATAGAAAGTGTAGCCACCCTTGGTGAGGGAGTTTGGGACAAGTGACATAAAATTCCTCAGTGAGATGACTGACAGTTTTGTGTTTCCTTTCTTTAGATCCCATATTCCTTGATTATTAAACAACAGTAACAGGAACCTGGCTTGTTTCAAAGAACAGTTCAGAGGCTGCACGGGGATGACGTACTAAAAGTGGCAAGAAAAGTAAAGGGAGTAAGACATTCTCAGAGGGCAACTGATCAAAAGTGGGGATAATGAATGCAACAGGGGAAGTAGAGCCCAGAGGTAAGTGTTGTAGAGAGAAGGATAGGAAATTCTGGTGAATTTAACAACCTGAGACACCTGAGGATGGGATGAGTTGCATAGTTAGCAGGGCTTCCTACCGGTTCATTGTGTTTTGACATCCTGCTGAGAATTTGCATCTGCATCCCAGATATACTGAATCACTATCTACATTTTAACACAAGCCACAGGTAATTCTTATAGATCTTATGGGTGACCTGGAGATCTATAAGAATCACCTGGGGATCTTGTTAAAATGTAGCTACAGATTCAGTATATCTGGGATGAAAATGCAAATTCTTAGCAGGGGGTCGAACCAGAATGACCGGTCAAAGTCCTGGCAGAAACTATTCTGAGATTAGGATGTTGCCAAGAAGAAGTGACAAATCTCAGAATTTTCCATATACCCAATAGATGACAAGTGTGGTAGGCAGCTTTCTGAGATCTCCCTCCCCTCAGTGATCCCTGCCTTCTAGTATTAACACCCTTGTATAGTATCCTCCCATTCTGGACCTCGTGACTTGCTTCAAACTAATAGGAAAAAAAAACACAAATGAAGGGAAATAACTTCTGAAATTAGTTTATAAAAAAAAACATGACTTCCTTTTTGGTGATAGGAAAGGTAGCACTGAATGTGGGTGAAGTGTGCACAGCTAAAAGGACATTTTTGGTAAAGGATAAGACATACATCATTTTACAACAACGCCAACAGCAATGAAAAAAATATGTGCATGATAACATAAGGAGCTCTGATGATGTAGTGACTAAGGCACTTGACTGTTAACCAGAAGGCTGGCGGTTCAAACCTACCAGTTGCTCCTCAGAGGGAAGACTGGGCAATCTACTTCTGTAGAGATACCACCTCAGAAACCCAAGGAGGGGTCACTATGAGTCGGATTTGATATAATTCTTGGTTGGGTAGCTGGCTGTGGCCAAGAAGTGACTACAACCTTGTCCCTTGTCAGCTCTACTATGTTGTTGTTGTTATGTGCCG
>NW_006922136.1:1211231-1212678 GCF_000298275.1 Orycteropus afer afer
TCACATTTGGTGCATTGTCCTCCCTGCTGAAGGTTTTCTGGGGAGATGAAAGAGAGTTAAATTTCACAGTATGCAACAAAATTTAATATATCTCCACTGTTCTCTCAGGATTCTCCCCATGCATTACTCTTGAACCAGTAACAGTTCCAATTCTCTCAGCTGCCTGGCTCTGACATTTTGGTATTTCTATTGTTTTTCTTTCTCTTACATGGAACAATTTAGATGTCTCAGCTCTTAGAATATTTTAGCCTTACCCTAGGAAGGAGATTAGCATCATTGCTAACTACGAAGTCTCCAGAGGCAGATGAACTAGGTTCACATTTCAGCTCTACGTCCTATTAGCTGTGTGTATGATTTGAGCTCTATATGATACATTTTCTCATCCTTTTGACTCCCAGTCCTTCTGGGGCAATGCTGCCATATCAGCACAGTCTCGATACACTGCTAGTTCTCCCTTGGACCTAGCTCTCATCTAAGTAGCCCTGCACTCACTGTCATCTGTGCCCTTTCACAATGCTAGGAAACGGTGATCCAATACATTTGGTTGTTTGATCCTCACAACCACTCTATGAGGTGGATAAGAAAGGCGGGCCTACTTTCCAAACCAAAAAACCAAACTCACTACCATCGAGTTGATTCTGACTCATAGCAACTCCCACTGGGGTTTCCAATGCTGTAAATCTTTACAGAAGCAGACCACCTCATCTTTCTTCCACAGAAGCTAGTGGTTCAAGCCACCAACCTTTTGCTGAGCAACCAAATGCCTTAACCACTATACCACCAGATACCCAGGGAAGTTAATCAACTGCTATAATGGTACACAGTTAGTTAGTGGCTAAGCTGGTGAAGAGTCTTTGGACTCTTAATCCAATATTTTTTTTCTATTATTTTTGGCTGCTTGAGAAATACCTTGGAAGAAAATGTTACAGAAATGTCAATGTGCATTACTGTACAATCATACTGGCCTTCTCAATAATGAAATTTGTTTCCCTTCTGACCTAGAGAATTAGAGAAACAATAACATGTATACAATACAAATAACTCTTAGATGCAAGTTTGGTGTTGCACTGGATGATTTTTTAGAGGTTCCTTCTCTAATATCTTTGAAGGCATTTTCCAAGTGGTGATCCACAGTATAGTAAAAAGGGTTCCTCAAAGGAAAAGTGGCATGCTCACAGGATTGGGAGGGGCTGGGTCGAACAATGATAATGTGTTAAAAAACTTCTCATATCCTTTAATAAAATTATGTGCAGAGTAAATCTACTAGATAGGATTTTAAATATGGAGAGTTACCCAAATTTATTTTACATAGCATCTTGTGGCTCTAGTGTTTACCAGAATATAGCTTGGGAGATGTTGGGTACATAAGATGTGTTTTGTAAGTTCATTATGTTAATACGTAATACATGCTTTTTAGTCCTGGAAACCGTGAGGGGAAAAAAATGGC
>NW_006922136.1:1212983-1213822 GCF_000298275.1 Orycteropus afer afer
AACCCCCAAACAATTATAGGTTATGCTCCATTATTCTGTCAAATAAATCAGGAAGCTTCAGAGCATGACTAAAGTTCTGGACTAGATGTCTTTTGAAAGATATAACCTTGCAAAGAAGAGACCAGTCTTAGACGAAGTAACCCATGGCCATCAAGTCAATTCTGACTCTTAATGACCTTATAAGACTGAGTAGAACTGCCCCCACAGGGTTTCCAAGGCCGTAAATCTTTACAGAAGCAGATATCCTCATCTTTCTCCCATCTAGTGGCTGGTGGCTTTGAACCACCAACCTTTTTGTTAGCAGCCAAATACTTTAAGCACTACACCACCAGAACACCTTTAGATCAAGGAAAACCAAAAATAAATCCATAGCCATCAGCCGATTCTAACTCATAGCAACCCCCATTGGGTTCCCAAGGCTATAAATCTTTATGGAAGTAGACTGCCCCATCTTCCTTCTGCTGAGCAGCTGGTGGGTTTGAACTGCCAACCTTCTGGTTAGCAGTCAAATGCCTTAGGCACTGCACTGCCAGAGCACCTTTAGACCAAAGAAGATAACCTTAAAGTCCTAGAATTTTACCAGATAGAGGAGAGAAGCAGAGGCATAAGACGTCTTGGTAGACTCTGAAAGGCCCCTTCAAAACAGGCATAATTTTATAGTGTTTTCCACCACAGCCAGCTTTATTTCTGCTCTCACTCCCAATGCTTGCTTTTTTGTATTTTTTTTTTTTTTCAAAAATATTGTCTGACATGAACAGACACTTCACCAAGGAGGATATTCAAGCGGCCAACAAACATATGAAGAAATGCTCACGATCATTAGCTATTAGAGAGATGCA
>NW_006922136.1:1217599-1218664 GCF_000298275.1 Orycteropus afer afer
AGAAATATTATATAAAATGTCTGCCTTAGGCCATTAGGGCTTCATTCTCTCAGGGCTGAGAAAGTCTAGTAGAGAAATCATTTGTAAAGAACAAACATGATCTCTGCCCTCATAAAACATACTGTCTAATGGGGATCACAGACACAATTTAAACTGTTTTTAGTTGGCATCATGTCAGCCCAAGACTCACGGCAACCTATGCACAATGGAACAAAACAATGCCTGGTCCTGTACCATCCCCATGACAGGTTGGGGATGGGGCCACTGTGGCTCATACAGTTTTCATTGCCTCATTTTGGGAAGTGAATCACCAGGTCTTTATTCCCAGTCTGACTTAGTCTGAAAGCTCTGCTGAATCTTGTTCAGCATTATAGCAACCCATAAGCCTCCACTGACAGGGGAGTGGTGGGTGTGCCTGAGGTGCATTGGCTAAAAATTGAACCTGTTTATCACTCACATAGAAGGTGAGAATACTACCACTGAACCACCAATGCCTTCTAAGATTTAAATGTCATTGTAGGAACTACGAAAGAGTATAACAGAGGAATCTGACCTAACCTGGAATATCAGGAAAAGCTTTCCTCCAGAAGTGACTCAGCTACAAAATGGTGCCTCCAGCTGCCTGGTCCCCTGTGGGACTGATCCCCTTCTCTTCTCTCTCACCTACAACAGAAATGTATTGTTGTTATTGTTAGGTGTCGTTGAGTTTTCTCTGACTTGTTGTGACCTTATGTACAACAGAAAAAAAATACTTCCCAGTCCTGTGCCAGTCTCATGATCCTTACCATACCTAAGCCCATTGTTGCAGCCACTGTGTCAGTCCATCTCGTTGAGGGCCATCCCCTTTTCATTGACCCTCCACTTTACAAGTATGATATTCTTCTCCAGAGAATGGTCCCTTCTGGCACATGACCAAAGTAGGTGAGATGAAGCCTGGCCATTCTTGCTACCAAGGAGCATTCTGGCTGCACTTCTTCCAGGACAGATTTGTTTGTTCTTTTAGCAGTCCATGGTACTTTCAGTATTCTTTGCCAACACCACAACTCAAAAGCATCTACTCTTCTT
>NW_006922136.1:1220054-1221009 GCF_000298275.1 Orycteropus afer afer
TGCTTTAGTTACTCTCCATTCAAACGCAAGTTCCAGAGTCTCTTCTGACATCCATTTTGGTCTTTTCTTCCTTTCCTGTCTTTTTAATGACATTTTACTTTCTTCATGGATGATGTTCTTGATGTCATACCACAATTCCTCTGGCTCTCAGTAATTGGTGTTCAATGCATCAAATCTATTCTCTAGTTAGATGGTCTCTAAATTCCAGGGGGAGATATATTCACCCAAGAGATATATTCAAGGTCATATTTTGGCTCTCCTGGGCTTGTTTTTACTGTCTTCAACTTCAACATCAACTTGCATATGAGCAGTTGCTGGTCTGTTCTACAATCAGCTCCTGGCATTGTTTTGGCTGAAGATATTGAGCTTTTCCATTGCATCTTGCCACAGATGTAGGCAATCTGATTTTTGTGTACTCCATCTGGTGAAGTCCATGTGTATAACTGCTGTTTGCATTGTTGAAAAAAAGGTATTTTCAATTAATAACTCATTGGTATTGTGAAATACTATCATACAATCTCCAGCATTAGTTCTTTCACCAAGGCCATATTTTCCAACTACTGATAGATAGTTCTTTGTTTCCAACTTCTGCATTCCAATCACCAGTGATAATCAATACATATTGATTGCATTTTCAGTCAATTTCAGATTGCAGAAGTTGGTAAAAATCTTCAATTTCCTCATATTTGGCTTTGGTGGTTGGTGTGTGAATTTGAATAATAGTAGTATTAACTAGTCTTCCTTGTAGGTGTGTGGATACTACCCTGTCACTGACAGAATTTAACTTCAGGATAGTTCTTGAAACATTCTTTGTGATGATGAATGGCACACCATTCCTCTTTAATTTGTCATTCCCAGCATAGTAGATCATAAGACTGTCTGATTCAAAATGGCCAAAACTGGTCAATTTTAGTTCACTAATGCCTAGGATATCTATCTTTATGCATTCCATTTC
>NW_006922136.1:1221209-1221906 GCF_000298275.1 Orycteropus afer afer
ACTGCTATTCATAAGGTTTTCACTGGCTAATTCTTTGAGAAGTGGATGGCCTCTTCCTTCTTCTGAGTCTGTCTTAGTCTGGAAGCTCCACTGAAACCTCTCCACCATGGGTAACCCTGCTAGCCTTTGAAACACTGGCAGCATAGCCTCCAGACTCACAGCAACATGCAAGCCACCACAGTATGACAAACTGACAGACAAGTTCATCTCCCTTAGTTGTTCCAAACTACTCTGCTCACTTCCTGGTCTCCCTCAGCCGCTCCAACCCTCCACACTGGCTCGCTTCCTTGCTGGTTTCCCTCAGCCGCTCCAAACCTTCTGCGCCAGTTCCCTTCCTTGCCGGTTTCCCTCAGCCGCTCCCCAGAAATGTATAACAATGCAATGCAATGCTGTTGAGTCAGATATGACTTATAGCGACCCCTCCTTGGGGACCAACCTTCCTTCTGAGGAGTGGCTGGTGGGTATGAACCACCAGCCTTCTTGTTAGCAGTCAAATGCCTTAGGCACTATGCCACCAGATATCCCACAGAAATGTATAGTGAGCAAGAAATAAATCATTATGGATATTTTGTGGGGTTAATTGCCTATCACAGTGCAATCTACTCTATCCTTGGTAAAGCAGTCACATTAAGAAATCATAACTTTATTCAAACATAAAGCTATGTGTTCTGGTTACCTAGTGCTGCTTTGAAAAGAA
>NW_006922136.1:1222329-1225223 GCF_000298275.1 Orycteropus afer afer
ATAAGCTGGAGACTATTCCCAAAGCTGTTTCTTATATACGGAAAGCAGACCACATACCCAAAGGCAGCTACTCAGCTGCTCACAGTAGATTCCACCATGGTGGTGATGACCCAGTCTCATCATGGGGAATACTACATCCAGCTGTCCAGCCGCTCAACCAGGCCTGGTCAAGTTGACACACAAACTTAACCGCCACACTATTGAAGGATTTTGACAGGATGAGTGACAGGATCAACTATTCCATTTCCAAATATCAGTCTGAGTGCAGGATTGAGGCTAGATTGGGGGATGGAAACAGTTGATGTAGGGAGATCAATTTGTTAATGGAATAATTATTGAATTCATGTGTTCTGTCGACAAACATTTATTTTAAAACTCCTGTGTGACAGGCACTGTGCTAGGTGTTTGGAATACAAAGATAAATGATATAATTATAGGTAGTGTTAAATACAATGAAGCAAAAAGGCCAAGGTGCTATGAAAGAGAAAAATGAGGGGCTACCAAATTTATATAAAACCCACCAGCCACTCAGAAGGAAGGTTGGGCAATCTACTTCCATAGTGATACTGCCTCGGAAACCCAAGAGGGGTCACTATGAGTTGGGGCCGACTCGATGGCACATAACAACAACAACCAAATTTATATAAAACCATACTGTCTGATAGGAATATAACATGAGCCACTTTTTTTTTCTTTTTTTTTAAGGCCCTCAGTTGCTGTGGGCAGAAAAAAATGGCTGTAGCAGGATAAGACTGACCACTGAGCTCATCAAATTTTGATAATCCAGGCATTCATACCAGGAGAAAAAGGTGGGCCAAGTAACAGGACATGCTGACCTTTGCATTTTGGAGAGTTGGGTCAAAGCCTAGACCCTAATCAGCGGAGAATGGCTGTGGAAGCCCTGTGAAAACTACTCAGGGAAAATAGAAGCAGCCGAAAAACTTGATCCAATTTGGTGTACACAGTCATCAAAACTCATTGAACTGAACAATTGAGGATTGTGCATTTTGTTTCATATCAATTATACCTCAATAAATTAAAGCAACTGCATTCACTTGATATGTCTTAACCAATAATACCATCTGGTGAAGAACAGGATGTGAACACAATCATGTTGTACTGAAATTCCAATGGAAAAAAATTGACTTGGATAAGGCCCAAGTTTGCTACAGAGATATCAATTATTCAAAAAGAAGGTGGTAATGCATGGAGTGATTATATCATATCTGATTGCTTCAATGTTCACTAGAGGCTTTGCAACTAAAACCTGTATAATCAGCCTTCAGATGATTAAAATGTTTTTTCCAAACATCCAGATGGCAGTCAGATTGTAGATCCCTCCTTAAAGGATGTGCAAGATCACCAACTGGTATTAAGAGTGAGAGAAATGAGCTTTGCAAGTGAGCCACAAATCCAAGGAATACACACACACACACACACACACACACCATACAGAGTCCTACAACATAACCCATATCAGAAGAAAATCCCAGTTTTGTTCTTGACCACAGGGCCTTTTGTTTTGTATGCCATTTTATTTGTGGTTGGAACTTACCACTCCTCTAAAATCATAGTCTCTTCTGCACATCATCTACTTTTAAGATTTCCTTTTGTGTCAGAAAAAAACATCCATGAGAAAGCTGCTCAGGGCTGATTTCTGAGTTCATCCAGTCTCCCCATAGTATTTATACATATTGGGAATCAGAGATCCTGACAGATCTATGAGGTAAGGCTGAAGTACTTGGGTGTAAACTGAGCTATGAACACACAGACAACAGGCTGAATCCCCGGTTGCACAGAGTATCACCTTCTCCTGCTAGCTCCTACTCTCTCTCTTCCTCCAGTGTGAAAGAGAACTTTGTAAAGAGCATTGAATATGGAGATCGTCTTACTCTCCTCCATTGTTTCTCCCTTTTATTCCTCAATACTTACATATTGCTGTTTCTCCAGGATTTCTTCTCAAGCTACATAACCTTGGGTGATCTCATTCATCCTCTCCTAAAGCTTTAACTATTACTAATTGGCTAGAAATCCCTGAATCTTTATCCATAGGTCAGATATTTCACATGAGCATCAGATTCAAATATCTAAAAGCTTATGGGGCATCTATGCCTAAATGTCCTACAAAAACATCAGGGTCACCAAGGAACAAATCTGAAACTGGACCCTTAATATTCTATACTAATTCTTGCCCTGAATGTGTTTTTCTGTTTGTATTCTTCATATATATATATATATATGAACTTCTAATCACCCAAGTGAGAAACTTAGAATTCCTCCAACCTCAACTTTTCAATTTGCTTCTCACACCCCCTACAACCACTCCAATAATTTGCTACATCTTATCACTTCTATGTTCTAAATATATTTATCTTTTCCTTACACTCATCCTTACTATTATTGCCCTGTTGTTGTTGCTGTTGTTTGCCATCGAGTCAGACCCGACTCATAGTGACCCCTCCTTGGGTTTCCGAGGCAGGATCACTACGGAAGTAGATTGCCCCATCTTCCTTCCTAGGAGTGGCTATTCAACACCATTGTGATCTCTGATCCATTGCAATGCTCTTTAGAGTTACTCCTTCAGTCCCTCATTCACAATGCTACCTCAGTGATCCTCTAAATATTCACTTGTTTTTCCTCTCATTGTGCTATGAGTTCTTCAAGAGTAAAGAACATATTTTAGATGACTTTGCATCACGAATGTCTTGCATATAGCATTTGGCACAAAAACAGGCCAGCTACATGAATTACAGGGAAAAGGGCAGAAGAGTGGCCCTCTGTCCAACATCATTCATGAAAGATGCTAGAGGTACAAAGGTGAGTAACACAGAACTGGAAACCTTTCTTTCCTCACAAAGCCAAATCTTCACCATAGTTAGTTAATTTTCCTATTA
>NW_006922136.1:1225898-1228113 GCF_000298275.1 Orycteropus afer afer
GCATTGGTAGCCAGGCATCATCTAGTTCTTCTGGTCTCAAGGTCTGTCATACCCTAAGGCCGATTGTTTCCAAATGCTCTTGGTTTTCTTCACTCTTCCTTGCTTCAGACGAGAGGAGACTATTAGCTGCATCTTAGATGGCCACTTGAAAGCTTTTAAGACCCCAATTGCTACTCACCAAAGTAGGTTGTGGAACAAGATTTTTATTTATTATGTTGTGTCAATTGAGCCTTTTGTCTCCCAATATTATGGTCCTGAGTTGGCAGATCAAGTTGTTCTCTCTCCCAAGGTATCTGGCTGTCTCTGAAAGATTACTCCCAGTCTTTCTTCTGTTGCTTCTGTAATGTTTATGGTTATTTTGTATCACTAGTATATGTGCAAGATTATCCTCAGCTGAATCTATCATTGGTCTAGAGTATATTCCTGTTCACTGACCCCCATCAGATCTTCTCAGTTGTCTATGCATTTATCTGTAGCCTGGTGTTTGGTGTCAGTAGTAATATAATATTGTGCATATACTGGTATTAGCCTCTGTCATCTATATCTTATGTGTACAATTCAGTGTCCTCCCTTTCCCCAATAAGGTGTTCTTATTTAGCCTTACTTTAGTGCAAGAAAAGTAGCTCTGGTGGTGCCTTGGTTAAGGCATTTAGCTGCTAAAAAAATGTTGATGGTTCGAACCCACCAGCCACTCCCCAGAAGAAAGATGAAACAATATGCTTCCATAAAGATTTACAACCTTGGAAAACCTATGGGAGTCACTGTGTGTCAGAATTTACTCAATGACAGTGAATTTGTTTTGTTTTGTTCTGTTTTAGTGCAAGAAAAGGCTTGAAGTCTTTTCAATGATTTAAAAGATGCACGTGCAGCAAGTGAAGGTGATTGTGATTAAGAATTGTTTGCAACTAAGGGTTGGTTCAATCATTTCAAAGTGAGAGAAAATTTACATAATGTTAAATGGCAAGTAGGAGTTGTCCATTAACCAATGTTTATAACCCAGGGACTAACTATATTCCATTGCAATGCTGTGTTAAGTTACTCTCTCTCCCAAGTGTGCTTTTTTAGTTCTTCAAGGTTATGGACTGGTAGCATGTCTTATTCTTCTCTATATCCACAGCATCTAGCTTGTACCTGGCATATAATCAATGATCAATGAATGTGAAATGAATGAATGAATGAAGTAATGCAGCTCAGCCCCAACCCTCCCGTGGCTTAGTAGAGCCATGTTCATTCCTTCTGTAGTCACCACCCCTACACCCAC
The DNA here is from genome assembly GCF_000298275.1 of Orycteropus afer afer. Classification (NCBI taxonomy): domain Eukaryota; kingdom Metazoa; phylum Chordata; class Mammalia; order Tubulidentata; family Orycteropodidae; genus Orycteropus; species Orycteropus afer. Next base: position 1,227,160 of record NW_006922136.1, read on the forward strand.
TTATACATTGCAAACCTTGGGAGAACTCTGTCTTCAGAGCAGTGGGAAGAGCCTTACCCATTTCACTTCATCTGGGCCTTAGTGCTCACAGACTTATGCTTACATGCACAGCTGGTGGAATTACTTAGAGTGGAGCTTGATAGAAAGGCCTATGTATGCTGGGAATTCCTCTGAAATATTACATTGTATTCTCCACATATAGTTGGCTAGATGAATAGAAAGTGGGGATCTGGCTAACAGTATTCCAGACTGATCGTCTGAGAGTCTGCTTTGTTAAGTATATATCATAGATAGGAACATTTTAAATAGAGTAAAATCAGTGCTCTTCTCTTACATATAATTTATTTTACTTTTGTTGTTGTTGAGAATATGTACAGCAGAATGTACAGCAATTCAACAACTTCTACGTGGTACAATTCAGTGACATTGATTACGTTCTCTATTATGCAACCATTCTCACTGTCCTCTATCAAGTTGTTCCTCCTCATTAACATAAACTATTGCCCTCAGGTTTCCTATCTTTTGAGTTGCTTTTGTCAACTTGACCCATATAGACAGCACTTAAAAGAGCACAATGCCCCAGGCAGATATTCTTTATTAGTTAAGCCAAACTATTGTTTGGCTTTAAGAAATCATCAGGATTCTTTAAGAAAACATTCTTAAATTCTTTAAGAAAACATTCTTTAAGAAAATATCAGGATTCTTCTATAGAATCTTTGCTCAAAATGTTCAGTCATGGTAGCCGGGTACCATCAAATTCTTCTGGTCTCATGGCAAGGGAGACAATTGTTTATGGAGGCAATTAGCCACACATTCCATGTCCTCCTCCTATTCCTGACATGCTATTCCTTGACTCCTATTCCTTCTTCTTTTGTTTCTCCAGGCAAATGGAAACCAATTTTATCTTGGATGTCCATTTGCAAGCTTTTAAGATCCCAGGCACTATGCAATGAA
>NW_006922136.1:1232492-1241949 GCF_000298275.1 Orycteropus afer afer
TTTTTTTTTTTTTTGGTAATTGAGATCATGTAATATTTGTCCTTTTGTGATTGATTTATTTCTCTTGGAATGATGTCTTCAAACTCCATCCATATTGTAGCATGTATCAAGACTTAATTTCTCTTACTGGTGAGTAGTGTTTCATTGTATGTGGATACCACATTTTTTTTTAATCCATTCATCCATGGGTATTGATGGGTATTTAGGCTGTTTCTACCTTTTGACTATTATGAACAGTGCTGCAATGAACATTGATGCATGTAACTGTATGAGTCTCCACTTTCAAGTGTTTGGTATATACATAGGAGTGGATTTTCTGGGTCATATCGCAGTTCCGAGGAGCCCTGGTGGTGCATTTGTTAAAGTGCTTGACTGCTAACCAAAAGGTCAGTGGATCAAACCCACCAGCTGTCCCATGAGAGAAAGATGTGGCAGTCTGATTCTGTAAAGATTTATAGCCTGGAAATATTATGGGGCAGTTCTACTCTGTCCCATAGGGCTGCTATGAGTTGAAATCGACTCAATGGCAATGTTCATTTGTTTATGTATTTTTAAATTTTTTTTCTGTAGTCAAAATATATTTTAAAAGATTAATTTCCAATATTAAAATATAGATGTTCAGAACTTATTTCTTCATTCTCCAGGATTCTTAAGAAAGTACAATCTCACCTGAGAAAGGTCTCTACAATTCTGCAATATATCAAATAAGCATCAGTTAAAACTTCAATGAAGAATGTTTTGAATAGGGTAGTCTCTCTTAGCTCTTTCCTCATTAAAAAAAATACATTGTACTTTAGATGAAAGTTTATAGAGAAAATTAGTTTCCCATTTCATAGTTTGTACATAAAGTGTTCCATGACATTGGTTGTATGGTCCACTCCCCATTTCTGCACTGAGTTCCCCATTTCCTTTCATCTCAATTTTCTACCCCTTCCTGCCTTTTCATTTTTGCTTTTGGGATAATTGTCCATTTGATCTCGTATAATTGATTGGTCTAAGAAATACATTCCTCTTAGGTGTTATTGTTTATTTTATGGAGCTGTCTATTGTTTGGCTGAAAGGTGGTCTTCAGGAATGGCTTGAGTTTCAGGTCAGAAGGTTGTTTTAGGGCCGTAGTCTCAGAGATTCCTCCAGTCTCCAGATCAATAAGTCTGGTATTTTTTGTAAATTTGATTTTTTCTGCATTTTTCTCCTGCTCTGTCTTGGGATAGGAGCTCTGGTGGAGTAGTGCCTAAGGCATTTGACTGCTAACCAGAAGGCTGGCGATTCAAACCCAACAGCCACTTCTCGGAAGGAAGATTGGACAATCTACTTTTGTAGTGAGACCGCCTTGGAAACCCAAGGAGGGGTCACTATGAGTCAGATCTGTGGTTTTTTTTTTGTTCTGTCTGGGATCCTCTGTTGGGATCCCAGTCAGAACAGTTGGTCGTGGTAGCCAGCCACCATCTAGTTCTTCTGGTCTCTGAGTCATGTAGCTTGTGAATCATGTAGTCCATTTAGTCCTTGGGACTAATTGTTCCCTTGAGTCTTCACTCTCCTTTGCTTCAAACATGAAGAGACCAGTAGTTGTATCTTAGATGGCTGCTTGCAAGCTTTTAAGACTTCAGATGGTACTCATCAAACTAGGGTGCAGAACATTTTCTTTATGAATTATGTGTACCCATTGACATTGACGTGTCCCAAATCTATGCTCCTTGGCATTAAAACCTAGGAACTTCATCTCAGTAGGTATTTGGTTATGTCTAACAAGTTTCCTGGACTGTGTGTGTCCTTTGTGTGCTCTATTGCATATATTAATATATGTGCAACACCTGTAATTATGTATGTAGAAATATCCATAACCAAGCCTATATCTGCACTTGAGTGTGTTCCCTCACAGCCTCCCACACTTCTTTAGCATACCTGTACATCTGGGTATCCATTCATAAATTATTGTTTTATAATGCTGTTGTTTTAGAATTGTCTATGTTATAGTAATTATCATAACTGCCCTTTATTCATGTGTTCTTCTCAGCATCTTCCTTTGATTTGGTCATGGTGTGCTGACTTTCCCCATATAGTGTATTGCCTTTCCCATCACCATTATTAGCTCATGTCTTTTATCTCATTAAGTAATTTTCCCTCCCTCCCTTTTCCATCCTTGTTGTTGTTGTTGTTATATGTCATTGTTGTTGTTGTTGTTATGTGCCATCGAGTAACAACCAAATACTTTTTTTCTGTGTATAAACCTTTTCTTTGCTTTCTAATAGTAGTTGTCATGAAATATTTGCCCTTTTGTGACTCACATATTTCACTAAACATAATGTCCTCCAAATTCATCCATGTTGTGAGATGCATTGCATATCACAGTTATTCTTTATCATTACACAGTGTACCATTGTGTGTGTGTACCACAGTTTGTTTATCCATTCATCTGTTGATGGGCACTTAGTTAGTTTCTATCTTTTTGCTATTGTGAATAATACTGGAGTGAACATGAGTGTGCATATATCTATTTGTGTCATGGCTTTTATTTCTTTAGGGTCTATACCTAGGAGTGGTATTGTTGGATCATATGATATTTCTATTTCTACCCTTTTAAGGAAGTGTCATACCATTTTCCATAGTGCTTGTATAATTTTACATTCCCATAAATCCCATAAATCACCAATATTTGTTATTTTCTGTGTTTTTGATTAGTGCCATTATGCCTAAGGCATCTGACTGCTAACCAGAAGGCTGACGTTCAAACCCACCAGCTACTCCTCGGAAGGAAGGTTGGGCAATCTACTTCCATAGTGATACCCCCTTGGAAACCCAAGGAGGGGTCGCTATGAGTCAGATCCAACTCCACAGCAGTGAGTTTGGTTTTTGGAATGGCTAATGATCGTGAACATTTCTTCATGTGTTTATTAGCCACCTGAATGTCATCTATGCTGAAGAATCTGTTCATATCCTTTGCCCATTGTTTAACTACATTGTTTGTCTTTTGGTTGTTGAGCTGACGTTTTCTATAAATTTTAGAGATTAGATGCTTGTCATATATTTCATAGCCAAATTTTTTTCCCCCAGTCTGTAGGTTCTCATTTTACCCTTTTGGAGAATTCTTTTGATGAGTATAAATAATTTGATTTTTAGGAGGCCCCAGTTACCTAGTTTTTCTTCTGCTGTTTGTGCATTTTTAGTTATGCTTCATATTCTATTTATGCCATATATTAGGGCACCTACCATTTTCCGTATTTTTCTTCCATAATCTTTATCTTTTTGTGTTTTATATTTAGGTCTTTGATCCATTTTGAGTCAAAGAGATTGTCTCTTCTTTGCCACTCATCAGCTGTCCCTATGTGGATGGATTTACATCTGGATTCTAAATTTTGTTCCATTGGTCTATGTGTCTTTCATTGTATCAGTACCAGACTGTTTTGACTACCACAGAGGTATAATAGGTTCTGATTGTGAGGTGTTTTACTTTGTTCTTCATTAATGTTTTACTTACCCAGGGCCTCTTTCCTTTTGATATAAGCTTGATGATTAGTTTTTCCATCTCATTAACAAATGCTGTTTGAATTTGGATCAGAGTTGCATTATATCTGTAGATTGCTTTGGGTAATATTGACATTTTCACAATGTTACCTCCTCCTATCCATGAGCATTATACATTTTTCCATTTATATAGGTCTCTTTTGGTTTCTTGCAGTCATGTTTTGTTGTTTTCTTTGTATAAGTCTTTTATATCCCTGGTTAGATTTAGTCTTAAGTGTTTTATCTTTTGGGGGCTATTGTAAATAATACTGTTTTCCTGAATTCCTTTTCAAAATTCTCCTTGTTGGTGTAGAGAAATTTGACTGATTTTTTGTATGTTGATCTTGTATCCTGCTACTTTACTGAATCCTTCTATTAGTTCCAGTATCTTTCTTGCAGAATCTTTGGAATTTTCTATGTGTAGGATCATATCATCTGTGTATAGGGATAGTTTTGTTTCTTTATCAATTTGAATGGCCTTTATTTCCTTTCTTGCCTTATTCTTGCTAGCAATTCAGTACAATGTTGAATAACAAGGATGATAAAGGTCTTTCTTGTCTGGTTCCTATTCTTAAGGAGGGTACTTTCAGTCTCCCTCCATTGAGCATTATGTTGGCTGTTGGTTTTGAGTAAATGCTCTCTATTATATTGATGAATTTCCCTCCCATCCTCATTTTGCTGATGGTTTCTTTAAAAAAAAAAAAAGTAATGGGTGTTGGACTTTTATCAAATGCCTTTTCTGCATCAATTGAAATGATCATGTGATTATTTTGTCTTATTTATGTGGTGGATTATGTTGATTGATTTTCTAATTTTGAACCATCCTTGCATAGCTGCTATGAATTCCACTTGATCATGATGTACTATGTTCTTGATATACAGTTTAATTCTATTGGCTAGAATTTTGTTGAGAATTTTTCCATCCATATTCATGAAGGTTATTGGTCCTTTATTTTCTTTTTATGTGGTATTTTTGCCTAACTTTGTCATCATGGTTATGCTGGCTTCATAGAATGAATTTGGGAGGATTCCTTTGTTTTCTGTAATCTGAAAATGTTTGAGTAGTATTGGCATAAGCTATCCTCTGGATATTTGGTAGAATTCTCCAGTGAAGATGTCCAGGCTAGGGCTTTATTTTTGTTTCTTTGTTGGGAATTTTTGTTCCCTCTTCAATTTCTTATTTTGTTATAGTCCTATTCAATTTTTCTACCTCAGTTTGTGTTACTTTAGGAAGGTAATATGTTTCTAGAAATTTCCATTTCCTCCAGACTTTGTTGGAGTATAATTTGTCATAGTATTCTGGTATACTTTTTATTTCTTTTGGTTCTGTTGTAATGCTACCCATCTCATTTCTTATTTGGGTTGTTTGCTTCTTTTCCTGCTTTTCTTTTGTCAATTTGGCCAGTGGTTTGTTGATTTTATTGATCCTTTCAAAGAACCAACTTGGGTCTGGTTGATTCTTTCTATTGTTTTTCTATTCTGTTTCATGTATTTCTCTTTTAATCTTTATTATTTCTTTTCATCTGGTGATTGTGGGCTTCTTTTGCTGTTCTCTTTCTATTTGTTTGAGTTGTAACATTAATGTTTTGATTTTGGACCTTTCTTCTTTTTTGGTGTGTGCATTTATTGCTATAAAATGATCTGAGCACTGATTTTGCTGTTCCCCAAAGGTTTTGGGGCCAGGGAAAACCTTATGAATAGCAGAGAAGCACTGTCTGATACATTACTGTGCAACTTTATGAATATCCCAGAAACATTGTCTGATACAGTAAAGGAGGATAAGCCACTTAGGTCAGGAGGCTCTCAAAATAGGAGCAGGAGAGAGCTGCATCATCAGAGTAGAACCAGCCTTAATGATATGGATAAGGTAAAGCTTTTGAAACCTCCATTTACTGATGTGGCACAACTTGAATTGAGGAGAAACAGCTGCAAACATCCATTAGTAATTGGAACATGGAATGTATGAAGCATGAATCTAGGAAAATTGGATGCTGTCAAAAATGAAATGGAACGCATAAAGATTGATATCATAGGCATTAGTGAGCAGAAATGGACTGTTTTTGGCCATTTTGAATCAGACCACCATGTGGTCTACTATGCTGGGAATGACAATTTGAAGAGGAATGGCATGGCATTCATCATCACAAAGGATGTTTCAAGATCTGTCCTGAAGTACAATGCTGTCAGTGATAGGATAATATCCATACGCCTACAAGGAAGACCAGTTAATATATGACTATTATTCAAATTTATACACCAACTACCAAAGCCAAAGATGAGGAAATTGAAGATTTTTATCAGCTTCTTCAGTCTGAAATTGACCAAACATGCAGTCAGGTTGTGTTAATTATCACTGGTGACTGGAATGCCAAACTTGGAAACAAAGAAGAATCACGGTAGTTGGAAAATTTGGCCTTGGTGACAGAATGATGCTGGAGATCGCATAATAGATTTTGCAAGACCAACAACTTATTCATTGTAAATACCTTTTTTCAACTACACAAACAATGGCTATACATATGGGCTTCACCAGATGGAATACACAGGAATCAGATTGACTACATCTGTGGTAAAAGGTGATGGAAAAGCTCACTATCTTCAACCAAAACTAGGTCAGGAGCTGATTGTGGAACAGACCGACAACTACTCATATGCAAATTCAACTTGATGTTAAAGACAGATAAAACAAGTCCACGAGAACCAAAATATGATTTTTTTAAGGCTTGGTTTACATTCAACGTTACGTGTACATTTAGTTTCATTCTCCATTTACCATGTTCAACACTAACCCAGTCACCTCCCCTCCCTACCCTGTAACCTTCCCCCGGTGCCCCTCATATTTATGGACTCCTGTTTGCCCTGCATTTCCTCAATTTGAGTGTTGGTCCTCTGGTGTCCCATGGTGCATCATCCTGGGTTGAGTGGTCTGTGTGTACATTTTGTTAACTATTGGGCTGAGAGCCAGCTCCTGCGGGTGCGTTTTATTTCAGGCACAGAATGTATTCCAGGGCCATAGTATTCAGAGTCTTACCAGATTTCATCTGACCAGTAATTCTGGTCATTATTGAGTTTTTGAATTTTGTTCCACGTTTTCCCTCCCACTCTATCCGGGATCTCCAGATTTGAACCTTTCCTGAGTGGTTGGCATTGGTAGCCGGGCACCATCTGGTTCTTCTGATCTCAAGGACCATCATGTCCTAGGCCTGATTGCTAACAAAAGCCCTTTTTTTTTTTTTTGCATTTTTCCCTTTTGACACTAGGAGACCATTAGCTGCATCTTAGATGGCTGCTTTAAAGCTTTTAAGACCCCAGTCACTACTCACCAATGTAGGATGTGGAACAAGGCTTTTATGTATTTTGTTGTGCCAATTGAGTCTGGTGTCCCCCAGTACTATGGTCCTGAGATGGTAGATCTATTGGATCTCTCTCCCATAGTGTCTGGGTGTCTGTGAGGGATTACTCTGTGTCTGTCTTCTAATGTTTCTGTAAGGACTGCAGGTATTTTGTATCACTGGTGTCTGCAAGATTAGCCTCAGCTGAGTCTATCCTTCACCTAGAGTATACTTCTGTTCACTGACCCCTGTCTGATCATCTCAGGTGTTTATGTGTTTATCTGTAGCTTGGTGTTTGGTGTTAATCACAATGCAGTATGTAGACACATTGGTTGGTATTAGCACCTGTCGTCTATCTCTTATGTGCACAATTCGGTGTCCTCACATTTCCTAATGTTATCATGGTGGTCATAGATCCTTTCCATATATCTCTCCCCCTACCCATGTCAGCATGTAGGCCCCAACTAGCCCAAAATTAATCCTTCTCCTTCCCTCCCCATCCCGGTAACCTAGTAAGTGAGTTCCCTTTCCCAAGCAAACCCCTTCTCTGTCTTTTTTACAGTAATGGGATCATACAGTACTTGTCTTTCTGGAATTGGCTTATTTCACTCAGCATAATGTCCTCCAGGTTCATCCTCCTGAGATGATTCACATATCCCTCACTGTTCTTTAATGTAGCATAGTATTCCATTGTGTGCATATACCATAATTTGGTTATCCAGTCATCCGTTGATGGGCATTTAGGTTGTTTCCATCTCTTTGCTATAGTGAATTGTGCTGCAATGAACATAGGTGTACGTATGTCTGTCTGTGTGCTATCTCTCACTTCTTTAGGATATATTCCTAGTAATGGAATTGCTGGGTCAAATGGTACTTCTTTTTTCAGTTTTTTTAGGAAACGTGATACCATTTGCCACAATGGTTGTACCATTTTACAATCCCACCAGCAGTGCACAAGAGTTCCAATCTCTCCACAACCTCCCCAGCATTGATTATTTTCTGACCTGTTGAACTTTGCTATTGTTGCTGGGGTGAGATGATATCTCGTTGTTTTGATTTGCACCTCTCTAATGACTAATGATCATGAGCAATTTCTCATGTGTTTGTTGGCTGCCTGTATATCTTCTTAGGTGAAGTGTCTGTTCAAGTCTTTTGCCCATTGGTGAATTGGGTTATTTGTCTTTTTGGTGTTGAAGTGTTGAAGTTTTCTATAGATTTTGGAGATAAGTCCTTTATTAGATATGTCATTGGCAAATATTTTCTCCCAATCTTTAGGTTTTCTTTTTTACCTTTTTGATGAAGTCTTTTGATGCATATAAGAATTTAATTTTTAAAAGGTCTCAGTCATCTAGCTTCTCTTCTATCTCCTGCATATTCAGAGTTATGCTTGATAGTCTATTTATGCCATAAATTAGGGCTCCCAGATTTGCCTCTATTTTATCTTTGATGAATTTTATAATTTTGGCTTTTACATTTAAGTCTTTGATCCAGCTTGAGTTTGTTTTTGTGTATGGGGTGAGGTATGGATCTTGTTTCATTTTTCTACAGGTGGGTATCCAGTTTTGCCAGCACCATTTGTTAAAGAGGCTGTCTCTTCCCCATTTAATGGGTTTTGGACCTTTGTCAAAGATCAGTTGTCCATAGATGGATGGGTCCATATCTAGACTTTCGATTTTGTTCCATGGGGCTATCTGTCATTGTACCAATACTATGCTGTTTTGACTATTGTGGCTATATAGTAGTTCTTAAGATCTGGGAATGTGAGACCTCCCACTTTGTTTTTCTTCTTGAGAAGTGCTCTGCTTATTTGAGGTCTCTTTCCTTTCCATATGAAATTAGTAATTAGTTTTTCCATGTCCTTAAAAAATTTTGTTGAAATCTGTATTGGGATTGCGTTAAATGTACAGATTGCTTTAGGTAGTGTGGTAGTTATGTTTGTGCGTCAACTTGGCTGGGCCTGGTTGAGTGGCTGGGCAGCTGGTGGTAGTTATTCCCCATGATGAGACTGGCAATCACCTCCATGGTGGGATCTACCAGAAGCAGCAGAGTAGCTACTTTTGGGATGTAGTCTGCTTCGTGTATATAAGGAGAAGCCTTGGGAATGGTCTCTAGCTTATGGCATGCTTGGACCCTGCATGTAGCCATGTCGTTGTTCAGCAGCCCACCATGCTCTGCATGGTGGACTTACAATGGACTTAAATTAATAGCCTGCCGTGAGGTTTGGTAACATCAGGACTGTGCCTTTTTACTTGTCAACCTTGGCTTTGTCAGCCTCAGTAGCCAGCAGCTGTCTGAGAGAAGAAAAGCCTCTAGCTTCAGTGGGCTAGGAGCAAGTGGCAGAGCCAGACCCCAAGGTTGAGGGGCTTTCACCCAGCCCCTAGAGCTTGGCACTTTGAACTTGTACTTAAAGCCTCCAGGCTTGAGAGAATAAACTCCTGTTTGTTAAGGCCATCCCATTTGTGGTATATATTCTTGTCAGAGCGGCACCAGGTAACCAGGACAGGTAGTATTGACATTTTCACAATATTCAGTCTACCTATCCATGAACAAGGTAGGTTCTTCCATTTATGTAGTTCCCTTGTTGTCTCTTGTAGCAGTGTTTTATAGTTTTCTCTGTATAGGTC
>NW_006922136.1:1242284-1249241 GCF_000298275.1 Orycteropus afer afer
GAATCCCTGTCGGGTTCCCATTTGTAAGGGGAATGCCTTGAGTCTTTCTCCATTAATAATGATGTTGGCCATTGGCTTTGTATACATACCCTTTATTATGTTGAGGAATTTCCCTTCTATCCCTATTTTGCTGAGAGTTCTGAACAGGAATGGATGTTGTATTTTATCAAATGCCTTTTCTGCATCAATTGATATAATCATATTGTTTTTTTCTTTTGTTTTGTTTATGTGGTGGATTACATTGATTGATTTTCTGATGTTGAACTACCCTTGTAAAGCTGATATGAATCCCACTTGGTTCAGGTGTATTCATTTTTTGATATATTGTTGGATTCTGTTGGCTGGGATTTTGTTAAAGATTTTTGCATCTATGTTCATGAGGGATATTGTCTTCTTGAGCTGCTCTTTGAAATCTGTTCAGCTCTTTTATCTTGTCATTTTTTCCATTTGCTTTAGCTACTCCATTCAAGGGCAAGTTTTAGAGTCTCTTCTGAAATCTATTTTGGTCTTTTCTTCCTTTCTTGTCCTTTTAATGACCTCTTGCTTTCTTCATGGATGATATTTTTTATGTCGACCCACAATTCCTTTGGTTTTTGGTCATTGGTGTTCAACGCATCAAATCTATTCTTTAGATGGTCTCTAAATTCAGGAGGGATATAAGTCCCTCCTTATATGATATAAGGTTATATTTTGGCTCTTGTGGACTTGTTTTAATTGTCTTCACCTTCAACTTGAACTTGCGTAAGAGCAGTTAATAGTCTGTTCCACAATCAGCTCCTGGACTTGTTTTGGCTGAAGATAATTGAACTTTTCTATCGCCTCTTGCCACAGATGTAGTCATTCTGATTCCTGTATATTCCATCAGGTGAAGTCAACATGTAGAGCTCTCATTTAGGTTGTTGAGAAAAGGTGTTTGCAATGAATAAGTCATTGGTCTTGCAAAATTCTGTCATGTGATCTCCAGCATTATTTCTATCTCCAAAGTCATATTTTCTAACTTCTGGTGACTCTTCTTTGTTTCTAACTTCTGCATTCCAGTCCCCAGTGATAATCAGCACATGTTTGGTCAATTTCAGATAGCAAAAGTTGGTAGACATCTTTAATTTCCTCATCTTTGACTTTGGTGTTTGGTGCATGTTGTTGTTGTTGTTTGCCGTCGAGTCGGCCCCGACGCATAGCGACCCCTCCTTGGGTTTCCGAGGCAGTATCACTAACAGAAGTAGGATTGCCCAACCTTCCTTCCGAGGAGTGGCATAGATTTGAATAATAGTAATATTAACCGGTCCTCCTTGTAAGCATATGATATTATCCTATCACTGACAGCATTGTACTTCAGGAGAGATATTGAAATAGTCTTTGTGATCATAAATGGCACAGCATTCCTCTTCAATTTGTCATTCGTGGCATAGTAGATCATATGGTTGTCTGATTTAAAATGGCCAAAACCAGTCCGTTTCAGCTCACTGATGCCTAGGATATCAACCTTTAATGTGTTCCACTTCATGTTTGACAACTTCCAGTTTTCCTAGATTCATACTTCATGCATTCCATGTTCTGATTCTTGCTTAGCAATGTTTTTTTCTTTCAAGGTTTTATATTTGTCATCCCATTTGCTTCTTGCCTGCAAAGTTTCTGCCAAAGCAATCAGAAGTTAGTTTTATTAGTTCACCTTTGTATGTGACTTTGTGTTTTTCTCAAGCTCCTCTCAGGATTCTTTTTTTGTCTTTGGTTTTGGCAATTTTGATTACATGTCTTGGTTACTTTCTTTTGGGGTTTATCCTGTATGGGGTTGTTTGACTTCTTGGATTGATAAATTTGCTTCTTTCATGGTATTAAGGAAGTTTTCTACCAGCAAATCTTCTAAGATTCTCTCTCTCTCTCTCTCTGTGTGTGTGTTTTCCTTCTGTTCTGGAATTTGAATCATGCATATATTCTTCTGCTTGATAGTGTCCCATATAATTCTTAGATTTTCTTCATTCTGTTTTCTGTTTTTTCTTAAATAAGTTGATGTTAAGAGCTTTATCCTCTATTATGCTGATTCTGTCTTCCATTGATTCAGTTCTGCTCCTATGTCCATCTATTTAGTTGTCTATTTCTGACATGTTATTTTTAATCTTTTGAATTTCTATTTGCTGTTTCTGTATGGTTTCTAATGGACTATGTATTTTGTCATTTTGTTCTTTTATTGTTTCTCTGAAAGCTTCTATTTCTTTTTCTGTGTTTTCCTTGGTTCTGTATGTGTTTTATTTGGTTTTGTCTGTGTTTTCCTAGATGTCTTTCTTAATCTGTTGGATAGTTCTTTATTTTAATCTTTTGAACTCCTTATCAGATAGCTCCATTGCCATTTCTTCCTCCAGAAGGTTTTCTGGTTCTTCATTTTTGTCACTTGCTAGAGCCATCTTGTCCTGCTTCTTTATTTAATTTAATGTTGTATACTGTCTCTGAGGCATTTAGAAGCTATTATATTTATTTATTTATTTTGCTGCATCCTGATTTTTGTTGTTGTTGTTGTTATACCTGAGTAGGCAGGGTGTGAATGCTATTCTGGTCACTATTCTGGCTGCACTGGCGCTCTCACCCCCTGTCTCCAGAATGGCAAGGCAGTGGCTGGTTGTGTGAACATGGGTCTTCGTTTGCTGGTCTTATATTGTGGTTAAGGATGTAGCTGGCATTGCTGGTGAGGTGATGTGTCTGTCCAGTCAGTCACTTGGGCATGGATGCCAGGAGCACTCTCACTGGTTGCTGGGCTTGGTGTTGTGTGTGTGAACTGCTGGTTGCTGAGTAATCAGGGCAAGGGTGCTCAGGTTCTCAGTCACAGGGAGTGGGGTAAGGAAACTCTCACCAATGGTCCTGGCTGGCCAGGGCTGAGTGGGGTGGTTGGAATGGGCATAAATCTTTGGTTGCAAGGAGGGTGTAGTGTGAGGGAGGAATAAGGGTGGATGCCACTAGTCCATGAATGTCTGCTAAGAATGTGTGTCCCTGTACACTAGAGCACAATGCAAGGAAGGGTGTGCTGCTGATCCTTGGGCTCCCAGTGTAGGTAGCTAGATGGAGTATGAGGCACCACTGCACTATGGGCCCCAAACATAGATGGTTGGGTGTAGGAGCAGATGCCTCCAGTTTGCAGGCTCTGGGTGCCAGTGGCTGGGTGGAGCAGTGGGCACCACCAGTCTGTGGGCCCCCAGTATGGGCAGCTGGAGCATAGGAGTGGGTACCACCTTTCTGTGGGCTCTCTGTGCCAGTGGCCAGGCAGAGAGGCCAGAGCTGCCAAATTGTGTGTCCCTGTTGCAAGTGAGTGAAGGGGTGAGGACTGCCAGTCCATGAGTCTATGGTTCAGGGGTCGGGGTGGTTGTGGATGCCTCTGTACTGTGATCATATGTGGAGGGCTGAATGAGAGGCATGGAGGGGGCACTGCAGGACTGCAGCCCTCTGGCACAGGGTGCTGGAAGGTGTCATTGGTCAAGTCAGTGCACTTAATTTTTACAGGGTAGGGAGCACTCCTACCTGGCTCTGTACATGGGTGCAAAGTCACACCTGCTTGGCTGCACCAAGTGATGGGGTCTTGGGATGGAAATGTTGCTAGCTTTGTCTCAATATGGCTGTACTGCAGGTTTAGCTGGCAGGGTGCCGGTGATCAGTAATTCTCTTTGTCCATTCTTGTTGTAGTCTCTCCTTCCACTTAGCACTTGGTCCAATTCTTCAGCCCTGCCTTTGATGCTCAGGGTTCCAAACTTGTTATCTATATTTGATTCACTTGTATTCTTGGATTTGTTGTAAGAGGGATGTTATGAGACATCTGACTATACTGCCATTTTAGATTATCTCTTTATTTTTAATTTTTTGAGGAATCCTCATACTGTTTTCCATAACAGCTATACAATTTTGCATTCTCACCCACAATGAATATTCTGAGTTTTTGTTGTTGTTGTTTTAATCTTAGCCATTCTTGTGGAAGTGAAATTGTATCTTATGTGGCTTTTATTTACATTTCTCAGATGGCTTATTATGTTGAGCATCTTGTCATGTGTTTAATGGGCATCTGCATGTCCTCTGGTGAAATGCCTATTCAAATTATTTGCTCATGTTATGATTGTGTTATTTGTCTTTTAGCTGTTGTCAGAGTTTTGTATATATTTTCGTTACTAGATTCTTATTGGCTATATGGTTTCTGAAGATATTCTTCCAGTCAGTAGCTTGTCTTTTCATTTTTTTTTAAATAAAGTCTTTTGGTGAACAAAAGTATTTAATTTGTATGAGGTCTCATTTATCTATTTTGCCTTTTCCTATTTGTGCTTTTATTGATGTATTAAATAATCTATTGTTAAAACTTAGGCCCAATAGATTTTTCATTTCCCTTTTTTAAAATTTTTTATTATGATCTGAGTGAAAGTTTACAGAGCAAAGTGGTTTTCCATTCAACTGTTCATATACATTTTGTTTGGTGACATTGAATGCTGTCCCCACAATGTAATAGCACTCTTCCCACTTTCCAACCCATTGGACATTTCTGGGTTGTCAACTTCTCTATCCCCTACTTTTAGATAGGTGAAGCAAAAAGAAAGCCAGGAAATTCATCACTGTATCATTTCCTAGCTGATCTTTCTTCTTTCCAACTTTCAGAGTGGTTTTTTTTTTTTTTTTTTTTTTTTAATGTAGTACCCAGGGTTTTTAGTTGTGCTTAGCAAGAGGAATAAGGAAAAGAGAGGTATCTGTTTTTTTTTTTTTTTTAACTTAGCTACATTAACCCCTTGGCATTACCCTTTTCTCTCTCAATAAGTAAATATTTCCCTGTATTTATACAAACTCACAAACCGCCTTTCTGTCTTTACAAATAAAGACCCCATTGAAGGAAATGTTCGGAAGGACCTCTCATACACAAACCTTGTCAATGCTGTAGTTTCTTCTCAGGATCATATAGGTGATAAAAGGGGACGGAGAATGGAGTCTCTTATTCCACCAACACCCTCTTGCCACCTCTCTTTCTCCCTTCCCACACACCCCAGTCCCACAAACCATAAATACTATGTTTTTTAATCCCTATTTTTGGAACACAGCTAACAGATTGCAATTCAAGTGAAGGCCTTTGTAAGTTGGAGGAACTCCTGAATTTTAAAACAAGAGCTTTTTTTTTTTATTTTTAAAGTACCTATGTACAAATAACTACATAAACAAAAGTGTCAGTTCTAATTTCCAGGTTAAGGGAAAATCTAGTGTTTTCCAACATCCAAGGCTTAATAGCCCCAGACACAGATACAAAATAGAGTTAATACTGCATTTATATAGAAGACTCCATAGGATAGACTGTCCCTGAGAAATTAAGGAATCCAATCTTCTAATTCTATATAGGTCCCAACTAACAGCCATGAGAGGTAACTGTCCAAATAGTTTCCATGTGTCCTAACAATAGTTTAACTTCCCTCTATAGATAGCAATCTGCTTTTTTCTGAATGAACTATGGTTGTTGTTGTTATGAGCTGTCAAGTCGGATCCAACTCATAGTGACCCCTCCTTGGGTTTCCGAGACAGTATCACTACAGAAGTAGATTGCCCCATCTTCCTTCCAAGGAATGACTGGTGGGTTTAACTGCCAGACTTCTGGTTTGCAGTCAAGTGCTTTAGGCACTCTTACATAAAAGTAGTGCACTTTTATAATGGACTGGTACTAAGGGACCCCTGACACAATAGATACTCAAGCTGGTGGGAATTTGTTCAAGTCTACGTTCTCAAGGCTATGCAACCCTACTCACTAGCTTTATGTTCTGTCTTAAGTGTTTCCCTTGGTATTTTTAAAACTACTACATTCTCTTTTTCGTGATTTTATCAGTGGCCACTTTTTAACAAACAAAAAAAAACAGTGATATTTTGTGTTTATAAAAGACTTTTCAAATTAACCACAACCCTCTAAATAGAATTCCCCAAGATATGGAATAGACTGGCTGGACAGGTCTTTGGAAGAAGAGTCAAGAGCATAGAGGCCATGACAGGGAAGTAGACTGGAAGACAGCTTCCTTCCAGTCAATAACCAAGATAAACCATTGAAAAATTTTTCTACCTTGAGGATGCTACAATAAGAAAGATACAGCTCTATTTCAAGAGCCTGGTGAATTCCCTGAGACTATGGCCCCTAACTGCCCTTAAGGTCTGGAATTGAAATCCTGTGGCTTCCAGCCAAATAAAAGACTGGCATATGGGCTGAACATTTACATCGGGTAGATACACTCCCTGGAGAGATCACTCATGGGAGAACAGAGGGGCAGTGTATGCACAGGGAGACAGTTCAGGAGGCAGGAGTGCACATAGGGAAGAGGTAACTATGGAGAGGAAGTGGGAAGAGAGCTGTTACATTGTGGGAAATTGCAGTCAATATCATGAGAAAAAAATGTGTATGAACGGCTGTATGGAAAATGAATTTGCTTTGTAAACTTACACCCAAATCACAATAAAAATTTTTGAAAAAGAAAAAGGAAATATACAGGTCTATTTCAATCCACCAAATAGCAAAAGGAAACAAAAACATTCTAAGCCACACATTCACTCTTTTTTGCAATAAGTATTTGAGAAGCATTTGCTATGTTCCAAGCACTAAGATAGGGAATTTGAAATATAGAAATAAATAAGACATCAGTTCACAAAGAAGTGGATATTCCATGATCTCTAGGTTCTACATTATCTGGCTTGCTTCTTCCAACTCATTTTACACTATTCTTCTTAATATGCAACAGGCATACACATCATCTTTCTGTTCCTTAAATACACGAAACTTGTTCATTCTTTAGTGCCTCTGCATTATCTCTTTCCTTTGCTTGGAATGCCATTACCCTCAGTCTTTCACTAATTATCTCCTCCTCATTATCACCTTCTCAGAAAGAACTTCTCTGAGCACTCAACCTAAAGTAGTTGTCTCCCATTATTGTCTTTCTCTGCATCTTGTTTGCTTTCTTAAAAAAAAAAAAAAAA
>NW_006922136.1:1249522-1250409 GCF_000298275.1 Orycteropus afer afer
AAGGGCTGTGTATGCACAGGGACATAGCTCAGGACATAGTTCAGGAGTGCATGGAGGGAAGGACACAGGGAAGAGGTAACTATGGGGAAGAAGTAGGAGGGGAGCTGTTGCATTGTGGAAAACTGCAGTCAATGTCATGAGACAGAGTGTATGTGAGCTGCTGTATGGAAAGTGAATTTGCTCTGTAAACTTTCACCCAAATCACAATTTAAAAAAAAATACAAATAGCAATTTATTTATTTACTGTTTTTGACTTCTTCACTAGAATGACTCAGGCATTTGGTCTTGTTCACTACTGAGTCCCAAACAGCACTATGTCTGGCACACAGTAAAGTACTCAATAGTATGTGTTGAACACAAAAATCATCACTATACAGTACAGCATGGCACAAGCACAGTGGGCCATTCTTGTGGACATTTGCCTCCTCAGGATCCATTCTCCTTTCCTCTGAAAATTCCTTCCTTTGATTCTCCTCTTCCCAACTTCAGTCCACACCTAGCCTTAAGGTGTGGGAATGGGACCTAGACCTAAGCCAAGCAGTGCATCAACTCCTGTGGCCACCATTATTAGTTCATTGGTTGGTAGAATCAGAGAAAATCTCAGGACTTTTGCTGGAAATGCTGAGAGATTTTACTGTTCTTTTCTTGTGGTAGGACAAGAAGACTGACTCAGCTATCTTCAAATCTTGTAGTCCTGAGGACATGTTAGTTATATTCCAATTATGTTCATTTCTGCAGATTGTTTAATATGTATGTTTAGTGGTTAAGCAGCACTATAAAATTCACTTTGGGAGACAGCTGCCTGGCCAACTGACTGGAAGAGATCCATATTTGTACCCATTCCAAAGAAAGGTGATCCCACAGAATGTGGAAATTATAGAACAATA
>NW_006922136.1:1251584-1260063 GCF_000298275.1 Orycteropus afer afer
GGAGGCCTTCAACGAGATGGATTGACATGGTGGCTGTGATGATGGGCTCAAGTATAGCAGGGATTGTGGGGCTGGCACGGGATGGGGCAGTGTTTTGTTCTGCTGTGCATGGGGTTGCTATGAGTCGGAAATGACTTGACAGCACCTAACAACAACAACAACAACATAAAACTCACTTCCAAACTCACTGCCATTGAGTTGATTCCAACTCATAGTGACCTCTATTGGATTCCTGAGGTGACAAATCTTTATGGAAATAGATAGCCCCATCTTCCTTCCACAGAGCGGCTGGTGGGTTTGAACTGCAAGCCTTCTGGTTAGCAGTCAAGTGCCTTAGGCACTGTGCCACCAGGGCTCCTTAGTATAAAACGATCTACTATTAAATACATATCAGATTAATTTTGCTTTAAATTTATTTCATTTTAACCAATAAATTTTGTTCAAGTATGCTCACTCAGCCTTCAAGTTTTGGTGATCCTTATTAGGAGACAATGGAAACTTGGCCAGGTACTTGGATTTGGCTTTATCATTTGTCACCTATTTCTGCCTGAAACTTGCCTTCTCAATGCCCTAAAATGAGGTGGGCTCCTCCCTCTTCCCTGACTGGAAGTTTTGGGGTTAAAGGACAAGATCACCCCCTAAGTCAAGGGCCTAAGCAATGCTATCTGCCTGCTAATTCTGCTGCAAGAACAAAAATCGGCTACTTCTCAATTTCTCCAGGTTGTATCCAATTGAGATGTGACCCAGGCCTCTGTCTCTGGTCTCTCACCTATAGAGGCTGTGCTGACCACCTCAGGTGGTTCTGCTTTGCACTATACTTAGCAACATGTCAGAGGCAGAAAGACTGTAACATTTGCAAGGAGAGAAAAAAAAAGCACAGAAAAATCTGGAACCCATTCAAGTAATCAGTCACCAGCCAGCTCTACCCAAAGCTGAGCATTGGAACTATTTATTTGGATATCTTTAGGTTATAACAGCAATATGTTTATTCATGGCCTAACTTTTTTCTAGGTCACATATTTCAATGAATACACACGCAGTCATACACATACATTTTTTTGTTTTCCCTGTACAGGATGACTGAGCTAGAAGATAAAGCAGAGCCTTTCAGGATGCAGAGGTGGGAGAGGAGCCAAGCAAAGAAGAGAACAGGATGGATGGAATGAAATAAAAGTCAATGTGAAGATGAATATAGTCCAATTTGCTTGGAAGAGTCCTATTCAATGCCTCTTGTATCATAGTGCCTAAGGCACATGACTGCTAACCAGAAGCCTTGTGGTTCAAACCCACCAGGCACTCCTCGGAAGGAAGATGAGGCAATTTACTTCCATAGTGATACTGCCTCGAAACCCAAGGAGGGGTCGCTATGAGTTGGGTCTGACTCAACGGCACATAACAACAACATCTATCAATTAACTAATGTTAACAAGTATTTCACTTTCAAAATTGTCCTGGCTTGACTAGTTGACCATGCGAACCCCAACTTACATGACCCTGAGACCAAAAGAACTATATGGTACCCAGCTACTACCATCAACCACTTGAAAAAGGAACAAAATAAGAGACCCTGGGTAGAGTGTGAGAAAATGTGGAACAAAACTCAAAATCATGAAGAAAAAAAAAAAAGACCAGGCTTACTGTTCTGATAGAGATTGGTGAAATCCCTGAGACTATGGCCCCTAGTTACCTTTCAAGTCTGGTATTGAACTCACTCCCATGGCTTCCAGCCAAGCAATAGACAGGCATATGAGGTGAACCTTTATACCAGGTAGGTACACTCCTTAGAACAATCAATCATGGGAGATCAGAAGGGCAGTATTTGCACGGGGAGATAGCTCAGAGGCCAGGAATGTATAGGAAAGGACACAGGGAAAAGGTAACCACAGGGAGGAAGTGGGAAGAGAGCTGTTACATTATGGAGATTGCAATCAATGTCAGGAAACCAAATGTATATGAACTGTTGTATGGAAAATGAATTCACGCCATACACTTTCAACCAAATCACAATATTTAAAAAAAAAAGTTTCTTGCTTTGAAGTGTAAATTATGTGGTCCATTACTTTGAAGAGAAAAACTTTGCATTTTTATAGCTTATTATAATTGTCAGTACACTTTGTCATTCATTATTTCTATTAATTCTTACAACAATTTTAGAGGGTGGGTATATTGGTGGTGGCGGTGGTTGCCCTTGAGTCAAAATGAAACATTGTGCAGTCCTGTACCATCACCATGATCTGTGATAAAAATGTGCCCACTATTGAGTAGATACATATAGTATATGGGTATACTAAGGAGCTCTGGTAGCATAGTGGCTAAAGCACTTGACTGCTAACCAGAAGGCTGGCGGTTCAAACCCACCAGCCACTCCTTGGAAGGAAGGTTGGGCAATCCTACTTCTGTAGTGATACTGCCTCGGAAACCCAAGGAGGGGTCACTATGAGTCGGGGCCGACTCGACGGCAAACAACAACAACATGTCAACCTATCTCATTGAGAGTTTTCCTCATTTTCACTGGGTATTGTTGTTAATGCTGTCGAGTCAGTTCCAACTCACAATGACCCTATGTACAACAGACCAAAACACTGCATAGTCCTGCACCATCCTCACAATCATTGCCATATTTGAGCTTATTGTTGCAGCCACTGCATTCATCCATCTCGTTGAGCGTCTTCTTTTTTGCTGACCTTTACCTTACAAAGCATGATGTCCTTCTCTAGGGACTAGTACCTCCTGATAACATGACAAAAGTACATGAGATGAAGTCTCACCATCATCGTTTCCAAGGAGAATTCTGGCTGTATTTTTCCAAGACAAATTTGTTCTGCTCTAGCATCCTATTCTTCTTGCCTCTCCTCATCTCTCCCAAAAAATTTTCTCCTACCTCTAAGCAGTCTATGAAGGACCTCAGAAGTAGGAGGAACCCAGTGGATCAGCTTGTTTATTACATTGTGGGTCTCAGCCCAACAGCATCAGAGTTAAATAGCCTGCTTCTTGAGACCCATCCCAGACACAATGAATTAAATTCCTTGGACGTATGCAACACTATGCAACGTACTGCTGTCAAGTCAGATCTGACTCACAGTGACCCCTCCTTGGGTTTCCAAGGCAGTATCACTACGGAAGTAGATTGCCCAACCTTTCTTCCGAGGAGTGGCTGGTGAGTTTGAACCGCCAGCCTTCTGGTTAGCAGTCAAATGCTGATAGAGCCCAGGAATATGTACGTTCAATAATTTCTTCCAGGTGATTCAGATGCATACTTGAGTTTGAGAATCACAACCCAAGAGGTTTTTGTCCATAACAAGGTATATTAGTTATCTATTGCTACATTAAAAATTCCTTAAAATAAAGCTCCTTAAAATAATATCCATGTATTATCTCACAGTTCTAGCAGAACACAAATCTAGGCACAGTATTGCAGAGTTCTCTAATTCCAAGACCAAAATAAAGGTTTAGCTAGGCTACATTATCATCTGGACCTCAGAATCCTTTTCTAAGTTCATGTAGTTGTAGCAAAATTCAGTTCCTTTTGGCTGTAGGACTGGGTCCTATTTCTTTGCTGGTTGGCAGTCAGGGACTGCACTTAGGTACTAGAGATCACCTGTGGTTCTTGCCAAACGGCCCCCTCCAGCAACAGATGATATCTCTCATGTTGAATATCTTCCACATTTCAAATCTCTTTTGTTGGGAAGAACTCAGTTGCTTTTAAGTGGTCACCTGGTTAGGTCAGACCCACCAATGATAATCTCTCTTCCTTAAAGTTAGATGGTTTGAGATTTTAATTATATCAGCAAAATTCCTTCACAACAGCACTTAGATTTATGTTTGATTAAATAATTGGGAGAAGGAATGTGTATACCAGAGTAGGAATCTTGAGGGCACTCTCAGAATACTTATTTAAAAATAAAAACAAAAAACTCAGATACTATATGTTTTGTACTGACGTTTGATATGAGAGTAATGAGCCCAAAACAGTATAACCTACAGGGAGCCTCTGGGGGTTCATATTTCCAGAGAAATGAACTCCTACCTCATAGCAATCATGAATGAGTAGGAAGATTGGTTATCTCACCCTGGGAGGCCTGGACAGGAGACTTGAAGAAAAAGGAAGCAAAAATAAAAGAAGAAGAAATTCTAACATCTTGAGTGTCTTAGTTATCTAGTGCTGCTATAACAAAAACACCACAAATGAGAGAACAATCATGGGAGAAAAAAGGGCTGCTTATGCACAGGGAGACAGCTCAAGGGGCAGGAGTGCATGGAGGGAAGGACACAGGGAAGAGGTAACTATGGGGAGGAAGTGGGAGGGGAGCTGTTGCATTGTGGTAAACTGTGGTCAATGTCATAAGACAAAGTATATGTGAACTGCTGTATGGAAAGTAAATTTGCTCTAAACATTTACCCAAATCACGATACAAAAAAAAAAGTTATAAAAAAAATGTGTATGAACTGCTGTATAGAAAATGAATTTGCTCTATAAACTGTCACCCAAATCACAGGTAAAAGAAAAAAAATACCACAAATGGGTGGCTTTAGACACCAACACTTATTTTCTCATAGTTTAGGAGGCTAGAATTCCAAATTCAGGGTGCCAACTCTAGGGAAAAGATTTTTCTCTCTATTGGCTCTGGAGGAAGGTCCTTGTTTCTTCAGCTTGTTTCCTGGTTCCTTGGAGATCTCCAAGTGGCTTGGCATCAAGCTTCCCCCATCTCTAATTCTTTAGCTTGCTTGTTAGATATTGACTTAAGACACACCCTACATTAATCCTGTCTCATTACAAAAGACAAGCCATTCCCAAATGGAATTATAACCACAGACCTGGAGGTTAGGTTTTACAGGGTATATTTTGGGGGGACACTATTAAATCCACAACACTGGGTTATTAAAATTTTACAGGAGTGAACTTACAACTGTGAACAAAAACCAGGAAATCTGTGTTGTGGTTTTGACACAGAAAACTAAAGTTTGAGAACCAATGTTCTAAAATCATGACTCTTAACCCTGTACCTCCTCAGTGATTCCGTAGCCTCACCACAAACCTTCTGTATCATAGCTTCAAGCCCCAAATTAAAATATCTGTAATTTTGCCAATCTCATTGATAAATTTAATGGTGCATACCAATACCCCAGAAACTAATGGGCCTGACACATTACAGTTGCTCAATATATATTTCTTCTACTTGAATAGAAAACTTCAGATAATTTTCAATGACTCATTTAGTTGTTTTTTTTAATAATTTTATTTGTTGTTGTTGAGAATATAGGCAACAGAGCATACACCAGTTCAGCAATTTCTGCATACACAATTCACTCACATTGATTGAATTCTTCAAGTTATACAACATTCTCTCCCTCCTTTTACAATTTGGCCCTTCCCCATTAACACAAACTCACTGCTCCCTATCTAATCTTTTGAGTTGCCATTGTCAATTACATCCCATATAGATAATTCCTAAAAGAGCTCAATGCTCAATACAGTCTTTCTTCTCCCATTAATTGAAACTATTGTTTGATTTTAAGAAGACTTCCGGGAACATTTTTGGTTTAAGTTTTAAAGATTATCTCAGAGCAATTGTTTCAGGACTTCATCCAGCCTCCGTGGCTCCAGAAAGTCTGGATTTTGTGAGAATTTGAAATTCTGTTCTGTAGTTTCTTCCTTGTTTAAGAATTCCATTAACTACCTTAGAGTAAATGCCTGCATTTCACTGTCATCTAGAACTTTAATTTTGTAATGTAGACTCAAAGTCTGATGTACCTACAAGTGATGTTCATCCCCTGGTTCTACTTAAAATCCAGGAGTGGTAATATTTACTTCTATGTTCTCATCTTAGGCCCCAGACAAAATCTGAGGTGCTGTTGCTTTTGTCTTGAGAAGCAGCAGTATGCATATGAGGTCACAGGATCCAAATTTTTTACCCTAATCCTCACCACTCTGCAGATGAGTGGAGACTAAGTGAGCCTATGGCTGGCCTCTTGCTCAGAAATCATTCATATCAAGGGTTTCATTAGGTCTGTCTTAATTACCTCGCATGAAGAATCAGCTTGTTCCTCAGCCAAGCAGTTTCACCCTCCCTGGCTGGTCAGTATGCTTTGTTTTTGACATGAAAGTCCCAAGAGCTTCATATGCTCTCTCCCTCTGCATAGTTTAAAAGAACATTTTTAAAGTGAGGTCTAGGAAGCACATGAGTCAGAGAATAAGCAATCAGCATATGCATTTGAAGTCATCTAACAGAAATGTTGGCATGTGTGTGACAGGGCAAAACCAAGGATGAAGGAGAGGGATGGAAGCTATGGGTAAAGCTTGCACCCTATAAAAGAAAATGCATGGATGACAGTGAGGAGAGGAAGGGCTAGAGAAGATCTAGTAATAAATGGCAGAGTTGGGCTTTGAGCTTGGTCTGCTGGAGTTCAAACACACTCTTAATCTCCACAATGCTGAAAGTGTAATCTGAGCACCTGCTGCATCAGAAGCCCCAAGGAAGCTTGTTGAAATGTCTATTTCTGACTGGATTATGGTTATGGTTGCACAACTCTGTTAATATTAAAAATTATTCAGTATTTTATGGTACGTAAATTATGCCTCAATAAAGTTGACATAAATGCAGATTCCTGGGCTCCACCCCAGACCTACTGAACCAGAATCCCTTGGAGTTGAATCCAGAAATACATATTTTAACAATCTCCCCTGCTGATTCTGATGAATGCTAAAGTTAGAGGTGTACTTGGAAGCATGGATGAATCATAAAATCTTAGAGCCTACTGGGAAAATAAGCAGAATGAGATTTATAACACCCTTTATGTAAATTTAAAATCCATGCATATTTTGCAAGAACATACACAAACAAAAAATATCCATTAACAACCTGAGAGTAAATGCCTGCAGTAAAGATAAAAGAGAGAGAGAGAGAAACAGAAAAACAGAGAGACGATCAAGGGCCTTCGAAGGAGACCATTGACCTGGTCTGGGGAACATGAAGATCCTATTTTTAAGCTCATCAAAGAGAGAAGATCCCTTTGTCACTTTCCCAGCTTACCCATTCTAGTTTTACAGCTGGCCTGGTCTTGCTGTTTAACCATGGTCTCTCCCAATGCCATGCAAGCCCAGTACTTTGTGATCAATCACAGGAATCTATACACCTCAGCAACAAAACCACAGGGCAGAGTGTTTATGACTGGCTATTAGAGTGTTGCTGCCAAGAGAAATGAAGGACTTAGATCTCAGGTGAGATTTGAATCACTTCTCCACTGATTGCTTTTATTCCTCAAAAAAATAAAACAAAAAGCTTCCACAATTAAATGCTTCTGATATCCAAGCTGTTTGCAGAATAAGGGTCAGGTTAATTAGCAGCAAGGAACATTTATTAAGATCATGCAATTAGAATCTATTTATTGAGTTATAATTACTGCCTACGCCTCTCAGCATAAATCATTAATATGGTATTCAATGTGTTATTCTTCACCACCAATGGTTGAGAACCAGTGGTTCTCAAAGTGTGGCCTCTGGACCAGAAGCATCAGCGCCACCTAGGAACTTGTTGTGTGCCATAGAGTTGATTTTTGACTCATAGCGATCCATGTGACAGAGTAGAACTGCCCTGTAGGGTTTTCTAGGTTGTAATCTTTTCAGGAGCAGATTGCCAGGTCTTCCATGGAACTGCTATGAGGGTTTGAACCACCAGCCTTTTGGTTAGCATCTGAGTGCTTAAACATTGTTCTATCAGGGCTCCTAACTTGTTAAAACTGCAAATTCTTGGGCTCCACCCCAGACTTACTGAATCCAAAACTCTGGATGTAGAGCCCTACTATCCAGGTTTTAACACACCATCCAGGTGCTCCTGGTGCAGTGGACTACTGAACCCCTGTTCTACAATCAACAGGAAGAGCTAGGTCAACCACCACACCGTCTCACCAAGCTAAATTCCCTGATAACTAGTGAGTGAGTTACCTTCAATTGGATAAAGAAATTGAAGAAAGCCTTTGAGACCTACCCCTAAGAGTGAAATCCAGGCACCTCTTTAAAAATACTGCCCTTCATTTCACCCCTGCCAGAAGCATCCACAATACCCCTGTTAGAAGAACACACTGTCAAAACTCAATGTCACAATGCACCTCATCTCCTAACTACAAAGAGAGATAATTAATTGGAATGGGTCCCCTTCCAGCTTGCTGAAGTTTCTTAGCTAGTTCTGCATAGTTGTTCCATATAATATTGTACAGAAGGACATTTGTAAGTTCAAGGTACTAAGGACCTGAACAAGTAAAGCCATCCATCTGAGGTCTTCATGCCCTTGCTCTTGCTCTTGCCTGCATGTAAATTGTTAGTATAGGTCTCAAACTCAATTGCCAACAAGAACAAGTTAAGTAACATGAATGAGTAATGATGTGGTTCAGCATCAAAGAACCTGACACCTGTCTTCTGTTTTAGAGTGCAAAAGGGAATGACTAGAGGCGGGGCAAGATGGCGGACTAGGCAGAAGGATTG
>NW_006922136.1:1267368-1281493 GCF_000298275.1 Orycteropus afer afer
CTACTACTCTGCTCCAGCTGATTATAAATAAGTGTGAATGATTTTAATGTGGAATTCTTATATTTTTGAATAGTGGCCTCAATTAAAACTACAACATTATGAAAATCAAGCAAATATATCAGCTCATGGACAACTAGTTGGGATTTCTGCTTTATGCTAAGCTATTTTTCCTGTACCAAGAAGGCTTGAATATCCTAAGACAGTCTTCCTACTCTCCAAGCCAGAGCAAGCATCCTCAAGCCACCCAGTGTCAAAGGCCCAATGAGAGATTTAGATTTACAAAACTCAGATTGTCTTGTACCCTGTATGGACTTAAGAATTATGACCCAGTTCCAGCTCTTAATGACTGGCTTTGTTTTCATGATAGAAACTGTGAGAACTTAGGTTGACAGGGTTGCTTCTCTCTGCCTCCCTTTCTCTGGGTCTGTACTTAGATTTTTCCAACCTTCTCACAGTCTGGTTTCCTTGTAAGGAGAAAATGCCACTACCTCCGAAATGAGGTCATTCCATAAAAGACACTGTAAACACAAAACCAAAAGATCAACTCAGATAAATTAAAGCCACAACAAGATACTATTATACACCCAGGAGTTCCTGGGTGGCACAATTGATTAAGGGCTTGACTGCTAACCAAAAGTTTGGTGGTTCCAACCCATTCAGAGGCACTCAGAACAAAGGCCTGACAACCTGCCTCTGAAAGGTCATAGCCTTGAAAACTCTATTGAGCGTAATTCTACTCTGCATACATGGAATGGTCATGAGTTGGAATCAACTTTACAGCAACTGGTTATACGTGCACCAAATGATGAAAATTAAAAAGATTGACAACAGCAAATGATGAGGAGCATGTAGAACACCTGGAATTCTCATAAGTTGCTTTTGGGAGTATAAATTGGTTCAACAACTTTGGGAAACAGCTTGATATTATCTGCTAAACTCAACATATGCCTCCCTGGTGACCCAGAAGTTCTAGTCCTCAAAATAAATGTATATATGTCTACCCAAAGACTTGTAGCACAATGTTCATAGCTCTTTTATTCATAAATTTGAAACAACCCAAATATCCATCAACAATAGAATGGATAGCTAGATTGCTGTATATTCATACAATGGAATGCAACATAGCAATTTTAAAAATATCTGCTATAAAAAGCCTCTAAAGTGTTAAGAAGCAAAGATGTCACTTTGAAGACTAAGGTGAGCCTAACCCATGCCATGGTATTTTCAATTGCCTCGTAGGAATGTGAAAGCTGGACAATGAATAAGGAAGACCAAAGAAGAGCTGTTGCCTTTGAGTTGTGGTGTTGGCAAAGAATGCTGAAAGTACCATGTGCTGCCAGAAGAATGAACAATTAGAATGCTCCTTAGAAACAAGAATGGCCAGACTTTGTTTCACCTTCTTTGGTCATGTAGTCTGAAGGGACCAGTCTCAGGAGAAGGATATATGCTTGGTAAAGTAGAGCATCAGTGAAAAAGGGAAAAATGAGATGATTTGATGTAGTGGCTGCAACCTTGGACTTGAGCATCACAAGGATTGTGAAGATGATGCAGGACTGGGCTGTTTGATTCTGTTGTGCATGGGGTCACTATGAGTCAGAGTCAACTTGACAACACCTAACAACAGCAACAATTTAAAAAGAAAAAAAAAGAACTACCAATACAAGTTAAAATTGGATGGATGTCAAAAGCATTGTGTTAAATGAAAGAATTCAGACACAAAAGAACACACACTGAATGATTCCATATATGTAAAGTTCAAGAAAAGGCAAAAGTACTTTATGAGAATTGGAGTGAGGATCATGGTTACATGTTGAGTGGGAGTTATTGGCTGAGAAAGGCTCAAGGAAAATTTCTGTGGTGCTATAATACTCCTCATCATGATTGAGGTATACACATGGATATATACCTTTGCCAAAATCTATCTATCTGTATACTTAGGATTTGTTCACTTGACTGTATATAAATGATAACTCAAAAAATAATATAATGTGAAAAATATAAACAGAAAAATTACTCAACACATGTAGAATGCAAAGAACTTATATGCAAGGCAAATGAAAAACTGAAAAAAATTCAGACACAAACTAGTCACTCAAGAGAAATTGTATACCACCAAGAAGCCTACGCAAAAAGACAAAAAAAACAAATCCCAAATCAGTTATTAGTAATCCGGGAAATGCAAAAAAAAAAAAAAAAAAAACCCACAGAAGTTCACAGTACTATTTTTAACTCCAAACTGGTTGGAAAGGTCCGGAGGGCTTAGAACTCTTGTGTTAAAATATACTTATCAGTTTTGTTTGACTTATTACTAGAAACACAAAATAATTGTGATTAAAAAATAAAAAACAACACCTAATAATGTGAAAAGTAAATCTTCCCAAAATTAAACAAAGAAGCCATGAAAAACTTCACATTGTTATTCCATTTCCTACCCACCAGCCACCCCTTGGAAGGAAGATGGGCAGTCTACTTCCATAGTGATACTGCCTCAGAAACCCAAGGAGGAGTCGCTATGAGTCAGGTCTGACTCCAGGGCACATAACAACAACAACAACTGCTGTTGAGAAACAACACTCCGAGGAGTGGCTGGTGGGTTTGAACCTCCAGCTTTCTGGTTAGCACAGTCAAAGGAAAAAAAAAAATCCAGTCCATCCCTCCCACCCCCACACTCTGCCTGGCCTGGAGAAATCACCATAAGAATGAAGAAAAAGGCCTAGAGAGATAAAATGACTTCTCCGAGGGTCTGCAGTCATTCCCAGGCATTCTGACTCTAAGTACAATGGCAACATACAGGATGAGGAGCACAAGGCCACGTTTAAAAAAAAAAAAAAAGTTTACTCTTGTTCTCTGGACTCTATCTAGAAGAGTTAGCATGAGTCATATATAGGAAATATATTATACTCATGGTAATAATACCTGAGTAGTACTTCTTGGATAGATTAGTTAAACTTTCAAGGCCTCTGTTTTCCTCATCTGCAAAATGGAAATGATAACAGTTTCTACCTTACAGGGTTTTGGTGAGCATTAAAATAGTTAATAAATGTAAAGCACCTAAAACAGGGCCTGGCATGTGGTTGGTACCATATGTGGTTTTCAGTTGCCTCTGAGTTGGCTCCAACTTATGGTGACCTCATACATAACTGAAAGAAACATTGCCCAGTCCTGAGCCATCTTCAAGATCATTCATATGTTTGAGTCTGTTGTAGCCATTGTGTCAATCCATCTTATTGAGGGTTTCCTGGCCTTCCCTGGCCTTCCACTTTATCAAACATGATGTCTTTCTCCAGAAATTGGTCTCTACTGGTGATGTGTACAAAA
Source organism: Orycteropus afer afer (assembly GCF_000298275.1). NCBI lineage: Eukaryota > Metazoa > Chordata > Mammalia > Tubulidentata > Orycteropodidae > Orycteropus > Orycteropus afer. The sequence goes on from NW_006922136.1 coordinate 1,270,687, forward strand.
TAAGCGAGTAGAAGTATCGGACAATATCTATAATCCACGGGGTTTTCATTGGTATGAGAATTCCAGAACATGTCATTGTTCCCCTGAAGAAACTGCACATAGAACAAGAGGCAGCTGTTCAAACAAAACAAGGGGATATTGTGTGGTTTAAAATCAGGAAAGTTGTGCTTCAGTGCTATATCCTTTCACCATACTTACTCAATCTGTATGCTGAGCAAATAAGCCAAGAAACTGGTCTATATGAAGAAGAATATGGCATCAGGATTGGAGGAAGACTCATTAACAACCTGTGATATGCAGATGACACAACCGTGCTGGCTGAAAGTGAAGAGGACTTGAAGTACTTACTGATGAAGATTAAAGATTACAGCATTCAATGTAAATTTCACCTCAACATAAAGAAAATAAAAATCCATGCAACTGGACCAATGAGGAACATCATGATAAATGGAGAAACAAGTGAAGTTGTCAAGGATTTCATTTTACTTGGATCCACAAATCATCGTCTACGGAAGCAGCAGTCCAGAAATCAAATGACATGTTGTCTTGGACAAATCAGCTGCAGAAGACCTCTTTAAAGTTTTGTCTGGATGAAAGAAACCAAAACAAAACTCGCTGCCATTGAGTCAGTTCCAACTCATAGCAACTCCTCCTTGGGTTTTCAAAGCAATATCTCTACAGGAGGAGATTTCCCAGCCTTCCTTCTGAGGAGTGGCTGCTGGGTTTGAACCACCAGCCTTCTGATTAGCAGTCAAATGCCTTAGGCACTATGCCACCAGAGTTCCTATATGGACTAGTAACTCTAAATTTGCCTTCAAATATGGAGGGGACCAAGAGACTGAAGAATGAAGCTGGCAGCTCCGGGTTTACTGTATAGGAGTTTATTAAGGGATTTACTTACAAGGCAAAGCTCTGGGCAGCATCAGTGCAGACTCAATCGTCTGTGTACCTCAGTGGGAGGTAGGGGATTTTCTGGCTCTGGTGAACAATGGTGGCTTCATGCCAGGCCTCCGGATTTAGCAAGCAAGAGCATAGATATATATGGCCTCACAAAGTCTGTTTCCTGTACAACTATTAAAAATCAAAGATATCACTTTGAAGACTAAGGCTTATCTGACCCAAGCCATGGTATTTTCAACAGCCTTATATGCATGAAGAAGCTGAATAGTGAATAAGGAAGACAGAAGAAGAATTGATGTATTTGAATTATGGTGTTGGTGAAGAATATTGAATAGACCATGGACTGCCAGAAGAATGAACAAATCTGTCTTGGAAGGAGTACAGCCATAATGCTCCTTAGAAGAAACGTATGAGACTTTGTTTCATATACTTTGGGCATGTTATGAGGAAGGACTAGTCCCCGGAGAAGGACATCATGCTTGGTAAAGTAGATGGTCAGAGAAAAAGAGGAAGACCCTCAACAAGATGGATTGGCACAGTGACAACAACAATGGGCTCAAACATGGCAATGATTATGAGGATGGTGCAGGACCTGGTGGTGTTTCCTTCCGTTATAAATCGGGTTACCATGAGTCGGAAATGACTCAACAGCACCTAACTACTACTAACTAATTTTTGGAAGTAGATCACCAGGTCTTTCTTCCTAGTCAGTCTTAGTCTTGACCCTCCACTGAAACATATCCACAATGAGTCACCCTCCTGGTATTTGAAATACAAGTGGTATAGCTTCCAGCATCACAGTAACATGCAAGCTACCCCTGTATGACAAATTGACAGACAGGCAGTGGTACTTTATAATTGTTGCCACCCCAGTGTGACAAACTGACAGATGAGTGGTCGTACCATATACTGATAAACTATAATTATAAGCTCAGATATAAGCTTCAGGAAGGCAGAGATCTTGGCCCATTTTATTCCCTGAATTATCCCAAGTGCCTAGAGAATGTCTAGTGCATAGGAAGCATTGTTAATATTTGTGTAATAAGTATATTTATAGGGTTGTATATACTTTTCAGGGTATATCCATCCTTTCTTTTCAAGTCTCAAATCCCTCTTGGACAGGTCTCCAAGTAGCCCTATAGATGACAGCTTGGCACAGTGGGCAAGAATGGTCATTACATGTTTGAGTATCAGGGAGGCAGGTAGCCTTACTGCAGAAGAAGGGGAAGCTTGCACAATTCATTCACCTTAAGGTCCCACCCCAACATACTGGGCCTGTCAGCAGAGGTATGGCAGCAGAAGTGTATGGGAGACTGAGTCTTCAGCACTTGCTGGTGGGTTCCTCTTGCTGAGGCCACCCATTTCTTTCCTAGGAGGAAGAGCCTTTCTTTCTCAGTCTCAGATGAGCTATCCCTCTCAGGGGCCACTCAGGGCCTTTTATGTACTGGTGAAAAGAAAGAGACTCCTTTTCCAGGAGGTACTTTTGGCTAGAGGAAGTTGGGAGAAGGGAATGGGAATGGATGGGCCCTGAGAAGATGATTACTACATTACAACACTATCTCAAGTGGGCCCTGTTGAAGATCATGGCCACCTGGGTGTATGCCCCACAAAGCCAGGAAGTCCAGAGAGTCCACCACCAACCAGCCACAGTGGCTTTAGGACCTCTCACAGGCAAAGTCTGCCAAAAACCATGTCTGTAAACTCATGTTAGGTTACAAATCACTGGTGATTTTTACCACTTGGAGGAAGAAATGTCCAATGTCATGGCATCACAAATTTTTGCAAATAATTTGTAGCAGGTGGCAGTGAGTTTGGTTTGGTTTTTATATAGTAAATATTGACTTGTTAAATAAAAACTACTATATCGCCCCATTAAATGTATCCAATGGAATCAAAACATCATAGAGATTTGATACTCACCCTCAACCACTTAAAAATATGCAAATAAGCTCTTCTTTAGTGGTCAGAAACTTTACTTCATTACATTTTCTCCTTGAACTTGCATGTCTGTTCAACTTTCCCCAAATAATATCATCATAATATATTAATATGCTTATAAGTATCTTATTGATCACTCTTACAAACTTAAATTTACATATATTGACTTGTTTTTCATTTCTCCTGGATATAGATCTCTAAGGAGCTCTGATGGGGCAGTGGGTGAGGCATTTGTTTGCTAACCAAAAGGTCAGTGGTTCTAACTCATCAGTTGCTCCACAAAAGAAAGATGAGGCAGTCTCTTCCATAAAGATTTACACCTTTGGTATCCCAATGGGAGTCATTATATTCTGAATATACTTGATGGCAGTGAATTTGGTTTTCTTTTTTAGGGTATAGTTCTCTACTTGCTATTATTTTTTCTTCTGGACTAAGTTACCATTACAATCACAAGTAGTACATAGTTGCTGAAGCTATGTTAACTTCTTACATATTTTATAAAAATGGTTAAATATGAAAAAGTTATATGTTATTGAAAACTTCTAAATTTACGGAAGGTTTTACACCACTTACATTTCTTTCTTTTATCTTTTACTTTTTATTTAATCAGTAAGAAATTTTGTTCACATAAATAAGTATATGCTTCTTATAACAATATCACTTGATTATTTTAATATCTTCTGTGTTATGTGTAAAAAAATTACATGGTGTTCTATTATCAACACTCCTCTTAATAATCATTCACCTGATAATTGGGCCAGTCCTTCAACTTTGTTGAAACCAAATAATTAAAGATTCCGATGGTCAAAGCTAATAATTATTGTACACAACATCCACTGATGGATGCCAAAATTAGTGGATGAACACTTAAGGAGAAACAGGATATTTGCATACACTCAAAGTATCTCCACAAGATATGTATTAATTACAAAGCTAAAATCTAAAATTATTTCAAAATTAAATGTGAAAAAAAACTTACTACTTGGAAATTGTGCATTTTATAATTTGTCTTGTGGGTTACAAAACCATATACATACGTATTTTACATGCCATATTTCAATTTTTTCATCTAAAGCCATCTAGAAGTGCCTTTAAAACTCATAAAGAAAAAGAGACTGGCATGACACCTCCACTATAGGCATATTCTCAGACCTAATGATTTTTTATTTAATACATATGGAAGTTGAGATGCTGAAAATCGATTCCCTTAATTCTTCCTTTGCCTGCACACTCCTAGGGCATTCTTTGTGTTCCTCCAGGAAAAAGAGTGCTGTTGATTGATGGTGGCACAAGGGTTTTAGAAAGAGCTACCAATTTTTTCTTCAATCTTTCAACAGCTTCATTATGAATGTTAATTTTGATAGTTGTAATTGATATGAAAGCTTCTAATATTATATAAGGCATAGTAATAGCTTGTATTACATAGGACTTTGGAGTTTTCAAATTCTCTCACATATGTTATCTCATGTCACTCTGTTTTGGCTTTAGGGAAACATGTGTATATAAATAATATATTAGGGAAGCCATCCCAAGGAGCAAGAGTAAGGGATAGGGGTATGAAACAGGAAAAGAGAAAGTTAATACAAGGAGGCATTCTTGAGTTGGATATGTCTGTGGGTTGTTGGGGATCTTCTCAACCTTAAGAACCTTAAGAAGTGTGTCTCAGAACTGATAGCTCAGGGGACAAAAATGGAAAGTATTTATCCATATGCTCAGATCCCACTGGTCAAGGGCAGTCCCAAAGACATCCTATGATAAAAACCAAACTCACTGCCATCGAGTCAATTCTGACTCATAGCAACCCCCATTGGGTTTCCAAGTAAATCTTTACAGAAGTAGATTGCTCCATCTTCCTTCTGCTGAGCAGCTGACTTTCTGATTAGCAGCCAAATACCTTATGCATTACACCACCAAGGCTTCTTTAAAAAATTATCAAATAATGACAAATCTTATTTCCTTCTTACTTTTTTTTGTTTAAATCCCTTCACCCATATCAAACCTGTCTTTTAATTATGCATCTATTTTCCCTCCCTTCCGCTTCCCTCCCATCCCTGGTAACTAACAAAAAAAACTTCCCTCCCTGTGTAAACCATTCCTTGACTTTTTACAATAATGGACTCCTACAGTATTTCTTCTTCTGTAATTGACTTATTTCACTCGGCATAATGCCCTCCAAGTTCATGCACATTATGAGGTGCTTCCAGGATTCTTCATTATTCTTTAATGTTGCAGAGCATTCCATTGGGTGCATGTACCATAGATTGGTTATCCATTCATCAGTTGATGGGCATTTAGATTGTTTCCAACTCTTTGCTATTGTAAATAGTGCTGTGATGAACATGGGTGTGCATGTATCTATTTGTGTCCCAAGTCTCATCTCTTTAGGATATATTCCTAGTACTGGGATTGCTGGATCAAATGGTATTCCTATTTCCAACTTTTAAGGAAGCACCATACCATTTTCCACAGTGTTTGTACCATTTTACAGTCCGACCAGCAGTATATGAGAGTTCCAATCTCTCCGAATCCTCACCAGCATTCGTTATTTTCTGTCCTGTTGAACTTTGCAATTATTGCTGGAGTGAGATGATATCTCACTGTTCTTTTGATTTATATCTCTCTAATGACTAATGATCATGAGCATTTCTTCATGTGTTTGTTGGCTGCCTGAATATCTTCTTTAGTGAAGTGTCTGTTCATATCCTTTCCCTATTTTTGAATTGGATTGTTTGTCTTTTTGATGTTGAGGTGTTGACATTTTCCATAAATTTTAGAGATAAGTCCTTTATTGGATATGTTGTTGCCAATTTTTTTCCCCCAATCTGTAGATTCTCTTTCTACTCTTTTGGAGTCTTTTGATGCACATAAGAATTAATTTTTAGAATGTCCTAGTCACCTAGTTTCTCTTCTGCTGTTTGTGTGTTTTGGGTTATGCTTGATTGTCTATTTATCTGATGAATTAGGGCCCCTAAGTTTGCCGCTATTTTATCTTTAATGAACTTTATAATTTTGGGTTTTACATTTAAGTCTTTGATCATCTTGAGTTCATTTTTGTGTATGGTATGAGGTATGGATCTTGTTTCATTTTTCTGCAAGTGGATATCCAGTTTTGTCAGCACCATTTGTTAAAGAGACTATCTCTTCACCATTGAATGGGTTTCAGCCCCTTTGTCAAAGATCAACTGTCCACAGGTGGATGGATCTATCTCTGGACTCTCAGTTCTCTTCTACTTATCTATATATCTGTCATTGTACCAATACCAGGCTCTTTGGGCTACTGCGGCTATATAATAGGTTTTGAGATCCAGGAGTGTGAGACCTCTTACTTTGTTTTTCTTCTTCAGTAGTGCTTTGTTCGTACTTGCTTTTCTTTGTTTTCCATATAACATTAGTGATTGATTTTTCCATGTTCTTAAATAATATTGATGGAATTTGGACTGGGATTGCATTAAATGTATAGATTGCTTTGGGTAGAAATGACATTTTCACAATGTTCAGTCTTCCTATCCATGAGCATGGGATATTCTTCCATCTATGCTATAGTTTCTTATAGTAGTGTTTTGTAGTTTTCTTTATATAGGTTTTTTTTGTCCCTGGTAAGATTTATTCCTAAGTATTTTATCTCTCAGTAACTATTACAAATGGTATTGTTTTCCTTATTTCCTTTTCAGAGATCTCTTTGTGGATATAGAGAAATCCAACGGGTTTTTGTTGTGTTAATTTGTATCCTTCCACTTTACTGAACCATTCAACTAGTCCCAGTAATTTTCTTGCTGAGTTGCTTGGGTTTTCTATATATAGGATCATGTTGTCTGCAAATAGAGATACTTTTACTTCTTCTTCACCAATTTGGATGCCTTCTATTTCTCTTTCTTGCCTTATTGCCCTGGCTAGGACTTCCAATACAATGTTGAATAGAAGTAGTGATAGTGGGCATCCTTCTCTGGTTCCCATTCATAAGAGGAATACTTTGTGTATCTCTCCATTGAGAAAATGTTGGCTGTTGGTTTTGGGTATATGCCCTTTTTTATGTTGAGGAATTTCCCTTCTATTCCTATTTTGCTGAGTATTTTTAATCAGGAATGGGCTTTATCAAATGCCTTTTCTGCAACGATTGATATGATCATGTGGTTCTTTTCCTTTGTTGTATTTATCAGGTGGGTTACATTGATTGTTTTTTTTTTCTGATTTTGAGCCATCCTTGCATACCTTATATGAATTCCACTTGATGCTGGATTCTTTTGGCAAGGATTTTGTTGAATATTTTTGCATCTATAATCATAAGGGATATAGGTCTGGGATTAGGCCTATATCCCTAATCCCTTTTTTAAAAAGGACAATCTATCAACAACCTATTGTGCTATTGCTAGTAAATGACTTCGCCACTTTGTGCCTCATATTTAAGAAAAAAAAAAGAGATTAGAAACTTTACCTTTTCCATTATAAAAATAATTAAGAGAACACTTGAAAAATGCCATGATCCCCTAGAAGAAGAAAGCTATGTAAATATTGCTATTGTCATTTATGGGCTATTTGAGAATAAGATGAGTCTTCTGTCATTTTGAAATATTGAATTCTACGTTCAGAAAAATTGAAAAACACATTGGGACCAATTTTATCTCTCATCCTTCATGCATCTCTCCCACTGACTTTAAAGAGAGTTTGGCTCTCCCTGTCTATACATAATTATACAAAGTAATCATAAAATTCCATATTTTAGGACTTACATAATGTGCCCCAAAAGTCAATAATGAGCTACAAATATTCACAGAAAATATGTCTTTCCAATTTTAGGGTTGATAATTCTGCTGCTGCTATTTGTGCATCAAGAACAGCTATTGGTATGATTACTTCTCAGAATATATGCCTTGTTCTGGAACTAAGTAACTTGTTTTTATTGTACTGCATTTGTGGCATTCTTTGAAGGAAGTCATATCAAAGCCTTCCCTGGATCTCCAGCTATCTGTGATTCAGTGCTAGTCTAATACATCTTCATCTCAAACTACATAGGAAGTAATTTCTTCTTCTTTTTTAATGTTAAAAATTGTATTTATTTATTTATGAGGTCGTTTCTTTTTAATCTAAAGTGACACACATGATATCACTGGCATGGAATTGCTGGGCTAGTAAATAAGCAAGTCACTGCTGCCCAATGGTCTGGGCTTGTGACACGAATGATTCTTTTTTTCTTGATGAATTGAATGTGTGAGTGTGATTACAGAACTATGACTATAGCCTTGGAAAGGTAACCCATGCTACCATGCCAATACAAGCCATCATAGTCACCTTTCTTAGAGCCAAGACATAGCATAGGCAGGCAATCATATTTGAAAGGGAATCCTAGGTGTATGTAAACTTGTGAAAGTTCATATCTTCCTCTTCTTATTCCTGTCCTTCTTCTTCCTCCTCTTTCTGTTCCTCTTCCTCCTCTTTCTCATCATCAATAGCATGTTCTATAGTCTAGGTACTATTCAAGGTGCTTTATATATTTGTAACTCATTTAATCCTTATAATAATCTTATGCAGTGGGTCATATTATCATACTCAATTTACTGATGAGAAAACTGATGGCTAGATAGGTTAATTGTCCAAAGTCACCCAGTTGTCAGTGGCTGAGGTAGGATTCCTGCCTAAGTCTGTCTGATGCCAAAACATGTATTTATTCCACCTAGCCAGAGTTCTGCCTCTGAAAAAGAATAGCTAAGAAACTCTAGTGGTAATACATCCAGCTTCTAAACAAAAGATCAGTTTGAACCCATCAACTGCTCTGCAGGAGAACAATGAGGCAGTCTGCTTCTGTGAAGATTTACAGTCTTGGAAACCCTATGGGGCAGTTCTATTCTGTCCTAAAAGGTTGCTATGAGTTAGAATCGCCTGATGGCAGTGGGTTTGGTTTTTGGCTTATTGTGCCTGCTGTACACTAATTATCAAGGCAAGCTTCATTGTGCATTTTAATTTGTTCTTTCAATCTTTTATCGTTGACCTAATACTGATAAAATTACTGCTCTGGTCCCCATACCACACTCTCTGGGCACAATAATCTCTGACACTGTCCTCATCTTGAAACTGTGTAACTAACCCTGCAGTTCTTGGTGTGGAAGTCTGAGGTGCAGAAAATTCATAGGTATAGTCCTTCCAGAACTTCATGATACCTATATCCCAGTTCCAAAATCCTCCCCCACTTCTTCATTCATTCAAGGTATTTCTATTGAGCAACTACTATGCTGGGTACTAGAAATACATTGTCCTTATATTCATGGAGCTTTCACCCTAATGGGAGAGATGAAATCACACACAAACCAATACACATACACATGTACACACACAAGAACATACAAAATACTTTCAAGTTGTGATAAGTACAATGAAGGAAACTGAGAGGGTGCCATACAAGTGAAAATCCAAGTTAGGTCTACTTTAGATAGACAGGGAAAGCCTCTCTGACCAGGTAATGGTCAAAAGATAGGAAGGAGTCAGTCATATGAAGAGCCAGAGAAAGAACACCGCAGGAAAAGGGAAGAGGAAAGGCAAAAGGCAGAAGGAAAAGGGGCTTTGTCCATTTGATCGTAGAAAGGAGACCAATGTGGCTGGAGCTCCATAAGCAAGAGAGAGACTGATAGGAGATGAGGCTTGAGAAATAAGCTGGGGACAGATCTTGACCAGACTTTTAGGGCCTTGAAAATGTGTTTACATTTAACTCTTAGAATCATGGGGAGTCATTAGTTTTTAAGTGTTGTTATTGTTGTTATGTGCCATGGAGTAAGACCCAACTCATAGCGATCCCTCCTTGAGTTTGAGGTGGTATCACTACGGAAGTAGATTGCCCAACCTTCCTTCTGAGGATAGGTTGGTAGGTTTGAACTACCAGCCTTTTGGTTAGCAATCAAGTGCCTTAGGCACTACTCCAGGGGAGTTATATGACTTCTACAGTCTGGGAGATCATCTGACTGCTGTGTGGAAAATGGATTAAAAGGAGGAAAGAGTGAAGGCAGGGAGACCACTTAGGAGGCTCTTGAAGTTGCTCTGGTGAAAGATAATAACAGTTTGGATTGGACCAGTAGCCATGGAGGTGGTGAGAAATGGTCAGACTCAGCAGGTATTTTTAAAATTTATTTTATTTAGTTGTTGTTGTTGAGAGTATACACAATTCAACAGTTTCTACATGTACAATCCAGTGACGTTGATTACATTCTTTGAATTGTGCAACTATTCTCACCCTCTTTTTCTGAGTTGTTCTCCCCCATTAATATAAACTCTTTGCCCACAATGCCTGTGGAAGAAGCAGTCAAGAAATCAAACGGTGTATTGCACTGGACCGATCTGCTGCAAAAGACCTTGTCAAAGTGTTAAAGAGTCAAGCTGTCACTTTGAAGACTAAGGTGCACCCAGATAGGCCATGGCATTTTCAATAGCCTCACATGCATATGAGAGCTGGACAATGAAGAAGAAGACCACAGAAGAATTGATGCATTTGATTGTGGTGTTGGCAGAGAATATTAAATATACCATGGACTGCCAGAAGAACAAACAAAGCTGTCTTGGATGAAGTACAGCCAGAATGCTCCTTAGACGTGAGGACAGTGAGACTCTTCCTCTCATACTTTGGTGATGTTGTCAGGAGGGACCAGACGCTGAAGAAGGATATCATGCTTGTTTAAGTAAATGGTCAGTGAAAACGAGAAAGAGCCTCAATGAGAAGCATTGACACAGTGGTTGTAACAATGGATTTAACCACAGCAAAGATTGTGATGATGGTGCAGGACCAGGCAGTGTTTCCCTCTGTTGCACATAGGGTCACTAACAGTTGGAACCGACTCAATGACACCTAACAACAACTCTGCCTGTTGTCAATTAGATTCCATATAGATTGTTCTTTTTTTTTTTCTAGGATTTGGGTGAAGATTTACAGAGTAAATTCACTTTTCATACAGCAGTTCACATATACTTTGTCTCATGTCATTGACCAAAA
>NW_006922136.1:1284223-1288416 GCF_000298275.1 Orycteropus afer afer
CGCAGAAGGAAGATGGGGCAATCTACTTCCGTAAAGACTTACTGCTTCAGAAACCCAATGGGTGTTGCTATGAGTCAGAATCAACTTGAAGGCAGTGTTTTTTTTTTTTTGTTTGTTTGTTTGTTTGCTTTGTTTTTGGTATAAGGCACTGTGGTCAAGTCATTGTGGTTAAAGGATTGGGCTGCTAACCAAAAGGTTGGCAGTTCAAACTCAGCAGCTGCTCTGTGAGAGAAAGATGAGGCAGCCTGCTTCCATGAAGATTTACAGCCTTAACAACTCTATGTGACAGTTCTACTCTGTTCTATAGGGTCACTATGAGTTGGAATCGACTCAATGGCACTGGGTTTTGTTTAAGTTTTATAAGATCTCAGTGGAGATGTTGAATTGGCAGTTGGATAAATGATTCCTGGGGAAACATGAAGGCTGGTGATATAAAGTGAAGAGTCAGAATATTAATGGTAAATAAAACTATGGGGCAGGATGAGATCACTCAGAAAGAGTATACTTATTTTATTTATTGTCTGTTTACTGCCTCACACTATAATGTAAGCTTCATGAAGGCAGGGATGATTCCCTAGTGATTCATGGTGATTCCCTAGTGTCTATAATAGTGTCTGACATTTATAAGGAGTTTACTGAATTTGTTCAATGAATGACTTTAAGTTTCTCATCAAATATCCCTCCAATGGCTCTCACAACTGCATTTCGTTCCTACATTAGCTCCCACCCTGTCTTTTTTCATTCTTTCTTGTTTCTTTCATGAAGTCATATTCACTCATGATAAGCATAGTTGTCACATTTTCAAGGTCGAGGGAAAATTCTCAGGTGGTCATATCTGCCTCTCCTGATTGGTTTGCTGTGAACTTCCTTTGCTTGGGCCTTTTAAACTTTTTACTTGCCACTATTCGCAGCTCTCCGCCTTAACACCCTAACATAGACAGGACACCTACAATTGGACCCTTCTTAATTGTGTATCTGAACTATGGTCATGTTGCAAATTGGCAAAAACTGCCTGAAGCTCTGGAGAGACTTGAAGGAATAAATGTGCTAACACCAGATAGGATCACACTCTTTGAGGCAAATGCAATCCACTGTTTATGCACAGACTGGGCCATATATCTGGGACATATATCTATTGTCTACGGTTTGTGACTCCAGTAAATGTTTCCAGGATCCTTGTCATCTCATTTTGCTGTATACTTTTCTCTAGAAACTTTAAAACAAATCCACATTGTACATCTAATCTGAGTGCCACCAAGTGGGATGCCCCACTAAGTCAACGCCTCAAAGCGAGTCTGTGTTGGCTCAAGCCAGCACTCAACCTCAGTGAGAAAGTGCTTAGAGGATATGTTTTCTGAGCTGTTTCCTTTTTTCAGAAACTCGCTGGACTGTCTTGAACAGTCAGGTGGCTGGTGTTCCAGGGGACTAAGGACGTTTCTTGCTATAACACTGGATTGTGGCTGAGCAGACCATACAGTCTGCAATAGAGCACAAATAATAATTTTCTAGATTGGATTGGCACAGCCCAACTCAATAGGGACTGAGTCACATTAAGTAGAAAAAGAGAGATAAGCTTCCCACCTAGATTAACGCGATAACTACTTACATGAGCTCTTGTCCTTCCCATGCTCTAGGTCACTTGCAGAGAAATTTCTCACTAGGCTATTCAAATGCTTAAGAACCTCCTGGAGGTTATAAACTTCTGAATTCCTCTGGCAGCCTTTCTAAGCCACCATCATCTGACTCCAACTTTGGGTCTAATCAGGCCCTCCCCTGCCAACACACACAAACACGCACATCCTCTGCTTACATAGTCAAGTTGCTCCACTGCCACTGTTTTCCTCCACCCTGATGCCAATGACCAGACTCCTTCCCACTTTTGTTCCTTTGGCCACACCGTAGCCCTGGCCTGAAGCACCTTCTCCTTTTCCTGTCAATTCAAAGCTTGCATTTCTTTTAAGGCCTAGCTTAAAGCCAACTTTTTCTGTGGAAGCTGGTCCATTATGATATTTTCCTTCCTCATTATTCCCTCATTCTTTCACATACCTTTAAAGTATAGTTTGTCATTGTTATTATGGAGAAGGTGATAAAGCTTTCTATTCATTTTAAACCCTTTAGAGTGCTTATGGGGATGGAAATTCTATATTTCTTAATGACCCTTGCTGAGGAAATCTTAGCACTGTAGACTATTTCCCCATAGGCGAGAGTTGTACGGAAGTCTGAGCAAGCATAGCTCTGCCCTGCCCCCGGCCCCAATATGTTTGAGTGGTTCTACTTTCACTCACTCTGTGTAATGAGTTTCAGAGTGAGATTATATTTTAAAGGAAGTGTTCTGGTGATTTTTATAAAGTATGAAGAATCACTGATATACACTATTCATTTAACACTTTTTTTTTAAACATTTACTATGAGGCTGGCACTGAGCTAAATACTCCTTGGGCAATTAGAAAGGGAGATATTTTGGGGCTGGAGTTATTGTGGAATTCTACATAAATAGGATTTGGAAATGTAGAGACAATAAGGAAAGGTAAACTAGGGAACCACAGGAACTCATCGTCTTGTGTTGGATGCACTAAGAAGGAGCAAACATTCATGTTCCATTCCTGCTCTCTCAAAGGGAGGGGTGCAAGGAGTAGGACATCCCTTCCCCTCTACCTGCCCTTCTCCCATTACCCATTCCCTTGTCAGTGTTGCCACACTGGCTGGGCCTCAGAGTGATGGATTCTTATTTTTATGCATGTCTAAATCAAACCAGACATATTAGCCATGGGGGGCTGAGTTAGTTGCTTTCCTTTTTAAGCACCAGGCTCCCCTGTGGGCACTGGCATTTCTGCATCTGCTCACATAGCAGGCTGCCTACATCAAATCTTCCTCCTGACCCTCTAGGTCTACTGGGAGACTGAGTTAGCATCAGGAAACTGCTTTACCCATAATTCATTTGTGTAATACTGAATGCCAAGCACCTGAAGCAAAGTGTCCTGCTGCCACCAACAGCAGGCAAAACTGAATCATGTGCAGACACTGGCACCCCAGGCTGCTGGCTAAGAATAAGACAAGCTCAAAATAACCTGCACTATCCTCTGTGGACTTTATTGCTTACCAGCCCCCTCTTTACCACAGCTTATGATTGGCTGAAGAGTCAGGTAGACAACTAGTCCCTGAACCCTGGGATAACATTGACAACAGAAATAAATCTCCTGCCTGGGTTAGAGGCTCATCAAAGCAGAAGGAGAAGATGTTCAATCATTCTGCCACTTGCACAGCTGCACTCAGGATTTTAGTATGGGCTTTAGGGGTTTCTGGGTCCTGCCAGTTCAGGTGAGTGCTATAAGCATTTGAGTAGTGGAGGATGGGAATAGATCAGGAGAGGTCCCTGGGCTTAGAGGCCAGGTCAAGGTGGGTGGGTGTGTCCATGAGCTCATTTCTAGGCCCCTGTTCTCTATGCTTAGACCTGCATTCAACCTATCTGAATGGACATCGATAGCCAAGACATGCCTGACTAATAGGATGGGGGCACCTTCTTAGCCTTTTCTGAGAATGAACTCAAAGCAGGGAGTAAAAGCTTTGGTGTTCCCTAGACTTAAGCCTCACCTGTTGACCAATCTAAGACAGCTCAGAGCTCTGAGAACCCCAAATCACCACTCCCATGATTTCCCTGAAGGAGGTCTGGCAGTGCAGAGGGTAAGGCATTGGCTGCTAACCAGAAGATCAGTGGTTCAAACCCACCAGCTGCTCTGTGGGAGGAAGATGAAGCAATCTACTTCCATAAACATTTACAGTCTTAGAAACCCAATGGGGTTTGCTATGAGTCATCCCAGAAGGAGCATTTGCCTCTCTGCTAGAACCTGATGGTGGTAGGGCAGGATGGATTAAAAGCTTTTATTTTTTTTTAATTGTGATTTGGGTGAAAGTTTATGCCGCAAACTGGTTTTCCATTCAACTATCCATACACAAGGAGCTCTGGTGGCATAGTGACTAAGGCATTTGACTGCTAACCAGAAAGCTGGTGGTTTAAACCCACCAACCATTCCTCAGAAGGAAGATTGGGCAATCTACTCCCATAGTGATACTGCTTCGGAAGCCCAAGCAGGGGTCACTATGAGTCAGATCTGACTCCACAGCAGTGAGTTTGGTTTTATTTTGGGGATCAATACACATTATGTTATATAACATTCATTGCAATCCCCACAATG
>NW_006922136.1:1288892-1303929 GCF_000298275.1 Orycteropus afer afer
AAGATCTCATATTGTAATCCCTTTTAGAGCAGTGTGCAGTAGTAGCTGGGCACCACCTAGTTCTTCTGGTCTCAGGGTTGTAGAGACTGGGGTTGACCTGGTCCATTAGTCCTTTGGACTAATTGTTTCCTTGCATCTTTGATTTTCCTCACTCTTCTTTGCTCCAGATGGTGAGAGAGCAAAATAGTTGCACCTTAGATGGCCAGTCACAAGTTCTTAAGACCCCAGTTGCTACTCACCAAAGCAGGATGTAGAAAATTGTCTATGTGGATTATGTTGTGCCAGTTAACTTTAGTGCCCTCCAAGACTGTGCCCATGGACTCATTTCCTGAAGGTATTTGGTTATGACTAAGTAATTTTCATAACTTTGCCCACTGTAGTCCATTCATCTTCCCAGCCCTGTTCAGCTTGAGTGTCTTATCTATGTATCCACTTGTAGATTCGTGTTATTACTGTTATTGCGGCATTGTGTGTGTAATACTGTTCACCATTGTTGCCTTTAACTCTTGTGCTCCACTCGGTGTCTTCCACTGCCTTCATAATTTTCTGCTGGCCTCCCTCATATTGTATATTGCCTTTAGCTTTACACAAGTTAATATGTATCTACCCTCTAGTTAGTGGTTTATTCTCCTTTCCCCTCCCACCCCTGGTAATCTTCAAAGAATGATTCCTTCTGTGTGTAAACCTTTTCTTAACATTTCACAGTAATGGTCTCATACAATAATTGTCCTTCTGTGATTGACTAATTTCACTCAGCAGAATGACCTCTAGGTTCATATATGCTATGAGATGTTTTGCAGATTCATCGTTATTCTTTAATATTGCATAGTATTCCATTGTGTGTATGTAGTATAGTTTGTTTATGCATTCATCTGTTGATGGGCACTCAGGCTGTTTCATCTTTTTGCTATTGTGAATAATGCTACAATGAATATGGGTGTCCATATCATGGGTGTTAGTGTTACAGCTCTTATTTTTCTAGGATATATACCTAGTAATGGGATTGCTGGATCATATGGTATTTCTATTTCCAACTTCTAAAGGAAGTACCATACTACTTTCCACAGTGGTTGTACCGTTTTACCATCCCACCAGCAGTGTATGAGGGTTTCAGTCTCTCCACACCCTTGCCAGAATTTGTTGTTTTCTGGTTTTTTTGAACTTCGTTATTAATGCTAGGATAAGATGATACCTCCTTGTGGTTTTGATTTGCATCTCTCTATGGCTAATAATGGGAGCTCTGGTAGCATAGTGCCTAAGGCACTTGACTGCTAACCAGAAGGCTGGCGGTTCAAAGCCACCAGCCACTCCTTGGAAGGAAGATGGGACAATTTACTTCTGTAGTGATACTGCCTCAGAAACCCAAGGAGGGGTCACTATGAGTCGGGTCCGACTCGACGGCACATAACAACAACAACATGGCTAATAATTGAAGCTGCACTAAAGGAATTGGTGACAACAAGGCTCCGGGAATTGATGGAATACCTATTGAGATGTTTCAACAAACAGATGCCCCACTGTCACTCGGGTAGGCCAAAAGATTTGGAAAACAGCTACCTGGCCAACTGACTGGAAGAGATACATATTTGTACCCATTCCAAAGAAAGGTGATCCCATGGAATGTGGAAATTATCAAACAATATCATTAATATCACATGCAAGTAAAATCTTACTGAAGATAATTAAAAAATGGTTGCAGCAGTATATGGACAGAAAACTTCCAGAAACACAAGCTAGATTCAGTACGGGACGTGAAGCAAGGGATATCATAGCTGTGTCGATGTTCATGAGGAATAGTGGTCAATACTTCTCTTTTTTAGTGATATCTTTGTCTGCTTTTGGTATCAGTTATGCTTGCTTCATAGAATGAGTTCTGTAGTATTCCATCCTTTTCTATATTCTGGAATAGTTTGAGTAGTATTGGTGTCAGCTCTGCTCTGAATGTTTGGTAGAATTCACCAGTGAAGCCGTCTAACCCAGCACTTTTTTTTGTTGGAAGGTTTTTTTTTATGATCTGTTAATTTTCTTCTTTTTTTATGGGTCTGTTCAAATTTTCTACCTCAGATCGTGTTAGTAAGAGTAAGTAGTGTGTTTCTAAAAATTATCCATTTTTTCTTGGTTTTCAAGTTTCTTGGAGAATAGAACTGTACTTTCCTTTGTTAAATTTGCCAGTGGTTCATCAATTTTATTAATTTTTTCAAAAAAACAATTTTTAGTCTTTTTGATTCTTTCTATTTTTTATCTTCTTTTGTTTCATTTATTTCTGCTAAACTCTTTAGAACTTCCTTTCTTCTGGTGACTGTAGGCTTTTTTGCTGTCGTTTTTATAATTGTTGGAGATGTTCGGTTAAGGTGTTGATTTTGGTTCTTCTTTTGATGTGTGTGTTTATTGCTACAAAGTGTACTCTGATCACTGATTTAGCTATGTCCCCAAGATTTTGCTATGCTGTGTTTTCTTTCTCATTTGATTCAAAGATTTTTTATTTCATTGTTTTATTTCTTCTATTACCCAGTGATTTTTAAGCAAGGTGTTATTCAGTTTCCATGTATATTTTTTCCTTGATCTTCCTAGTATTGATTTCTAATTTTGTAGCATTGTGATCTGAGAAGATGCTTCATAGTATTTCAACATTTTAAAATTTACTGAGGCTTTCTTCGTGGCATAATATATGGTCTATTCTGGAGACAGTTCCATGTGCACTGGAAAAGAATGTATATTGTGCTGTTGTTGGGTGGATTTTTCTGCATACATTTATGAAGTCTAGCAAGTTGATTGTGTTCTTCAGACCTTCTGTATCTTTTTTTCTATTTGTTCTATCCTTCATCAAAAGTGGTTTATTAAAGACTCCTACTATTATTCTGGAATTGTCCATTTCTCTTTTCACAATTGTGTTAAAGTTTGATTCACATATTTTAAGGCTCTTTCACTAGGTGTGTAGATATTTATTATGGTAATATCCTCCTGTTTGACTGACCCTTTTATCATTATATAATGTCCTTTCATGTCTCTTATACTTTTTTTGCCTTAAAGTCTGTTTTATCAGAAATTAATATTGCCACTCCTGCTCATTTTTGGTTGCTATTTGCTTGATATATGTTTTTCCATCCTCTGATTTTCTTAACTCATTTTTGTCTGTATCTAAGGTATGTCTCTTGTAGATAGCATATTGATGGGTCATTGTGGTAGTATAGTTTGTGTGTCAACTTGGCTGGGCTTGGTTGAGTGGCTGGGCAGCTGGATGTAGTATTCCCCATGATGAGACGCGTAATCCACTCCATGGTGGAATCTACTGTGAGCATCTGAGTAGCTGTCTTAGGAAATGCGGTCTGCTTCCTGTAGATAAGCAGAAGCCTTGGGGAGTGGTCTCTAGCTTATGGCACTCTTGGACCCTGCATGTAGCCATGTTGTTGTTCAGCAGCCTGCCATGCTCTGCCAACCTTGGGACTTTTCACTAGACTTGAATTAATGACCTGCCGTGTGGCTTGGTAACATCAGGACTGTGCCTTTTTACTTGACAACCCTGGGCTTGGCAACCCCAGCAGCCAGCAGCTGTCTGAGTGAAGAAATGCCTCTAGCTCCTGTGGGCCGGGAGCTGGAGGCAGAGCTGAAGCCCAAGGCTAAGGGGTTTTCACCCAGCCCCTAGAGCTTGGCACTTTGAACTTGGACTTAAAGCCTCCAAATTGTAAGAATAGACTCCTGTTTGTTAAGGCCACCCCATTTGTGGTATATTCTTGTCAGAGCAGCACTAACTAACCAGAACAGTTATGTTTTCCTATTCCTTCTTCTATTTTCTGTCTCTTGACTGGTACATTTAATCCATTTATATTCAGTGAAAATATCGACAAGTATAAATTTCTTGCTGCTATTTTGGTATGGTTTTGATGGTTTCTCTGTTCAGTATATTTTTCTGTGCTGAGATCTTTTTTCTTAATGGATTTTCTCATCATTTCCTTCATTGCTATTGTTTAGTGTTTACTGAGACTTCATTATTTTCTTCTTTTTTATTTTGGTGAGAAGGTTTATTGATTTTCTTTGAAGTTACCCCATAATTTATTATTATGTTCCCAAGTTTAAAGCAATCCGTTCTATCGTTATATCATCTTGATATTCTCGTCTTCATTTGGAAATTCTGTAACTACATCATTTTTTGCCTCCTTTTGCTTTGTAGTTATCATCATTTACAAACTGACACCTCTCATTACCTATTTTTAGTCTTGTAGGTTTGCTTTATTTTTGAGACTTCTATATCTGGGTAGATTTCCAGATGATGTTATCATATGTCTTAATCTCTGATTTTTGTCTGCCATTGTTGGTTCTCTGTCTAGAGGACTCCCTTTAGCATTTCTTGTAAGATTGGTCTTGTTTTTGCAAATTCCCTTAATTTCTCTTCATTTGGGAATGTCCTAATTTCACCATCATATTTGAGAGACAATTTTCCTAGATATATAGTTCTTGGTTGATAATATTTTCTTTCAGGGTTTAATATATGTCATTCTGGTGTCTTCTTGTACTTGGTTTCTGCCGAGAATCAGAGCTTAGTCTTACTGGTTCTCCTTTGTAGGTGACTTTTTGTTTTTCCAGAGCTCTTTTCAGGATTCTATCTTCGTCTTTGGTTTTGGAAAGTTTGATTATGATATGTCTTGGGGATTGTCTTTCAAGATCTATCTTATTTGGGGTTCATTGAGGTTTTTGAATGCATACCTTCTTTCATGATATTAAGGAAGTTTTCTTCCAGCAAATCGTCAACAATTGTTTCAGTGCTTTTTTTTTTTTTTTTTTGGTCTCTTCCTGTTCTGGAATTCTGATCACACATAAATTCCTCCTCTTGATGGTGTCCCAAATGATTCTTAGGCTTTCTTGATTTTTTCTTCAGTCTTTTTTCTGATTGTTCCTCTAAAAGATTAGTGTTGAGAGAATTGTCTTCCATCTCACTAATTATGTGTTCTATTGCTTCAGTTCTCTTTGTCCTTTTGAGGTGTAGTAAATTACCTAGTACGGCTTTTATAGCCATAAGTTTTGTAAACTCCATGGTGGAATTTGCCATGAGCAACTGAGGAGCTCCTGATTGTAAAAGTTATCCACCTGGGGTATTTCTGTTGAGAGTGGCACAAAGCAGTGTTCTGGGAAGTTCGCTCTCTCAGGTGCTTAGAATTCTGTTATAATTGGTTAGTTTGGTCACTCTGCCAGGCTTAAAAGGAGGCATCCTAGAGGCAGAAGTCTCTCTCACTGCTGGCTGTGAAAGATATGCTGCTGAGAGAAATACGCTCCTGAGAGACATGCACTGCTGAGAAAGAGACACCAAGAGACACGTACTGCTGGGAGAGAGACTGAGAGAGACTGTTGGCTGAGAGAAGGCAGGCTGAGAGAGAATGAGCGTTATTCCTGAACTTCAATTGTAGCCTGGTGCTTCGCTAATAAACCCCATAATCTGTGAGTTCTGTGTGGCCACTGCAGCGAGTTATCAAACCCAGCAGATTAGGGGGTGGGTACTGTGGGAAGAATGGTTAATGAAAGGGTTGGAGGGAGACAGCATGTCTGGCCTCGCAGGAATAGGCCTCAGGCTGCTGATGGTGATTTTGTCTTCCTTTTGTGGGGTTAGAGGAAGTCAGAAGATGTAGCCTCACTGCCCTTTGGCACCTTCCAATACATTATCTATTTCTGAAATTTTAGTATTAATCTTCTGGATTTCTATTTGCTGTTTTTGTATGGTTCCTAATTTTTCATTTGCTTTGTCAATTTGTTCTTGTTTTGTTTCTAAAAATTTTCTAGAGTTTTGTCTGTGTTTTCCATGATGTTTTCTGTGGTTTTCTTGAACTTTCTCTCAATCTGTTGGAGGGACCTAAATATACATCTTTTGGATTCCTTATCAGGTAATTCCATTAGCATTTCTTCATCCAGAAGATTTCCTGGCCCTGTATTTTGGTCACTTGTTTGAGTCATTTTGTTCTTTTTTTATTTTTTTGTATGTGATTTGAAGTTGTCTGTTGTCTCCGAGACATTGTAGCATTGCTGTATTAATCCATTGACTGTACATTGGTTTGTTTCACTCAGATTTCTTGTTTTGTTCTATTTTATTATATCTGGGCAACTGGGTAGGTGAGTTACTCTGGTCACTAGTTTAGCAGCACTGGAGTGTTTACCACCTGTCTCAAGGTGGATTTGGTAGCAGGTGGGAATGTGGTTTCAAGTCTCTGATCACTGATTGTGCAGATCACTGTCTTCGGTCCAGCAGTACTGAAGTGGGTGGTGGCACTCATCCAGGGGGTGGGGCAGCAAGTGCGGTTGAATGTGGCTGGGAGTGTCCCTGGCTCCCAACTCTCTGGTTACCTGATCATTGGTGTGGATACTGGTACAGTCCTTGGCAAGTGGAGCCAGTTTTCTGGTTCCTGCTCCAATCAGAACAGTGCTTGTAATAATTCAAAATCTTGGGCTAAGCCAGTTGACAGTTTACCACTCCTTGTTCACTGTTTTCGTTCAGTTTCTTCTTCTCATCAGTATTTGATCTACTTCTTTACCTTTTCATGTGAATCTCTGGGATCCAGGATTGTCATCTGTAGCCATTTCCCTTATTTTTTTGTCTTTGTTATAGAGTCTGGATAGTGTTTCTGCCTAGTCCACCATCTTGGCACCTAGCCTGGATTAAATTCTTGACTCTACTCAGTCAAAATACTATCCTTTTAGAACTAGAAGACTTCCCAATAATAAGATGTAAGTGTGTGTGGATGTGTAAGACTGGCAGATCTTATTAACTTTAAATGCCCTGCAGTATAAAAACCAGGAGTTCTCACTAGGCACAGGACAGAGCAGTTGAGCATGAGTATTTTGAGAAATTGACCAAGGTTATTATGATCCCCACTTTGAACTTTATATGCATGCATTAGCAACTCATTTTTATTAATTTCCTAATTCACTGAAGCCACAAAAATGGCCCAGATAAGTAACATGACCTACAGAATGTCACCCAGCTGAGAACCATGCCAGAGCTGGCCTATATTTTCAAGTTCTGACACATTCAGCCAACTTATACCTTTGATCATGACTTAGAGAACCCCTCAGCCAGCACTGAGAACCAGAGCTTGAGAACAATCTTCCTTCACTTGAAAACTCTATGGCAGCTGGCAAAAAGAATGGTTATTCCCACATCATCCTGCATCCACAAAACTACATTCCTTTCCTCCTCCCCAACCTCATGCCACAAACAACCTTCGTCTGTACCTCCACAACCATCATGACAGAGTACACTAAATTAGAGTCCTTCTACTCTTCTCCAGCTTCACAAAACCCTCTTCCCTCAGTTCTTTTACCTGATTTGAAGTTCACTTGTCTTCTGCATGACTTTTTCGTATATGGGTTGTAGGCTCCCTGGCAACCCTATTAGCTTTTTAAGGACCAGGGGCCAAATCACCTGCTTCTTTTGGGTCCCCAAGAACAGTCAGCAAATATCTGGACCCATAGTGGGCACTTGTGCTGAAACCACTTTCTACCCTGTTTAATGACATGAAATGACAATAAATGTCAAAGCACTCCAGAAATGTTGACTGAGTGGCTGCCAAGGGACAGGAACATGGTCACCTCATCCTCTTCTCTGCCCTCTTTTTTAGTCTTTTCCAAACACCATGGAAAAGGTCTTGCTCTCTGCTTCTGTTAGACTGTTCTATTTTCTACCCTTACACTCTAGGCAGTGAGAAACTCAAATAAGAATAAAGGGCATTTTTCTCACTCTGAGAAGCTGTTTTTTTTTTTTTTTTTCCTGTGCTGCTCTGGGGGCTCTCACTCTCCAAACCAAACAGCTCAATAGCAAAAAAGAAAAAGAAAAAAAAAAAAGAAATGAGGAATAGGGAACAAGGGAAGAAGAAAAGAACGAATGGAGATGCAAGGGAAGGAAGAGTAAACATTACGCCGACTGCTGATGCCCTGTCTTCTGACAAAAGGAGGGGATCTATATTTTGCAAAGCATTTGTAAATATCGTAGTTCTCTGGACAATGATCCTAATGGGAACTGAAAGAGAAATGAGCCCTTTTCCATCCTCACAATCATGTTAGAAGTGTAGCTTCATTATCTGGTCTTCATCAGCACAAGAAGGAGGGCAGCAAGTGCCTAGTGGTTTATTTTTATCCCTGATATCATTTCCCTGAACCCAGAGGGAGCCCAGCCTGGCTTATTTAAGACCACACAATGTTACTGTTAAACTCGTGTGTGCCTTAGGGACCCTTTTTGTCTGTTGTAGGGAAGAAAGAACCTAAGCTGAATCCTTTGGCTCTCTCACCTTCATCTTCTGGCCAGGAGTTTAATGGTATCAGTGAACCAGAGAAGTAGCCCAATGACACCCCAAGTCCAATTGAGCACATTGAGCAATTGCACCTTGCCCAGTGAGGTTACTTGTGCATAGCTGATAGCTCAGAGCTCTGGAGTACTTACTGAACATAAGACTTTGCATTATGGTCAGTGGGCCTTTTCCAAGGATATCCTAGGACAGGATAAATTCAACACTGTATTAGTTTCCTGTTGCTGCCTAACAAATTACTACAAATTTTGAGGCTTAAAATAATATCCATCCGTGAGCTCACCGGTCTATAGGTGAGGAGTCCAGCGTGGCATGACTCAGGGTCATACAAGACTGGAATCAAGTTGTCAGCTGTGCTGCATTCTCATTTAGAGGCTCTTCAAAAATAAGGCTGAGGTCCCCATTTCCTTTTTGGCTGTCAGCCAGGGGGCTACACTCTGCTCTCAGAGGCCACCTGCATTCTTTCTCATGTGGCCTCTGGATATTCAAACCCACAACAGCACTTTGAGACCTTCACATGCTTCCAGTCTCTCTGATTTTCCCCCTCTGCTTTCCTTTTCAGCCAGTTGTTGTTGTTGTTGTTATGTGCCGTCGAGTCAAACCCGACTCATAGCGACCCCTCCTTGGGTTTCCGAGGCAGTATCACTACGGAAGTAGGATTGCCCAACCTTCCTTCCGAGGAGTGGCTGGTGGGTTTGAACCGCCAGCCGTCTGGTTAGCAGGCAAGTGTCTTAGCCACTATGCTACCAGAGCCAGTAGCCAGAAAAAAAAAAAAAAAAAGTTTCCTGCTTTTAAGTGCTCATGCCATAAGAATAGGTCCTCCTGGATAATCTCCCTACTTGAATTTAACTGTGCCACATAACGTAATCACAGGAGTTATACCATATTAAGGAGTGGACCCTGGTGTATGGGGGGGGGTGTATGCACCTGCACACACTTTTAGAGTTCTGCCTACCATGAGAAATAAAAGAAAACTTGTATATGTGCATGCACCTACAGACAAATATTACACCCCAAACCCACACATTATGAACAGATTTGCAGACCTGTGAGTCCATAAAGCAGTACATATCCAGGACCCAGCAATAGTCAGAATTCCTCCCAACCTCTCCTTTTCTTGTCATTATCCTGGAAATATAATAGATCTTATTGTTTTCATTGTTTCAGAAAACAATGAACTTAAACCTTGAACTTAAACCACAAAAAAGTGACTGAATTTACAACTGTGGTAGACCACTACATTGAGATCAAATTCTTCCTTAGGATTATCCAAAAGAATAGAAATAATTTTTGTTTGTTGGTTTCTCAAAAGTGCTCAAGAGATGATCAGACATAAAATAGCTAGAGATAGTTTCCAGTGTGTAGCAGTGTGTCTTGGCCATTTACACTTCCTAAGCTGCCTGGTACCTCAAATATCTTGAGTTGCTGCTTTTGAAAATACTTCTCTTTATCTAAAAAATCATGATTTTTAATCATTTAGAAATAAAATAGGTTTCTGATTGCTGTCCCATCCAGTCTAAAATGTAAATTCCAAGAGATGATAATTTACATGAGCAATGACTTGAAAGATGGATAAATTAGAATTAATGGGGCAGCTGCAGATCAGGTTGGGTACAGGCTTAATGTCCATGCATTGCTATGAAGATTTCCAGAAGAAAGGTGATATATATTATCCTTCAGAGTCTAATGTTGTTGCTGTGTGCTGTTGAGTCAATTCCAACTCATAGTGATGCTATAGGTCAGAGTAAAACTGACCTGTAAGATTTCTTTGGCTGTAATATTTATAAGAGCAGATTGTCAGGTCTTTTCTTCCATGGAACTGCTGGTGGATTCAAAACACCAACCTTTTGATTAGAAGCCAAGAGTTTAACCACTGCAACACCAGGGTTCATCTCAGAGTCCAATAAGGATGGAAAATAAATATGACTAGGTTAGGTATATCTTCTGGTACTGTACTGCTGGAAGATGAGCCCTTCAGGTTGGAAGGCACACAAAATATGACTGGGGAAGAACTGTCTCCTCAGAGTAGAGTTGACTTTAATGACATGGATGGAGTAAAGCTTTTGGGACCTTCATTAGCTGATGGGCCATGACTCAAAATGAGAAAAAAGCACTGCAAACATTCATTAATAACAGGAACGTGGAATGTGCAAAGTATGAATATAGGAAAATTGAAAATTGTCAAAAATGAAATAGAACACATAAAGATCTATATTCTAGGCATTGGTGAGCTGAAATGGATCTAGTATTGGCAATTTTGAAGTAGACAATCATATGGTGTATTATGCTGGGAGTGACCAATTGAAGAGGAATGGTGTCACATTCATCATAAAAAAAAAAAAAAAAAATTCAAGATCTCTCCTGAAGTCCAGTGGTGTCAGGGATAGGATGATATCCATGCACCTACAAGGAAGACCAATTACTACTACTATTATTCAAATTTACACACCAACCGCTAAAGCCAAAGATGAAGAAATTGAAAAATTTAACCAACTTCTGCACTCTGAAACTGACCAAACACGCAAGCAAGATGTAGTGATAATTACTGCACTGATTAGAATGCAAAAGTTGGAAACAAAGAAGATGCATTTATAGTTAGAAAATATGGCTATGGTGACAACAATGACACCAGACATAGCATGATAGAATTTTGCAAGACCAATGACTTATTCATTGCAAATATCTTTTTTCAACAACATAAATGGTGACTGTACACATGGAGCTTACAAGATGAAATACACAGGAATCAAATTGACTATGTCTGTTTAAAGAGGCGATGGAGAAGCTCAATATCATCAAAATAAGGCCAGGAGCTGACTGTGGAACAGACCACTAATTGTTCTTATGCAAGTTCAAATTAATGCTAAAGAAAATTAAAACAAGCCGGTGAGAGCTTAAATATGACCTTCATGATATCCCACCTGAGAACAGAAACCATCTGAAGAACAGATTTGATGCATTGAACACCAATGACTGAAGACCAGATGACTTATGGGATGACATCAAGAACATCATATATGTATTCCAGGGCCATAGTAATAGGGGTCTCACCAGATTTCATCTGACCAGTAATTCTGGTCATTATTGAGTTTTGGGATTTTGTTCCATGTTTTCCCTCCCACTCTATCCAGGATCTCCAGATTTGATCTTTTCCTGAGTGGCTGGCATTGGTAGCCGGGCACCATCTAGTTCTTCTGGTCTAAAGGGCCATCGTGTCCTAGGGCTGATTGCTTCCAAATGCCCTTTATTTTATTGCATTGCATTGCATTATTCTTCACATCTAACACTAGGAGACCGTTAGCTGCATCTTAGATGGCCATTTGAAACCTTTTAAGACCCCAGTCGCTACTCACCAATGTAGGAAGTGGAGCAAGGCTTTTATGTATTTTGTTGTGCCAATTGAGTCTGATGTCCCCCAGTACTATGGTCCTGAGATGGTAGATCTATTGAATCTCTCTCCCATAGTGTCTGGTTGTCTGTGAGGGATTACTCTTGTCAGTCTTCTATTGTTTCTATAAGGACTGCAGGTATTTTGTATCACTGGTGTCTGTGCAAGATTACCCACAGCTGAATCTATCCTTGGTCTAGAGTATACCTCTGTTCACTGATCCCCGTCTGATCATCTCCGATGTTTATATGTTTACCTGTAGCCTGGTGATTGGTGTTAATGGCAATGCAGTATTGTGGACACATTGGTTGGTATTAGCATCTGTCATCTATCTCTTATGTGCACAATTCAGTGTCCTCCCATTTCCTAATATTATCATAGTGGTCATAGATCCTTCCCGTATATCCCTCCCCCTACCCATGTCAGTGTGTAGGCCCCAACTAGCCCGAAATTAATCCCTCCCCTTCCTTCCCCATCCCGGTAACCTACAAAGTGAGTTCCCTTCCCCAACCAAACCCTTCTCTGTCTTTTTAGAGTAATGGGCTCATACAGTACTTGTCTTTCTGCAATTGACTTATTTCACTCAGCATAATGTCCTCCAGGCTCATCCACGTTGTGAGATGATTTGCATATCCCTCATTGTTCTTTAATATACTATGGCCCTGGAACACATTCTGCACCTGGAATGAAACACAAACCCAGGGGCTGGCTCTCAGCCCAATAGTTAACAAGATGTTCACGCAGACCATTCAACCTAGGATGAAGCACCCACAGACTCTATGGTAGGTAATACGTCTCTTAGAGCAACAGACCATGGGACACCAGAGGACCAGCATTCAAATTGAGGAAATGCAGGACAAACAGGAGTGCGTAAATATGAGGGGCACAGGGGGAGGGTCACAGGGTAGGGAGGGGAGGAGACTGGGTTGGGGTTGGACATGGTAAATGGGGAATGAAACTAAATATACACGTAACGTTGAATGTAAAACAAGCTCTTAAAATAAAATAAAAATAATAATAATAAAAGAGCATCCTATATGAAGAAAGCATAAGATCATTAAGACAGGGAAGGAAGAAAAGACCAAAATGGATGTCAGAAGAGACTTGCCCTTGAATGTAGAGTAGCTAAAGAAAATGGAAGAAATGATGAAATAAAAGAGCTAAACAGATTTCTAAGGGTAGCTCAAGAAGACAAAGTATTATAATAAAATGTGCAAAGATCTGAAATAAGAAAACTAAAAGGGAAGAACACTCAGCATTTCTCAAGCTGAAAGAACTGAAGAAAAAAATCCAACCCTTGAATAGCAGTAGCAATAGGGTTCTATGGGCAAAATATTGAATGATGAAGGAAGCATCAAAAAAAAAAAAAAAAAGGGAAGGAATACAAAGCCATTATACCAAAAAGAATTGGTCAACATCCAACAATTTCAGGAAGTAGAATATGATCAAGAACCAACGGCAAGAAACAAGGGTCCAGGAATTGACAGGATACTCACTGAGATGTTTCAACAAATGGATGCAGCTCTGGAGGTGGTTACTCATTGATACCAGGAAGTTTGGAAGACAGCTACCTGGCCAACTAACAGGAAGAGATCAGTATTTGTGTGCATTCCAAAGAAAGGTGACTTAACAGAAATGTGGAAATTATTGAACAATATCATTAATATCACACACAAGTAAAATTTTGCTGAAGATAATTCAAAAGCAGTTGCAGCAGTATACTGACGGGGAACTTCCAGAAATTCAAGCTGGATTCCGAATAGGACATGGAACAAGGGATATATATCATTGCTGATGTCAGATGGATCTTGCTTGAAAACAAACAATACCAGAAAGATGTTTACCTGTATTTTATTCACTATGCTAAGGTATTTGACTATGTGGATCACAACAAATTATGGGTAATATTGTGAAGAATGGGAATTCCAGAACACTTAATTGTGCTCTTAAGGAACTTGTACATAGACCAAGAGGCTGTCATTTGCAAAGAACAAGGGGATACTGTATGGTTTAAAATCAGGAAGGGTGTGCATCAGGGTTATATCCTTTCATTGTACTTATTCAATCTGTATTTTGAGCAAATAATCTGAGAAACGGAACTATATGATGAAGAAAGCAGCATCTGGATTGGAGGAAGATTCATTAACAACCTGCGACATGCAGGTGGTACAACCTTGCTTCCTGAAAGTGAACACTTGAAACACTTACTGATAAAGATCAAAGACTACATTCTTCAGTATGGATTACACCTTAACATAAAGAAAACAAAAAGCCTCACAATAAGCAGCATCACGATAAATGGAGAAAAGGTTGAAGTTGTTGGGGGATTCATTTTACTTGGATCCAAAATCAACACCCACAGAAGCAGCAGTTAAGAAATCATATGCCATATTGTACCTGGCAAATCTTCTGTAAAAGTCATCTTTAAACTGTTAAAGAACAAAGATACCACTTTGAAGACTAAAGTGCACCTAAACCAAGCCATGGTATTTTCAATCGCCTCACATGCATGTAAAAGCTACACAATGAATAAGGAAGATTGAAGAAAAATTGACCTCTTTGAATTGTGATGTTGGTGAATAATACTGAAATATCATGGACTACCAGAAGAACGAACAAATCTTTACTGGAAGAAATGCAGCCAAAATGCTCCTTAGAAGCAAGAATGGCCAGACTTTGTCTCATCTACTTTGGTCATGTTGTCAGAAGGGTCCAGTCCCTGGAGAAGGATATCATGCTTGGTAAAGTAGAGGATTAGCAAAAAGGGGGAAGAGCATCAGTGAGAAGGACTGACATAGTGCCTGCGATGATGGGCTGAAACGTAGCAAGGATGTGAGGATGGCGCAGAACTGCAATATTTTGCTATGACTCAGAGCCAACTGGACAGCACCTAACAACACAACAAGGTTCAATATTTCTGGACAGTGCAAATGGTAACATGCTCTGCTGCTAACTGAAAGGCTGGAAGCTTGAGTCCACCCACAGGCACTTCAGAAGAAAGACCTGGCAATGGAGTTCCAAATTATCAGCCCTTGAAAACCTATAAAGCACAGTTCTACTCCGACGCACATGGAATCGCCATGCATTGGAATCAACCTGACAGCAGCTGGTAATTGTAGGTAAAGATGGTAGTATACCAGCCAAGACTACTTAAAGTATATGTTTCTTTCTAAAAGCAACCAGGGAAGGATAAATTATAGAGAATGGCCTCCATATATGTACCTCCAACATACATTTGAGTTATGCTTTATACCTATCAAAATGTATATCTGTCTGGACTCCTTTGAGCTTCGTAACTGTAAGCTCTGGCAGCATAGTGCCTAAGGCATTTGATTGCTAACCAGAAGGCTGGTGGTTCAAACTC
>NW_006922136.1:1305049-1308456 GCF_000298275.1 Orycteropus afer afer
ATTTGCATAACAAAGAGAAAGGTCCTTTTCTCTGGGTCATATGGCAAAGACTTTTTGGAGTTTGGTTCAGGATCCTGGAGTGGTACTGAATTAGAATTGTGTACAGATAAAAAGTTCAAGCAAAAAGACTTTTATATTCTTGGGGGCAAAGGAGCAGAGGAAAAACAAAAGAATTGTAGCTTTAGACTGAGACCGAGGGCATAGAAGTATAAGGGAATTTAATAAACCTATGAAAACTATAAAATCACAATTTATATTTCAGCCTGTAATAATCTGGATTCAAAATAGATATCACACACTTTTAATTTCCTTCATTTGTATGTACCTTAAATCCTGGGTTTTCTCTTCAGGTTAGAAATGTAGTATTTACATTCTAAATACTGGAGTGTGATAAACTGGCAGTACTACCTCGTTGATAATCCAAAATCCCTTGCGGTTTATGGCAATATAGATTCCTAGACCCCAACACAGACTTACCGAGTCAGAATCTCCACAAACACTGTTGAAGAGAAGCACCACAGAAACAGAGAGAAAGACCGGGACTCCAGGAGGAAACCCCTGGAAAGCAGGCAGGGAAAGTCAGCTGCCACAAAGATTACAAGGCTATTCTTCCGGAGGCCACACTGACCGCTCATTTATTATTATGTATTTATTGGCAGCTCTCCTTTGCAGGATGGTGACCTTGAGTGCATTAGTGTAAGATACTGTTGAGTATGGCAAGGATTGAAGAAAAGGCAACTAGAAGCACGGGTGGATTACCCAATAAGCAAGTTAAGCACAGGTTTACTTGTGCTTACTTACTAATCTGTGAAATTGTCCACTACAGATTAGCAAGTAAGCATAAGGAAGCCAGTGTTTACCTTGCTTATTGAGTAATCACGAGACTGCCATTGGTACAAATATATAAATTTCATAAAATTTTAATCTCACTGAATTGACAAAGTAAAACAGCTTGATGTACAGAATGGACAATTTTAGATGAAGATTTTGCATGCTGAAGAGCAAGTATGTTCACTTGTGTCACCTCTTGGAGAGCAATGGTATTGCATTTTGGCTGGAACTGCATGTTTTAAATGACCTAGAGTGAGTATGATGAGCTCTGGTAGCATAGTGACTAAGGCACTTGACTGCTAACCAGAAGTCTGGCGGTTCAAACCCACCAGCCACTCCTTGGAAGGAAGATGGGGCAATCTACTTCTGTAGTGATACTGCCTCGGAAACCCAAGGAGGGGTCGCTATGAGTCAGGTCCGACTTGATGGCACATAACAACAACAACAACAGAGTGCGTATGGGAGCTCTGGTAGCATAGTGCCTAAAGCATTTCACTGCTAACCAGAAGGCTGGCGGTTCAAACCCACCAACCACTCCTCAGAAAGAAGGTTGGGCAATCTACTTCTGTAGTGATACCGCCTCAGAAACCCAAGGAGGGGTCCCTATGAGTTGAATCCGACTCAACAGCAGTGAGTTTGGTTTGGTTGGGTTAGAGTGAGTATAATTTCTAGAAGCTAAGAATGTGGAATTAGAAGATTGTGAGATGCTGGAGACATTACTAGGGCTTAATGAAAGGGCAGAAAGAGGAGAACAAGGCACCAGAGGCTTGCCCATTATGGCTGAGAGAGTACTCACTAAATGATCTATATGCTAAGCTACAGTTCCTAAACTCCCTGGCCATGTGACTAGTTCTGGCCAATGGACTCAGTGGAAGTGATGTGTACCACTTCTAGCTCCAGGATGTTAAGAGTTGGTGTTTTTCCTCTATCTTTCTCTTCTCCTCTTATAGTGAATTTGGAAACTAACTAATTAGATCACAAAATGGAAGGAGCCCGTGTCACCGAGTCACTGTTCAGAGGAGCACCTGTATCAACCTGCATTAAACTTGGTGAAATAAACTTTTGTTATGTTAAGCTGCTGAGAGTTTGATTTGTCTTTTGTGGCATTTAGCAGTTACTGGTGGCATGGTGCCTAAGGCATTTGACTGCTAACTAGAAGGTTGGTGGTTCAAACCCATCAGCCGCTCAGCAGAAGGAAGAGGGGGCAACTTATTTCTGTAAAGATTTACTGCTTCGGAAACCGAACAGGGGCCGCCATGAGGCAGAATCGACACTCGATGGTAGTGAGTTTGTTTTTTCTTTTTTTCAATAGTCCTAATTAATATAATCCTCTCCTCATGAAAATATTCAATTCAGTTAGTTTTTCTTTTTTGAATGATCCATATACCCCTCTTATGTCATAAAATACATTCCGAATTATATGAAAAGTTTCATGGTAGAATGATATTGATTCAACAGAAATTCATTTTATAGGACTTTCTTGGAAGGCACATATTTCATAAGACTGTGGTAGCTAAAGTTTAGCTATTTTCTAAGATTCCCTTCGAGAAAACTGAGTATAAGGAATAGATTCAGAAGACAAATATAAATATTCTAAACTTGGACTGTGGTGACAGTTGAAAAACCCTATAAATTTACTAAAAATAAATTAAATGTACACCTAAAACAGGTGAATATTATGGTTCTAAATTAATTAAGTTGTTAAAAATGTCTAACATGTGTGGGCATTTCTGTAGACCTTTGCACATATTTACATGCTGGTCACAAGCATTCTTGAGTCTACTTCAAAAAGTCCTAAGGACACATCCATAAAATAATGTATTAACAAAATAACAGCCTTATAATCAGGAGAGCTATGCATAATATTCCCAGGCCCAGCAAGAAGCCAGGCCAAAAAGACCTGTAGAGTGGTTTGGGAGCTGGTTTCTGTTAGCAGGTTTCCAACAAGGGAGCATTATGATGGTACATAAAACAGCTAGAGATAGTTCTCAGAGCATGGAACATTTGGAAATCCCAGCAGAAGAAACACCTCTCACAGATTTCCAGCTTCTCACTCACATTATAAGTAGCAGAAGCTAGGGATTGGCTCATGCTGAGACAGAGAGGTATGACGAGAAGCAGTTCAGAACAGAGCCATCCTTAAGCAAAAGGGACAAGTACCCACAAGGTTGCCTTTGGTATTCATTCTTTCACTTCTCTTCCCTAACTTGTGAGTAGAGCCCTCATGCTGCCCATCTTTCCAGGAATGATGGAAAACAAGATATCATATTAAACTGTTGTTGTTGTTTTTGTTAGGTGCCGTCAAGTTAGCTCCAACTGAAAGCGACCACATGTACAACAAAATGAAACACTGCCCGGTCCTGTGCCAGCTTCACAATCCTTGCTATACCTGAGCCCATGGTTGCAGCCCCTTGGTGTCAGTCCATCTCATTTTGGTGTCAATCCTTCCCCTTTTTCGTTGACCCTCCACATTACCAAGGATGATATCCTTCTCCAGGGAACAGTCCCTTCTGACAACATGACCAAAATAGGTGAGATGAAGTCTGGCCATTCTCGCTTCCAAGGAGCATTCTGGC
>NW_006922136.1:1312606-1314801 GCF_000298275.1 Orycteropus afer afer
CCCTGGAGAAGGATGTCATGCTTGGTAGGGTGGAGGGTCGACGAAAGAGGGGGAGGCCTTCAAAGAGATAGATTGACACAGTGGCTGCGACAATGGGCTCAAGTATAGCAAGGATCATGTAGCTGGCACGGGATCGGGCAGTGTTTCATTCTTCTGTGCATGGGGTTGCTATGAGTCGGAAGCGACTCGATGGCACCTAACAACAGCAAAAATAATAATTTTTTAGCATTTTTTATGTGCTACGCCCTGTGCTAAGTACTTTATATCATGATCTCTTGTAATACTCTCCCCTGATCTATGTAGTGGGTATCATTAGCCCCACTCTACAGATGAGATTATTGTTGTTAGCTGCTGTTGAGTCAGCTCTGACTCATAGCAACTCCATGTACAACAGAACGCCCAGTTCTGTACCATCCTCCCAATCCCTTCTATACTTGAGCCCATCGTTGCAGCCACTGTGTCTCCTTGAAGGTCTTCCCTCTTTTTGCTGACCTTCTACAAAGCATCATATCCTTCTCCAGGGACTGGTCCCTTCTGACAACATGACCAGAGTACAAGACAAAATCTGGCCATTTTCACTTCCAAGGAGCATTCTGGTTACACTTCTTCCAGGACAGATTTGTTCATTCTTCTGGCAGTCCATGGTATTTTCAGTATTTTTTGACAGCACCACAATTCAAAGGCATCGACTCTTTTTTGGTCTTCCTTATTCATTGTCCAGCTCTCACTTGAAAATACCATGGTTAGGCACACCTTAGTCTTCAAAGAGACATCTTTGCTCTTCAGCACTTGAAAGAGGTCTTTCGCAGCAGATTTGTCCAGTGCAACGTGTCATCTGATTTCTTGACTGATGCTTCCATGGGTGTTGATTGTGGATGCAAGTAAAAAGAAATCCCTGAGAACTTCAATCTTTTCTTCATTTATCATGAGGTTTTATATTGGTCCAACTGTGAGGATTTTTGTTTTCTTTATTTTGAGGTGTAATCCATACTGCAGACTGAAGTCTTTAACCTTCATCAGTAAGTGCTTCAAGTCATCTTCACTTTCAGCAGGTAAAGTTGTAGCATCTGCATATTGCACATTGTTAATGAGTCTCCTCCAATCCTGATGCCATGTTCTTCTTAATACAGTCCAGCTTCTTGGATTACTTGCTCAGCATACAGATTGAATAAGTATGGTGAAAAGATACAACCCTGATGCATACCCTTCCTGATTTTAAACCATGTAGTATCCCCTTGTTCTGTTCAAATGACTGCCTCTTGTTCTATATACAGATTCCTCATGAACACAGTTAAGTGTTTTTGAATTCCCATTCTTCACAATGTTATCTTTAATTTGTTATTATGCACAGAAATGTCTTTGCACAGTCAATAAAACACAAGTAAACATCTTCTTGGTATTCTTTGCTTTTAGCAAAAATCCATCTGACATCAGCAATGATATCTCTTGTTCCATGTTCTCTTCTGAATCAAGCTGGAATTTCTGGAAGTTCCCTGTTAATATAGTGCTGCAACCATTTTTGAATTATCTTCAGCAAAATTTTACTTACATGTGATAATAATGATGTGGTTCAATAATTTCCACATTCTATTGGATCACTTCTTTTTGGAAGAGGCACAGATATGGATCTCTACCAGTCAATTGGCCAAGTATCTCTCTTCCAAATTTCTTGGCATAAACGAGTAAATCCTGCATCCATTTGTTGAAACATCTCAGTGGGTATTCCATCAATTCCTAGAGCCTTGCTTTTCACCAATTCTTTCAGTGCAGCTTAGACTTCTTCCTTCAATACTTTTGTTTCTTGATCATATACTATTTCCTAAAATAGTTGAAGGAAGGTTGGTAAGACACTGAAGGTCTTCCTCTTTTTTGCTGATCCTCTACCAAGCTGATGTTCTTCTGTAGGAATTTTTTCCTCAGGATATCTCCAAATTGTGTGAGATAAAGTCTTACTTTACTATCCCTACTATCCTTTACTTACTATCCTCCCTTCTAAGGAGCATCCTGGTTATATTTCTTCCAAGACAGATTTGTTTGTTTTTCTGGCAGTCCATGAAACCTATTTATCTCTCTATTTAATCTTTTACAGTGCCCTTCAATAATGCAATGCTTTGTAACTTACTCCACATCTCTTACTAGATTTAATTTTAAGAACCTTATGTTTCTGTTTGGTATTGTGACTGGAATTTTTTTTA
>NW_006922136.1:1314901-1315991 GCF_000298275.1 Orycteropus afer afer
TAGTATAGAATAATGCACCATTGAGAATAGTTCTAAAATTTCAGCATTTATTATGATGTTTGCTGAAGTTTTGATAGATACCTGTTATAAGGTTAGAATGCCCCCATTTAGTTCCAATTTCCTAATATTTATATATAATCATTCATGTCTTAGGATGGTAGCAGTAGAGATAAGTGCAACAGATGGATAAGGAATGTATTTTGAAGATAGAATTGATAGGACTTTCATATGAAATGCATGTAGGGGCCATGGGAAGGAAAGAATAAGGGATTACTACTGAAATGATAGCATAAGTAACTGGAGGAGGAGGAGAGAAGACTAATAATTTCCTTTGCACTTGTTAAATTTGAACAGCCTACCACGGTTAAATCAGAGTGTCATTAGCATATAGATAAGTCCATCTCGGGAAATTCTGTATATAGAAAGGAGCAATGTACCCTGGAGCATTTCAACATTAAGAGATAGAACAGAGGATAAGAGCCAGAAAAGAATGAGAAGGACCACCACCCAAGGAGGTGGGTAAACCAGGTAAGTATGGAGCCATTTACTTACTAAGATGAGGTAACTCTACAGGGAATGTTTAGGGAGGAATATTAGAATTTTGCTTGTGGATAGGTACAATGTGTCAAGTCTATTAGGTATCCATGTAGAGATATGGAGTAGGTAGTTGGACACATGAGTCTGGAGTTCAAAGGCAAAGCTTGGGTTGGTGATATCAATTTGGGAGTGAACAATATTTAATGAAGTGGTTCTCATTCATGCTGGACTTATAAAACTTACGCATGTAGGCCCTACACTAAAAAAAAAAAAAAAAGGAAAAGCAACGATTGTCGTTGAGTCAATTCCAACTCATGGTAACCCTCTATATGGGTCACAATAGAACTGTGCTCCATAGGGTTTTCAGTGACTGAGTTTTTCGGAAGTAGATCACAAGGGGTTTCTTCTGAGGAGCCTCTGAGTAGATGCAAACCTCAAATCATTCCTCACTATGATTAGGGAGCCCTGGTAGCATAGTGCCTAAGGCACTTGACTGCTAACCAGAAGGCTGGCGGTTCAAACCCACCAGCCACTCCTCGGAAGGAAGGTTGGG
>NW_006922136.1:1316816-1317779 GCF_000298275.1 Orycteropus afer afer
AGTGATACCACCTCGGAAACCCAAGGAGGGGTTGCTATGAGTTGGGTTCGACTCAACGGCAGTGAGTTTGGTTTGGTTTTTCCCTTTTTAAAACTCCAGGAAGAAAGGGATTGCATGAAAAGGAGCCAGCATCGGGGGCTGCTGACAAGAGCTGCAGCTGGCCTTGGTGGCCCCCTCTCCCATGGCCTGTGCTCTGGGCGCTCCTTTCAGGAGAGAGAAGGAGCAGAATACAGTGCTGCAGTCAAAAGCAAGCATTTTGTCTTCCTCTCCTTCTGTCTCCTAACGTATCAGTGGCTTTGGATAATGAAAATCTAAATCATTTGTGTGCACACATAGGAACTGTTTATTTGCTGCTAGCTTTGAGGACTCAGTGGGGGTTCAATGCATTTAGAGGAGAGATCAACCCTGAGAAAGCCTAATCTTGTCTACTTAGAGGAGAAGAAAATTGAAGCTGTAAATGCATCTCTTCCCATCTGAGGGAGAGGCTGGTAATAAATCCCTTCAACCCCAGCCCCCTTTTGGCTAGGAAAATGCTCTGTAACCAAGGACAAAGGGCAGAGATGACTCCTTGGAAGGGTCCTACTGCCTATCTGCTAAGAAAGATTTATTTGACCTGGTTGGAGATTGATTGTGAGTTCTAGAAATGACACACCTTTCCCCTCAAGCTTGCATGACTTCCATCCTTTACAAAATGCATTCACTATTACTTTTCGTGAAACTTCCATCTCTTCCCACCAACAGGCTGCCATGTGCCCAAACACAATCTCTAACCTTCTCTACATTTCAGTCTTATCAAACAAAGTGAAACCCAGGCTCTGAAGAAAGTATCCTTTCACATTCTGAAGGGGCCAGACCTTCTCTCTGAGTACAGCTTTTCTGACAGTTTTCAAAGCTCTTTGCTTCCCAGCAGCTTTTCCATCCCCTTGTACTCCTGGGATTTTGCTCATTTAGTCAAAACATCAT
>NW_006922136.1:1317984-1324682 GCF_000298275.1 Orycteropus afer afer
GGGTTTGAACCACCAGCCTTCTGATTAGCAGTCAAGTGCCTTAGGCACTACACCACCAGAGCTCCCAGGTATAGAAAATTTTATCCTACAGACACAGTGACATGCCAATTGGCCAGTTGCCACCCACCTGGCATTCTTTTCTGAAAACATTGTCCTGCTAAATGGGATCTTAAGAAAAGCACAGGTAACTGTGCTTGTAAGTTAGTCAGGATGAATAGCCTCTCCCTCCCCTCCACTGTCCTTTCTGACACCCAGTCTGCATACATAGGCAGAGAGCATAATAGCCAGCCAGACATGGGACAAACTACTGAGTCACTGAGGTCTTTACTTCACTCATCCAGCCCTTCACTGGGTCCATGGGCTCTCCTTCCTCTCAGCTCAACAGCAGCCTTGAGGAGGCAGGTTTAGCTTCTAAGAGCCTGCTCCAAGCCGCAAAAAAAAAAAAAAAGGAAAACAAAAACAGGCTAGTCAGACATCTATGCAAAAACAAAGCTTGGAAGGAAAGAAAGCAGACACAGGCAGGGGGGAATTTAAATTCAAACTGTACTTGGAGCTGGACCCCTTTTTGAATAAAAGCCCCTGCAGGCCTGGTTTCTTCACAGGAAAAAAAAAAAATCCCCAACTCACTTCTACATTCAACAAGGTGCCAGTCATTTGAAATGTTTTTCTTTTTTTCCTTCCCCAAATTAACTCCTTCTTTCCCAGTCTTCCCTCTAGGGAGGCAACCACTTCACAGTGGATTGAGATATCTGGGCCTTGGTGGGGAAACAAAGCCTGCACTTCCTGGGAAGCCATGGGTAAGAGGATTGTAGTGTCAGGGGCAAAGAACACTCACTGGGCTGGTATTTTCCCTTTTCCCCCTCACATCCCCAAGAAGCATTCTTTGCCCTTCCCTATCACACTCTGTGGAAGGAAGGTTGGGCAATCTTACTTCCGTAGTGATACTGCCTCGGAAACCCAAGGAGGGGTCGCTATGAGTTGGGGCCGACTCCACGGCACATGACAACAACAACAACAATCACACTCTGTGCCAAAGGAGGCTGACCTCAATGGATTCTATCAATAGGTTTCCTTGCCAACTGATGTCAGGCTGGGTCTGGCTAATTGTGGACACTGGCAAGAGATCAGAGAGCAGGAAGAGAATGACATATAGATATTAATTTCCCTGTCTCCCTCCCTACCAGCTTGCATTTAATCAGAGACTGCATTGTGCTGCCTAAAACCAGGCTCTTGTCAGGCACCCCTTCTCACACTGTTACAGCTCTTTCTGGGTTTCAATGATACTACTTTCCCCCCTTGCTTCTTCAGCCTTAGGAATGACAATATCTCCCCACTGTTGATAGTCTTTCTATGCCTCACCATCACTTGTAGGTTCCCTTAGCTCTGCCTAACTGGTTGCTGTAAAGTTGATTCTAACTCATGGCAACCTCATGTATTACAAAGTAGAACTGCTCCATAGAGTTTTCTTGGGTACAATCTTTAGGGGAGTATGTTGCTAGGCCTTTCTTCCATAGTGCTACTGGGTGGGTTCAAACCACTAACCTTTAGGTTAATAGTTGAGCGCAAACCAGAGCCAGGGTTAGAAGGTGCATTTCCCCAACCCTGACTACATCATCATAAATAGTTCCTTCATTAAGTTAGACTCAGCTAAACCCCTTGAGTACACCATCTGTTTCCTGCCAGGACCTTGACCGGCACACTCATTTCCATAAATTCCATCCCACAGAATTCCCAGAAGGTTCCCTAGCCTGAGAAGAGTGATCACCTTATCCAATTGCCTTTCCTAAGTGCTTGGCATATTCTCATTATACACTGGGATATCTTGATTTGAGGTTACATTACTGTGTCAACATAATAATAGCAATAATAAAAAATGGGTTGGGCCACTTCTGTTTTTTTTTCACCTGTTCTCCGTTATCTTTCTTGGGAAAAGAGGATGTTGTCAACTCAATTGCATTGCTTCTCTCCTAGTGAGGTACGTTCCCAACTTGCCTGAATTTAAACTCTACCCCATTCTATAACACCTGACCTGAATTCAATCATCAGTTGCCTATTATCGTTCTTTCTCTTGTAGTCTCCATATTAGTGAGAAGAACCATCCACATATCTGGGTGGTCATCCAGAACTTTTCACATATTAAGTTCCATAGGATCTACTTCCTAAATATCTTCTTTCAAAATAATCTCATCTGCTCCAGCCCCATAGGCCTTAGTTCAGGCTTTCCTTGCCCCCCCCCACCTAGATTATCAAAATATCTCTAGTCTCCTCCCCCCATTCTCTTTCATTCTCCTCACTTTACCCAAAACACAAACATGTTCATGTCACTTTCCTTTCCATGGCCCTCCTTTAGGATAAAATCCAAACCCTATATCCTGGCTTAGAAGGTTTCACAGGAACTAGGTACTGCTTCCCTTTTCAGCCTAAACTTTTGTTACCTCCCTCTTTACACACCTATCTATCATTCTTGTGATTGTGTCATGTTCCTTCATGTCTCCATGCCTTTGCTTTTGCTGTGCCCTCCTCTAGTACACACTTAACTTTGTCTAACTCCCCTTATTCATCTCTCCGATTCATATTAGGCATCATCTTCACTAAGAAGTTTTCCCATGAACCTTTTTCCCTCTAAGCTGGCTTAAATGGTCCCTCATGTGCTCCTTATCTCCTCTACTTTCATAGGGATTACACTGTTTGACAATCATTTATGTACATATCTATCCACAGCCCCATCATGATCCCTTTCAGAATGGGAAACTGAGTCTTCATCTTTTCATCTCTAGTCTTAGCACAGAATGTGGCCGATAGTAAGATATTCAGGAAATGTTTGTTGAATGAATGACTAAATGAATGAATGAAAGCATGAATGGAATGCACTCTTGAGTTCACTTAACTACGTGAGGTCCGTATAAAGACCCTGACCCTTCTTGGGATGGCATATAACTCATGAAGCCAGTTTTTTCCATTTCTCTCCCTTTAGGCAGGGCTGTACCCAAGCCATCCTGGAATGATTAAGAATAGAAACAGATGAGCTGGCCTTTTGAGTCATAGGTCCTCCCCAGTCCCTAAAAACTGTAGTTATAGAACAATAGAACTGGCCTGAATTAATTGGTCCTGGGGAGGGAGAGGGTTGAGATAATTTCTGCCCCTAGGAGACACCAAGTTCTTCTACACTATCCATCAGCCTTGAGCACAGATGGGATGGAGGCCAGGCCTAAAAATATATCGGGCCTAGGTGACATCAGACTGTGTTCGTTCATGTCTAACTCACCCCAGATGGAGGAGAAAGCATTTGACAAGCAGTCTTGGAAACAGAGAAACTTGTATCATGCTAGGAATGACTACAGGGGCAAGAGGCTACTGCAGATTTCCTAGTCAATAGAAATGAACTCTGATAGAAAATTCAGTAAGGAGCCAGCATCCTTATCCTCATCATTGTGAATTCATGTTTATTGAATGCCCAGCAAATACTAATCTCTTCTCAGAACATTTGATAAACACCACTTCTGTGTCTATACGGGACTGGGGAATACTTGTAACTACATTTTCATACCAATCACCCAGCCAGGACACAAAGTGAATGTCTACGACTACTCTAAGACATAATGAAGAAGAGGCCCAGACTATATGCAAACATTCTTGATTAGTGTTTTTTCTCACTGAGAATCAGCTACATTTCCTACAAACACTCCCATATCTGGGGAGGAAGAGGAGGAAAAGAAAAGAGGAAGAATCACTACAATTTGAGCAGTAGTTCTCCAGAGATATTTTAAGGTGGCAACAAACACTAGGTGGAGGACCATAAGAATGGACTGGTAGGAACCAGCCTTGCTCATCTCCTGGACCCTCCCTTTACAACTGTTCTACCCGATCCTTTAAGCTGTGGGGTAAATGGTAGAGAGAAGCTATAGAACTCTGAAGAGTTGCCATCCCCAAATTTCACCTAAAGGAACCCTGTGGAACTTGGGAGCTAGTGGGTACTCACTGACTGGGTAAAATTTTGAGAGAATCACTGTTCTAGATGAATTTTGCAAACAGCCACTGACTCATTGGCTTATGGGAAGGTGAAAATGTGATAGGTGAGTTAAAAAGCATGCAAACATTAGGTCCCGCTACTGGAGATGGGTGGCAATGGCCTAGCCTTGGTACCTCTTTTCAGGCTCCCTTTCCTTCACTTTCCCACCCTCTCCACTCTTCTGCCTAAGCTCAAGGTTTGAGGCAGTGATCAAGCTCCATGGTGTAAGAATTGGTGTTCCTCATGATATTCTCCACCATCGTGACTGGCTTGGGATTTCTTCCAGCAAAGCAAGAAAGCCACGTGCAGATCAACATGGCTGCAGCTGCTCCACCTCCAGCACAGTAGTAGGCCCAACCAAGCTGACAGGTCCCTGCGGAAACAAACACAGAGGTAAACATAAGGGTTTCGTAGTCTTCTCATATATTCTCTTCAAGATGTTAGGATTAGGGTGGAAATAGGAAACAGTGAATGAGACTGGGCATCCCATTTCCTTCCTTCCTGGTTCTTTCTTTTTGAAAAGGTTATAAAATTGCAGTCTCCTGTTATGGTAGGATCCTGGGTGGGGGGTGGCAATGCTGATGAGAAAAATGAAGACAAGAATGACTTTGCCGGATGTCAAGCACTACTCCAAGCTCTTTACATATACATTGATCATTACAACAACCGTATGAGCTAGGTACTCTTATTTTTCCTGTTTTCCAAAAGATGAGGCAACTGAGGCACAAGATAGGTAACTTGTAGCAAATCACACAGCTAGAAAGTGGTAGGGTCAGGATGTGAACCCAGGCTTATCCTGACCTTAAGTCCATGCTGTTAACCACAATGATATACTACAGTGTATGGACTGCTTTCAAAGAGGCATATCCTGCATTACCAGGAGATGTGGCAAACAAAATCCAATCCCTTACCTCCTACTGTGTTGCTATCCTAACCTGACCTTTCAAAACCCAGGGAGGAAAAATGCATAG
The DNA here is from genome assembly GCF_000298275.1 of Orycteropus afer afer. Taxonomy (NCBI): domain Eukaryota; kingdom Metazoa; phylum Chordata; class Mammalia; order Tubulidentata; family Orycteropodidae; genus Orycteropus; species Orycteropus afer. Next base: position 1,322,965 of record NW_006922136.1, read on the forward strand.
GAATCAAGGCTAGGCTTCTAAGGGGTAGTTTCACTTTGAAGAATAAGGGGAAAGGTCACCTGATGGAAAACTTACTCCCCAACACCCGTAATTCCATCAGAGGTAGATTCCTTTCTGTGAAGGATTTGTGGTTTTCCAGGATCCCCATCAGAATGTGTCAGTGCCCAAAGAAAGAAGGAGAGTTATTATTTTATTATTTTAAGGGGTCTAAGGGACTGCTCAAATCAAGTGGTTAATCAAGTATGACCTGGGAAATTGAGGTAGGTGGTCAGTGATACAAAATTGCAGAGGGGTCGTGAGAAAAGAAGTAGGCAACACTCTTCACCTACCTCACAGCCTCGTAGAAAGCTAGTCCTGATTAGTCAAAGAGGGCTGTCAAGACTGACCTTCATGACAATTGACTTCTTTAAAAAACTCAATTCAGTCAAATAACCAATTATTTCTGTCCTTATGGTGCCAAGTCAACGTGAATTTTCCTCCTTTAAATGGATTGCTTGGTGTGTCAAAGAAAGACTCTGAGATGGCTCTAAGTTAGACTGCTTTGCTTTTCAATTCAGGCCAGTCTACTTTAACCCAAATTTCCTACCTGAGAAATAGTCTTTCTACCACAGCTATCCCAGGACAGCTTTATGGCATGGATGGGCCTGGAGTATGGGGTTTTTGTGGCTGTCTGAGTCTGGCAGAAAGTGGCAGCCCCCCAACTATTGGGGGCTTCTTCCAGAAACACCTTCTGCCCTCGTTAACCAATTCATATCTTCCCCAGAACACTATTCAGGACTCAGCACCTCATTAACTCTAGTGGGCTCAAGTCACTTCAACCAAGTAGCCCTAATAGGAATTCATATCTACACCGCATGCACAGCTTGTGGTGTAGTAAATTACTTAGTGTGGCTTTTTTACCCATAAGTCTTTGTAAACTCCGAGGTGGAATTTGCCATGAGCAACTGAGGAGCTCCTGATTGCTGAAGTTGTCCACCTGGGGTATTTCTGTTGAGAGTGGCACAAAACAATGTTCTGGGAGGTGCCCACTCTCTCTCAGGTGCTTAGAATTCTGATGCTATGATTGGCTAGTTTGGCCACTCTGCCGGGCTCAGAAGGAGGCCTCCGAGAGGCAGAAGTCTCTCTCTGACCTCTGGCTGAGGAAGACGTGTTGCCAAGAAAGAGACACCAAGAGACATGTGCACATGCGCTGCTGGGAGGGAGATGCAAGGGACATGCATTGCTGAGAGAGACACCAAGGGACACGCACTGCTGGAAGAGAGACTGTGAGAGACTGTTGGCTGAGGGACGACGGGCTGGGAGAGAGACTGAGCATTCTTCCTGAACTTGAATTGTAGCCTGGTGCTTCCCTAATAAACCCCATAATCTGTGAGTTCTGTGTGGCCACTGCAGCGAATTACTGAACCCAGCAGAGAGGTGGTAGGTGTTGCAGGAGGAACAGTTGGTGAAAGGGCTAGAGGGAGGCAGCATGTCTGGCCTTGCAGGAATAGGGCTTGGGCTACTGATAGTGATTCTGTCTTCCTCTTGTGGAGTTAGAGAAGGTCAGGAGATGTGGCCCCCTTGCCCTTTTTGCACAGCTGTACCTGTTAAGTGAAACATTGGGAGAAAAATTTTTTTATCCGCTTTTTTCCAGATTGTTGGTTCATCAGTGTAGATGTATTTGTCTCTCTCTCTCTCTCTCTCTCTCTCTCTATATATATATATATATATATATATAT
>NW_006922136.1:1324800-1325882 GCF_000298275.1 Orycteropus afer afer
GTTCCACTTGTTTGTTTCTGGAATGTGCCATGGTCCTTCTCAGCACACACATTCTGTTCCCTTTGCCCAAATCACATAAGCACATGTGCACATGTACACACACACACTGTCTGCCTGTTCAATGTCTGGTCATTCATCAGTGCTCCGATCAGTTGTTAATTCCTCAAATAATTAATGAATTAAACCCTTCTCTGACCTCCCCATGTCTCATTCCCTCATCAGAGGCTCTCACAGCACTGTATTGTTTTCCTTCTTGTTCCTGAATAAATGAAGATATTAACGAATCTCTTATCCTCTAGCAAGAGCCAAGTCATATTCTTTCAGAGGAGCTAGTAATTTACTAATAGGCTGAAGCAGTCATATAATTTTCTGAAATTTCATGTCCCCATTCGAAATCATGGTGAGAACTAGAATATACCAGCTATAGAAACAGGCAATCCACACAGAGAGAGAGGAAGGCAGATTTGGAAGAGAAGCCTCCTTCAAGAATGGAAAACACTATTAGCAAAGGGGCATCAACATGAAAACAATAGTAGATCTCTGGGAATGTTACTGGAGAATACCTTATCAAGGCAAGCAACCAACAGATGACACACACAGGCACAAAAAGTAGAAGTCATTGTACAATGCTTTGGTTTCACAGAGTGAAAACTCTAAGGGTAAAATGTCAACTTCAGTAATCCTTGAAAGGAAGGCTGCAGGTTTTATTGCGCCTGCTACACAAACAAGAGTGTGAGGCTCAGGTGATAGTACTAGGCACTGTGCCAGAAGCAGAGAGGTAGGGGCAGAGATCCAGACCAAGCCCCCTTACTTCCAATCCAATGTTCTGCCCTCAAGTGTGTTTCTCATCCTGAAAAAGCCATTTTCCTCTTACAGGACCCTTGATGCTATAAGCCCTAAAGATGGGGTGTTGTTGTTGTTGTTATGGGCCGTCAAGTCGGACCCAACTCATAGCAGCCCCTCCTTGGGTTTCCTAGGCAGTGTCACTATGGACGTAGATTGCTCAACCTTCCTTCCGAGGAGTGGCTGGTGGGTTTGAACCAACAGCCTTCTGGTAAGCAGTCAAGTGCCTTAGGCACTAT
>NW_006922136.1:1325982-1331006 GCF_000298275.1 Orycteropus afer afer
GAGTGGCTGGTGGGTTTGAACCAACAGCCTTCTGGTAAGCAGTCAAGTGCCTTAGGCACTATGCTACCAGAGCTCCTAAAGATGGAGTAGCTAAGCTAATTTGTAATAGAGTCACTTGAGTTTCTCCCCTAACCCCTTCAACCAAAATCTCCTGAGTTTACATGGCAGAGGAGACAAGAGCCACCTTTGGAATGGCACTGCAGTCAAGCAACTTCTTCCTCCCCAGCTTGCTGCAAATCTACTCTAGGCAAGACTTCAGAAGTCTTATTCTGTTTCTTCAGTTGCCTGTCAGGTCATCCCTTAATTAGAGTAGCAGGGATATTTCTGTTAGGTACATGCACCCTGGGACCAAGAAAAAACTTGTTTCTCTGAATGAAAGGAATAAATGCATAGCATGTCATTACCCCAAAGCCCTAGGCAGGAAGAAAGCTGACAGAATGGGCAGTTCCAGAGTGGAGAGCTGGCTAGAAAGGCCTCAATAACCCTTACTAAAGTCAGAACCAGGTACCACTGGGCTAGGAACCAACACCAACATGCTCCCATTTTCACCTCTAGTACACTCTGGATTTCCTCTCACAGAAACTCCTGGTAGGCCACTGAAAAAATACCTAAGCCCAAGTCTTCTGCCTCCTGGGGAGCTAAAGAAGGAATATAACTTCATCCCATCCCCTTCTCACAATGCTACCTGCTATATGCTTTAGGGAGCAGAAAGGTTTTATCACCAGCACTGCAAAAAGAAAAAATAATAATAATAGTAACAGACCATTTAGGAATTCCCATTCCAGTTTGAGAGCCATTGTCAGTACTCAGCTACTCCACAGAAAGCTTGGACATTGCACAGGAAGTCATGTTTCCTATGGAAGGATACAGAAGTAAGGAGCAGTGGCAACAAGCTACCATTTTCACCTCCAAACAGCCTGTTAGTGAAGACACATGGACCATCACCAATCCCTAAGCCCTCTTCCTTGATGTTGATTCTTCTATTCATCTTAAAACTATTCATTGGGTATCTACTATGTGCCAGAGAGTTTAAATATACAATCTCATTTGATTATCAAAATAGCCATGATTATTTGCATTTTACAGCTGAGGGAACTGAATCTCGGAAAGGGAAAAGACTTGGCCAGCTTATAAGTGTCAGAGTTGAGATTTTAATACCAGCTGAATATAAAGTCCATGGTCATCCATTTCAACCATGCCAGGAGGACAAAGCCAAGGACATAAATTACTATGGTCCAATTTTATAAGCAAGTATGATGTCTTCAACTAATTCCTTCACCTTTATGGGCCTAATTTCCTTTTCTTTAAGTGGAAGAGATTTTGCCAAAGAGATTTTTAAATGTACCTTCCAATTAGAATTTTCCATAATAGTATGAATATGATCAAGGCTTTAGGATATGAGTAAAGTACTATAAGAACATCCAGGGAATGAGGAGATAGTTGCAGCTGTAGGAATGAAGGTTCAGGTAAGGCTTTAAGAGGAAATAGCATTGCAAGGCTGAGCAAAATTATATGAGTAAGAAAATAGACCACATGCTTGACCACATGCACTCTGTTCATAGTAGTTGCAGAAAAGGAGATACAGTTGGCAAATTATAAGCTGAGTCCAGATCATGAGAGATTATGAAATCTGTCATCTTTTCTACATGCAACAGGGAGCTAATGTTTCTACCTGGCGGTGATATGATAGAGCAAGGCTTTTCAACCTGGGCAATATTGAACTTGGGCAAGATAATTCTTTGCTGAAAGTAGGGGCTGGTGTGTGCACTGTAGGATGTTTCGCAGCATCCCGGGCCTCTGCCCACTGGATGTCAGTAGCACCCTCCCCAAGTTGTGACAAGCAAAACTGTTTTCAGACATTACTAAATGTCCCCTTGGGGCCAAAATCACCTTCAGTTGAGAACCACTACTATGATTTGGGACAATTAACCTGAAAGCTGTGTGAAAAAGAGATTGGCGGTAGCTGAAGGCTGTAAGTAGAAACCAGTTGGCCAGAGGATAAGGATACCATGTAGAATACATAAAACAACCCACTGCAACAAAGAATTATCCAGCCCAAAATGTCAATAGTATCAAGACTGAGCAACTGTAATCTAAGCAAATGCCAAATATTTATACTTTGAATTCCCTTCAAAATGAATCTTGATGACTGAATATTAGCCCAATAGAATAGAATCTTCTCCCTTAAGAATGGCCATGCACGATCCCTTACTGACCCAGGGAGTATCTGAGACTGAGGCATAGTCAGCCCTGAGTATTCTGGTATGCTAGACCAGGAAGCTGGGGAATTTCAAGAAGAGAGATCCCGCAAGGGACTGAGGCGGAAGTCTTGATCCCCTGGGATTCAGAAGACTAGAGTCTATGAAAAACATCTTAACCCTACTGGGTCTCAGCTCTCTCACCTGGAAAATGAGGAAAACAAGTAAGCAGTTGCCTAAAGACAGAGCAATAGGATCAGATAAGTTCTTGAGGTCCCTTTGCAAAACAGCCAGGCTCACTGATGCCTTAACTTTGAGATTGAATGTGCTGACTGTGAGCCTCCACACTAGCAACGTTCAAGGGCCTATGTCTCAGAAGATACTACAGTGATCTGACATATCACCTAGAGATTTTCTCTACGTATATGTATGGATATTTTTGGAGAGAAAGATTGGGTGGCAGGATAGGAAGAGAGGATAGATTCTAACTGCAAGTTAGTTTTATGCAAAGGTTCTTGATGAGGCTTGAGATAAGCCTGTTACTTTCTGTGCTCTCTATATCATTCTTAACACCCTATCTGTGAGTCACTCTATTCCAGTGTTGAATTTGCTGTGACAAGATCCCTCATATAAGTTATTAAATCATCACTCAGCAGTGAGTCTGACATTTAAATCAAGACTTGCTTTTATTCCAAGTTACAAATCAAATTGGTTTGGAGTTTGACTATGTTTCATTTGATTCAGTATTAAGCTATGTTATTACAAAGTTGCTGTTCGGACAATAAATTGTCACTGGCTGCTTCTGTAATTGACCCCACCCCCATGCCAGAGACCCAGTGCTGTGCCGTTAAGGGGCATGGTGTTGGACCACCTGCCAATGGATCATGATGAGCTACTGGAGGAGTTAGCCCCAAACTAATGCTTGTAGTGGGGTCCAGCATTAGTGTGGCCATCAGGGTTAGGGATCAGAGTGGGATAGGGACTGACAGAAAGACTCTCTTTGCAGGAGGCATGTTGAGAATGTCAGCATAGAAGCCAAGAATGATGGGGAACTAATGTAAAGAAAGGAGGCCTTCTTAGAGGAAGAGGGAAACAATATTAGAAAGTGAAGTCAGAGAGTCATCTGATGGAATTCCAAGCCTATGAAAGTTTGGAGGAAGAGACAGGGAAGCAGGGATGATATAAGAAGCACATACTGAAGACTAACACCTTCCAGACTGGCTACCGCTAGATGAAATGCAATGGAACTTGCAGATAGGTGAAGGTTTTATTTGATACAAGTGTTGCCAACAAATGAACTTCTGAGAGCTGCTACTCCCGGAAAAGGCATGCTTGTAACTCAGGATAAGTGGTAGGTAGCCCTGGATATTGGTGTGGTGGGAGGAGAAAATGATGGACGTGGGGAGGTAAGAATAGTGCAGTAGCTTGGAGCTTTAGAGGGGATAAAGCTGTTGGGAGGATGTGAACAGCTCAGCGGTATAGCAAGGGGACTGTATGCACATTCAAAGAAGAGACTCAAATTCTAGGAACTCTTGGAGTCAGGATGTTGGGGTGGTTCAGGTAGAGTGCAGAGACAACAATTTGACTTTTTTTTCCCCTCTAACACATTCCATTAACCAAGGAATTAAAGAGACATTTTTTCTAGCTTTCAGTAGGTAAATAAGGGAAGGGGTCACCCAAAGGATGGAGGAGGACCTACAACGGAAACTTACATATTAACCCCAACCTCACCCTCAATGCTAAGGACCAGGATCATCTGCAGAGAAATCTGTTGGCAAGCCACCTTTGGGTCTTCAAAGCCTTCTGCATATGAAGCCAAGCCGCCCACATTGGCCCTCAGGGCAAGACCCTCAGTGACAGAGAGACACCCAGGACTCCTTGGGATTCCGTGGAGTAGAAGTGGGAGGAAGAGTAAAAAAAAAGGGGGGGGGAGCTCTGGTGGCGTAATGCTTAAGGCATTTGACTGCTAACCAGAAGGCTGGCGGTTCAAATCCACCAACCACTCCTCGGAAGGAATTCTGTGGAATAGAGGTAGGGGGAGGAATAGAGACAGATTAAAGAGCAGAAAGAGACTAAAGTAGGATTGATGGGGTAGATAAAAGAGGAAGAAGAGAGGAAAGGCAGGAGGAGTTTGTTGAGAGAACATTAGGAGATTAGAACACTAAAGGAGATGGTACACGGGAACTGAGGAGTGGAAGGTTTAAGCTCTTTCACAGATCCCTTCCCCGAGAGGGTGTTCTTTTCTTCAAAGCAGACCTAGCTCAGGTAAGCCAGCTGCTCCTCTCATCACTATGACACTATCTAGGTTTATGGAACCAGGTCTGAAATCCATCTCCCAAATTCAACTCTTTGTTGTGTGTGGTGGTTGTTGTTGGGGGAGGAGCGGTTGTAGGGAGGGTTGCTATTTGATTACTCAGCATATTTTTGCTATAACTCAAACTCACTGCCATTGTGTCAGACCTGAATTTTGTGTTAACAGGATCAGCAGGGGTTTGCATGAAACTAATGGTCCCATCTGTTCAGAGAGATACTGCTGACTTTAGGGTCTCCATAGGTGGCTCTGTAAAAACATTTTCAATGCAGCCAAGCTAAAAGAACAAAGAACTTTCTCCACTAGGTTCAGCAAACACAGATAAATAATCTTCAAAAGTAAAACAAAGCCAACAAATTCAAAAACAATTGCCAAACCCACCCCCACCCCAACCCTGGCCCTCAGTGAAAAGACAGGCAAAGCTATGAGAGCAGCTCTCTTCTCACTCTCCAAGCTGGGTGTGACTGTCAACAGGAGCTGAGATTGGAGGCCCAGAGACTACTGTAGATTCCAAG
>NW_006922136.1:1332126-1334110 GCF_000298275.1 Orycteropus afer afer
CCTTGGGTTTCCCAGGCAGTATCTCTATGGAAGTAGATTGCCCAACCTTCCTTCCGAGGAGTGGCTGGGGGGTTTGAACCTCCAGCCTTCTGGTTAGCAAATGCCTTAGGTGCTATTCCACCAGAGCTCCTTCTTCCAGGTATAGCAAACAATATTCTGTTGTGATCCATAATAGTTTTATTGGCTAACTTTCAGAAGTAGATCTCCTGGCCTTTCTTCCTAATCTGGCTTTGTTTCGAAGCTCTGTTGAAACCTGTCCATGGGAGTGACCCTGTTGGAATTTGAAATACTGGTGGCATAGCTTCTAGCATAATAGCAACATGCAAACCAGGGCAGCATGACAAACTGGCAGATGGGTGGTGGACAGATGGTTGGATAGGGTGCTACAAGTATACAAATAAAACTTCACTGCCATTGAGTCAATTCTGACTCATAGTGACCCTATATGACAGAGAAGAACTACCCCATAGGGTTTCCAAGGCTGTGAATATTTACAGAAAGATGGTGCTTCATCTTTCCCCCACGAAGTAGCTGGTGAGTTCAAACTGCTGACCTTTTGGTTTGCAGCCCAATGCTTTAACCACTGCACCACCAGAGCTCCTTGGAATACAAATTGGGGGGTATCAAATTAAGCTAAAGAGGGAAGGGAGTTTTCAAGGAAGAGTAGAAAGTTGGCTAGGTGAGGAAGGGGAAAAGGGTATTCCAAGCAAAGGGAATAACGCGTGCAAAGTTGAAGGAACATGGTATTTTCAGGGTAGCTGAATCATAGACTGACTACAAAGTGATATGTCACAAGAGAAGCTGGAGTAGAAATGCAAGTGATGGCCAAGGTTCCCATGGGCCAGGCCAAAGAATATGGACTTTATCCTGAATACAATAGGGAACCATTACTAAAGAGAGGGAATGACGCCAGATTTGCATTTTAGAAATATCACCTTGGCCCCAGAATGGAAGACAGATTGAGGGGTTGGTGTTCAGGACCTTTGAGAATAGAGGGAGAGATTTAAGAGCTGTTTTCAGTAATTCAGATGAACACTGATACTCAGGGAAAGAAGACAGATTATAAAGTTATCATGTACTCCTACTGAAGATAGAACTTATTTGGGATTGGTATCATTAGGGTTGTATGCACCTCATTCAGCATCTTGCTTACAATAAGTGTCTGGAATATGCTCATTTAGTAACAGTTACCATTGTTTGCTTAATCCTCAAACACTCAAGAATGCTATAAGGCAGACCTGGCAAGCTAACCTACCTCAGGTCTCAGGAACAAGTGCTCCCTCTTTTCAGCCATTGACTTTGCCCCAAACCAGCAATGCTAGCTGTGGGCATTAGCTATTGTCATCCATGTTTCATCAGCACAAAGATATAGACTATAGAGATTTTCCCAGGGCCCAAGTTCCCTGAGTATTAATAAATGCTGCAAATAATACCACCCAACATGTGTACAGCACTTTACAATTTACAAGGCACTTTTAAAATCCATTATCTCATTCAATCCTCTTTCATCTGCTTTCTTCATCCATAAAGTCTTGGCCAGACACAAGAATATTATTATAAAGGAAGGAGTTAAGCAGATAAATGAAATGTCAGACCAAGGTCACCACTGAAGTAAATGGAAAAGAGACTGGCCCCAGGTCTGGGTATGCTTGGAGAGTCAGGGTGGTACAGTGAGAAGAGCATGGGGTGAGAGCTATAGGGGACTGAGCTTGAAACTGGGCCCTTCAGTTACAAACTGAACCTCGGAGAAAGTCATTTAAACTTTCTGAATTTCAGCTCCACCATAGGCAAAATGGAAGTGACACCACCTACCTCAGAGAGTAGCTGTGAAAGGCAAATGAGATGACATATATGAAGCACTTAGCACAGCACCTACAATAATAAATACATCTCAGCTTCCCCTTCCCCTCAATTCAACACTCTGACAACTAAGCTGTTAGTTCCCAAAAATGTCTGTGGAGAGCTTTAAAACACAGATTCCTGG
>NW_006922136.1:1334725-1338065 GCF_000298275.1 Orycteropus afer afer
GATTGCTGAATCAAATGGTATTTCTATTTCCAACATTTTAAGGAATTGCCATACCAATTTCCACAGTGGTTATATCATTCTACAATCCCACCAGCAGTGTATGGGAGTCCCGATCTCTCCACATCCTTGCCAGCATTTGTTATTTTCAGTCTTCTTGAACTTTACTATTAATGCTAGGATGAGATGGTATCTCATGGTTGTTTTCATTTGCATCTCTCTAATGCCAAGTCATGGTCTTTTCAATTGCCTCATATGCATGCAAAAACTGGACAGTGAAGAAGGAAGACAAAAGAATTGATACGTAAGAACTGTGGTGTTGACAAAAAAATATCGAATATATTGTGGACTGCCAAAAGAATGAACAAATCAGTCTTATAAGAAATACAACCAGAATGCTCCTTAGAAGCAAGGATGGTGAGACTTTGACTTACTTTGACATCAGGGAAGACCAAAGCTACAAAAGGACATTATGTGTGGTAAAGTAGAGAGTCAGTGAAGATGAAGGAAATGCTTCATGAAATGGATTAATATAATATCCCACCAGTGGGCGCAGACATATTAAGATCATGAAAATAGTGCAGCACCAGGCAGTGTTTCATCCTATTACACATGAGGTTATCATGATTTGAAGCAGACTCAATGGCAACTAATAACAACAGCAGGCCCCACAGCCGATGTACAAAATGACTATCGCTGGGGAAAGGACTCAGATGATTCTGATGCAGTTCAGTTAGGGAAATACCTGAACTAGATCATATCATTAGCCCAAACTGTTGTTGCTTTTAGAGGAAAAATGGAAGGAAATCAACCTTTATTGAGAACTTACAGTGTGTCCTCACTTGAAAGATGCATTTGTATACAGTTTTTCACAATTCACCTGGATGTGAGTTGGTGAAAAAGGCTTGAAAAGAATCATCTGAGAAAGCACACAGACATATATGTTGACCCTTGTAAATCATTTTTCATTTTACTTTGATCCATAATCAACACCCATGGAACCAACAGTCCAAAATCAAATGATATATTGTACTGGGCAAATCTGCTACAAAAGACCTCTTTAAAGTGATAAAGAGCAAAGGTGTCACTTTGAAGACTAAGGTGTGCCTGAGCCAACACGTGGTATTTTTCAATCACTTCCTATGCACATTGAGAGCTGGTCAATGAATAAGGAAAACTGCAGAAGAATTGATGCATTTGAATTATGGTGTTGGCGAAGAATATTGAATGTACCATGGACTGCCAGAAGAACGAACAAATCAATCTTGGGAAAAGTACAGGCAGAACCCTCCTTAGAAATGAGAATAGGCAGACTTTGTGCCACCTACTTTGGTCATGAAACCAAGAGGGACCAGTCCCTGGAGAAGGATATCATGCTTGGTAAAGTAGAGGGTCAGCGATGGAGGGGAAGACCCTCGATGAGATGGACTGGCACCGTGGCTGTGACAGTGGGCTCAAGCACAGCAAGGATCGTGAGGGTGGCACAGGACCGGGGAGGGTTTATTGTACATTGGGTCGCTATAAGTCAGAAGTGACTTGACAGCACCTAACAACAGCAACAACTCTTTGTCAGGAAATCACTTCTGTCATGTGCAGGAGTTGTCCCAGGTTTTCTCCTAGTTTCTACGTTGAAATCTGTTCTACTTCATCATAAAACCTTCCGGGTTGGTCTAACGTGCAACAATGACAACAATAACAATAGAAGTTATTGTTAACAGTGACTCAGTGCCAGCGCTGTAGTAATTGCATTATGTGCATCATCTCATTTTGTCCTCTTGATCGCCTTGTGAAACGGGTGCTACAGTATTAGCAACCCCATTAAAAAATGGGTTGTTTTCGAGCAAAGGCTGAGGATACATAAAGAATCATTCCAGGAGGCAGGGAAAGACAAACATTAATAAGTGTATGTGTGTGTGTGTGTGGGGGGGGGAAGCAGATGCTGAGGTTTACGGGAGGAAATCCAGTAGAAGAAAGAAATTAAGTATGATTCAGATTCTTTGACCCAAGGGCAAGAGGCGGAGTTGAAAAAGAAGCCAAGCACAGAATGAATTCATCTGACTTTACTGCCATCGTGTGGTGATCTGATGTATAGACAACCGGTTTACAATTCTGTATTCATTATTTCAGACATTGGTGGCTTAGCAGGGAAGGGATTTGCCTGCTAACCAGAAGCTCAGTGGTTCAAACCCACCAGCCGCTCCTCAGAAGGCAGATGGGGCGATCTACTTCCATAAATATTTGCAGCCTCGGAAACCCAATGGGGGTCGCTATGAGTCAGAATCGACACAATGTCAGTGAGTTTGGTTTTTGTTTTTTTTAAGGGCTAGGTTCTTCTGCAATGCACAGGGGAAATAAGTCCAAATAAAGCAGACAACTTGCTGTTGAGGATTTTTAAGGGCCTTGTCTCCCACTGGAACGACCAAGCTGAATTCCGTCAGTTGGGGATCAATTACTTCAGGGGTGAGCACTCTTTTTTCATGAGGGCTATTTCAGGAGAGGTAGGAATGTTTATAAGCACACCATTCTTTTTTATATTCAAAGTGAAAATGGCTAGCTTAGAGTTCCATGGGATGTATAGAGTCTCATTACTTTAAGTACCTCATTATTTTAAATAGAAGATGATCAATGAAAAAACTGGCACTGAATTTTAGCCATTAAAATGTTAGGGAGGAAGAATTTGATGCTCCATCCACTTTCTAATCTTTTATCCCTTACACCTGTAGGGCATTGTTTCCATAAAGCACATTTCTGTACACTCTGTCACTTCATGGCCAAAGCAACCCAAGCAAACAGGAAATATCTTCTTCACTTTAGTCATGAAGAAACAGGTTTGAAGAAGTGAGATGACTTGTCTATGGTCACACAACATCATAGCTGGATTAGAATTTGTTCAATCCATTCAATTCAATACTTAGCAAGCAGCAAGAGTATGCCAGGCACTAGGGATATGCAGTTGAATTAAACCACTTGCTGATATTCTGTCCCTCTGCCTCCTCCAGGTCAGCCCAGCTTCTCCTATGAGTGGGAACTCCTCTGTATGGGAAAGGCAGAAAACAGAAAAACCTTAAGCAATGCCTGAGCCATGAGTTTTCCAGAAGGAATGGAGGCCAGGACATTCTAGCTAATGTTGCCCCAATAAAAAGATTGTATTTGGCGATTCCCTTTACTAATCCCTGGGCCCTGCCCTCATGGATGAGTGATGGAAAAAGGCTCCCCCTAGTAGCATAGTGCCTAAGGCACTTGACTGCTACACAGAAGGCTGGCGGTTCAAACCCACCAGCCACTCCTCGGAAGGAAGATGGGGCAATCTACTTCCATAGTGATACTGCCTCAGAAACCCAAG
>NW_006922136.1:1338365-1345792 GCF_000298275.1 Orycteropus afer afer
CGGCCCCGACTCATAGCGACCCCTCCTTGGGTTTCCGAGGCAGTATCACTACGGAAGTAGGATTGCCCAACCTTCCTTCCGAGGAGTGGCTGCAATTAAAACTGAGGTCTCCGTATCCAGGCCAGAGCTGTTTCTACCTCACTGCTGCCCCTCTGTGGTCATGATAATGTATTAGTCTGCCTTACTGTGCTCTGATGATTACAAGAAAACAAGCTGTGTATAAAGAAGGAAACTGACACAGAGGAAAGGTAACAGGAAATGCCTGGATGCTGAACCCACAAAGGCCAAACCCCAAGTCACCATAAAAGGCTTTGAACTGGCAAGAATGAGAGGAAATGATGGAAGAGCAAAGGAAATAGGCCTCTGGGAGAGGAAACACAGGGAGCACACACAAGGCCTTTGGGTAGCCTCAGTTGCAGGCCTTTGCCAAGGTGAGTGGATCCTTCTTTTCCTACCAGTAGCCAAGCCTGGGATATCCCTTTCAAAGCTCTTGAGAACTGGGCTGACTACCTACTTACTCATAAGAACTTATATTTAATGTGGCCTAAGATGGGGCAATCTACTTCCGTAGTGATACTGCCTCGGAAAGCCAAGGAGGGGTCGCTATGAGTCTCGCCTGACTCGACGGCACATAACAACAACAACAACATTCTGCTAAGGGAGCCCTAGTGGCATAGTGGCTAAGGCACTTGACTGCTAACCAGAAGGCTGGTGGTTCAAACCCACCAGCCACTCCTTGGAAGGAAGGTTGGGCAATCTACTTCCTTAGTGATACTGCCTCAGAAACCCAAGGAGGGGTGGCTATGAGTTGGATCCAACTGGATGGCAGTGTTTGGTTTTTTGGTTTATTCTGCTAAAGCTTTACATGTATACTTCATTTAATCTCCTCAATAATATACTTTTATCAATCCCCATTTTACAGATGAAGAAACTGCAAAACAGAGGTTAAGCAGTATACCCACAGTTACAAAACTATGAATGTCAGGGCACAGATTTTAACTTGTGCTTTCATTCATTATGCTATATGTACTGCTTCCTAGCTGGCAATGTCCCTTCTTCTGAAAAGGAAAGTACTGGGAGCATTTTCATTTCCATCAGTGGGATGATGATGATAATGATGGTGGTGATGGTGGTGGTGATAACAGACAATGGCTATTGACTGGTTACTATATATACCAAACACTGTTTTGCATGAATTATCTCATTTAATCTTCACAGCAATCCCATGAGGTAGCAACACAGTCATAATGCTTAATAATTTGTCCAACATTATAGAGCTTATGATGTAGCTGATGTTAAATCCCACCCTTACTCCTGTGCAATCTATACTCAACCCTCCTCCTATGAGTTCTGCCACCTCTGTTAATGCCAATCATGGGCTTGATGAAGGATAACTAAGAGGTGGAATTGACTGCATCAGTTTTGCGTTGGACATCTCAAGGATTTGTTAATATGGGATTAAACCCATGAAATCCTCATTTGATGGCTAGAATCCAATTAACCATCAAAAAACCTTTCCTAGCTTAAATCTTTCATATACTTGATCAAATGAAGGTGTGGGGAAGCATTGCACTTGACCTGGCTGTTGCTGGTAGCCTTAGCCTGACTTTCCCCTTCTTGTTGAAAGGGTGATTCATTCAACAAACAGATATTGGGTTGCCACTGAGCATCATCTATGCAGATCCTGGAAGTCAGGAAGTTAGTCCCAGTTCCCTACTTGTGGATCCTTGAGAAAATCACCTGTGCTTATTGGGCCTGTTTTTATAGCTATAAATGAACCCACTGATTGATCTGCATGGTCCCTCCCATTGTAGCTTTCAATTCAAGCTCCTGATTAATGTTTGAATTTTTATGTTTCCTTTTATACATTTGATTGTTCGTTTCTTCTGTAAATAAAGGAAGAGAAGGAGTCAGTTCCCTAACCTGCTCAACTGAAGAATTATTGGTGAGAGTCTATCTAGTCAGTGATCTTCCAGTGAGGAGATTAGACATTGGCAGAGGACAGGAACTGCAGGGACATGGAGGATGAACTGGGAAACATGAGGGGATACTAAAAATAGGTGAGACAAGAACTTTGGGGGCAAGTCCTTTGGGATTCCTTTCTCAAATGTGTGTTTTTGCCTTGAGGGCTGTTTTATCTTCACCCTTTTCCCCATCATTCACCACTCCCACCCACAAAATGTCTTTCTCTCAAGAAAGGAGACTGAGATAAGAAGTAGAGAAGGGATAGACATCCCAGAAAAACAGAGAGACAGCTCAGGTAGGCAACATATGATCTCAGAACAGGTAGAATACACAAACTTTATGTTTTTTTCTTCTATGATCAAAGTTAGCTGCCTTTATTAGTACAAGTCAAATCTAGGGGCACTTTAGGATTCCCCACACATAACCATTCCACTGGGGACTTCTTCCAGAATCCCAAATGGTTTATTATTTATTTATTTTTACTTATATTCAAAAACTGATGGCGGACTGAAGCAAAGAATGAGGATGGAAGGGCAAAATGCTAACCTGGGTACTTTCCTTGATGTTTCACACATTTGTTTCTGAAAACAATAGAGCTAAAGTGTATTTTAAAGAAAAGCATTCCAATGACTCAAGACATACCCTTATCAATGGAGAGGAGGGAAAAAAATCGTTGTAATATACACAAGACAGGGAATTGGAAGACAAGTTCCATTAATAGTTCTGCCTCTAACTTGCTATGTGAGTTTAGACAACTAATTTTACCTCTTGCAGCCTCAGGGTTTCCTCTATAAAATGAGTGTCTATTACTCTCTGCTATGCATGAGTTTTTCAAGATTGTTGTTGTTGTTGTTAGGTGCTGTCAAGTCAGTTTCGAATCATGGCTACCCTATGCACAACAGATAAAACTCTGCCAAGTCCTGCACCAACCTCAAATCCCTGCTATGCTTGAGCTTATTGTTGAAGCTGCTGTGTCAATCCATCTTGTTGAGGGTCTCCCTCTTTTTTCACTGATCATTTACTTTACCAAGAATGATGTTCACCACTCATCTGTCAGTTTGTCGTACTGTGGTGGCTTGCATGTTGCTGTAGTGTTGGAAGCTATGTTGTTGTTGTTGTTGTTATGTGCCCATGCCACTGGTATTTCAAATACCAGCAGGGTCACCCATGGTGGACAGGTTTAAGCGGAGCTTCCAGACTCAGATAGATTAGGAAGAAGGAAGAGGTGGTCCACTTCAGAAAAAATTGGCCACTGAGAACCTCATGAATACCAGTGAAACATTTCAGGTAATTACACTAGATCAAATTCATGAGAACATATTACAAATGTGACCCACTGGTAGATGGTATAGACCTTATCTTTGGATTAAGTGCTATTGTTAACATGATGATTTTATAAGCTTACATGAAAATAGCTGTTTCCCATTAAAAATATTTAGCTTCTATAAATTTTCAAAGACAGCAGTGGTGGTTCAGTGGTAGAGTTCTCACCTTCCAAGTGAGAGATCTGGGTTGGGAAAATGACTGGTTTTTCATTTTAAATCTGTTTTATTTTTCTCATGCACATGAATTACTTTTGATTTTAAAAAATAGCTTATATATAAGTATATGTATGTGTGCAGGGAGGGTTTGGCATTTTTCATTATCCATTGCTGCATATAATGAATAACAGTGAAACACTGCCTGATATATTACTGGAAAAGTTTATGAATAGCCCTGAAATATTGTCAGATATAGTGCTGGAAGATGAGACTCTCAGGTCAGACGGCATTCAAAATACGACTGGGGAAGAGCCTCCTCCTCAGAGTATAGCTTAATGATGTGGATAGACTAGAGCTTTTGGGACCTCCATTTGCTGATGTGGCATGACTCAAAATGAGAAGAAACAGCTACAAACATCCAATAATAATTGGAACATGGAATGTATGAAGTATGAATCTAGGAAAATTGGAAGCTGTCAAAAATGAAATGGAACACATAAAGATCAATATCCTTGGCATTAGTGAGCTGAAATAGACTAGTATGGGCCATTTTGAATGAGACAACCATATGATCTACTATGCCGGGAATAACAAATTGAAGAGGAATGGCGTGACATTCGTCATCAAAAGAATGTATCAAGATCTGTCCTGAAGTACAATGCTGTCAGTAATAAGATAATATCTATATACCTACAAGGAAGACCAGTTAATAACACAGGTATTCAAATTTACCCACAAACCACCAAAGCCAAAGATAGATGAGGAAATCGAAGATTTTTACCAACTTCAGCAGTATGAAATTGACTGACGTGCAATCAAGATATGCTGATTATCATTGGTGATTGGAATGCAAAAATTGGAAACAAAGAAGAGACCAATAGTTATAAAATTGGGCCTTGGTGACAGAAATAATGCTGAAGATTGCACGACAGAATTTTGCAAGACCAACAACTTATTCATTGCAAATACCTTCTTTCAACAACACAAATGGTGGCTATACATGTAGACTTCACCATATGGATTACACAGCAATCAGATCGACTACATGTATGGCAAGAGGCAATGGAGAAGCTAAATATCTTCAGCAAAACAAGGAGCTCTGGTAGCATAGTGCCTAATGCACTTCACTGCTAACCAGAAGGCTGGCAATTCAATCCCACCAGCCACTTCTCGGAAGGAAGGTTGGGCAATCTACTTCCATAGTGATACTGCCTCAGAAACTCAAGGAGGGGTCATTATGAGTTGGATCCAACTTGACGGCACATAACAATGACAACAACAACAAAGCCAGAAGCTGATTGTGGAACAGATTCATCAATTGCTCATATGCAAGTTCAAGTTGAAGTTGAAGACAATTAAAACAAGTCCACAAGAGCCAAAATATGATCTTGAATATATCCCTCCTGAATTTAGAGACCATGTAAAGAATAGATTTGATGCATTGAACACCAATGACCAAAAACCAGAGGAATTGTGGGATGACATCAAGAACATCATCCATGAAGAAAGCAAAAGGTCATTAAAAAGACAGGATAGGAGGAAAGGACCAAAATGGATGTCAGAAGAGACTCTGAAACTTGCCCTTGAACAAAGAGTAGCTAAAGCAAATGGAAGAAATGACAAGATAAAAGAGCTGAACAGAAGATTTCAAAGAGCAACATGAGAAGACAAAATCAATTATTATAATGAAACATGCAAAGGTCTGGGTTATAAAACCAAAAGGGAAGAATACGGTCAGCATTTCTCAAGCTGAAAGAACTGAAGAAAAAATGTAAGCCTCAAGTTGCAATATTGAAAGATTCTATGGGCAATATATTGAATGATGCAGGAAACATCAAAAGAAGATGAAAGGAATACACAGAGTCACTATACCAAAAAGAATTGGTCAATGTTCATCCATTTCAGGAGGTGGCATATGATCCAGAACCAATGGTACTGAAAGAAGAAGTGGAAGCTGTACTGAAGGGACCGGCGAAGAACAGGGCTCCAGGAATTGACAGAACACCCATTGAGATGTTTCAACAAATAGATGCCGCACTGGAAGTACTCATTCAGCTATGCCAAGAGATTTGGAAGACAACTGCCTGGCCAACTGACTGGAAGAGATCCATATTTGTACTCATTCCAAAAGAAGATGGCATCTTACCTATAGCCCACATGTTAGTTTCCTCTAGCATCTTAGTGCCTGAAAAACTAGGTGCAAGAATTTGAAGCAGGGATTCTGGCACTCTAAGCAGCTCATTAAGTCAGAGAACGCCAAACTCAGGGGAGTAGGACTAGAAAGGAGGAAGAGGCAGTGTAACCAGCTGGAAAGAATAAAAAATAGGGGAACCTTCCCTGCAGAGCGTTGAGACTGGGTATTGGAGGGCTCCCTGGGGCAGTGGAGAGAACACACCAGAAGGCCTGAGGCCACTCCTCGGATATACCTTCAGCACCTGCTTTTATCGGTACACTTGGGACCACAGGAAGGTAACAGAGACCCCTCTGGCTACGGGTGCTGCTGTATTGGGAGGGAAGCTCACGAGTGGGCCGACCCTGGGACAATCTCATGGCACAGTAAAGGTAGCTATCCCAGGACAGATTTATGGCATGGATGGGCCTGGAGTATGGGGTTTTTGTGGCTGTCTGTGTCTGGCGGAAAGTGGCAGCCCCCCCAAATATTGGAGGCTTTGCCGAACTTGAGCTGAAGGCCTGTGAGAAACAGTATAATGTCATCATTAGCAGCCTACTCAAAGACCTGGAATGGCTACTGGCACCTTGGAGCTTTTTTTTTTTTCCTCTCTTTTCTTCCTCCTTTTCCTGCCACTCCCCTGCTTCATCCAATAGAAACACCACATTAAGCCACCACAACATCTGCCGGCTCAAAGCCAAACCCCCTTCACGACAAACAGAGACCTGCATCCATATTCCACACAGTGATTCCATCATCACAAAGAAAACTTCAGAGCAACCCAGGACACCTGAATTAATAATCAAAAAAATAAAATAAAAATAAAACACACCAGCCCCACCTTTGCAAAAGTATTAAATCATAAAATCAAGACAAAAGAAATCAATACATAACTAACAGTTAAAGACAACTTCAAAATGTCTAGGAAACAACAGGCAACCTCAAATCAAACAAAAAAGCAGGCTAAGACAATAGAAATAAAATCCCAAACAAAAGTCTCATTAAACATGGAGGAAAAGGAGGCAATAGAATTATCCGAAAGGGAATTTAGAAGGTATGTTTATAGAACTCTACAAGAGCTCAAGGAAACCCGAAACAGAATCAAGGAGAACACAGACAGTACCCTGGAAGAATTCAGGAAAACGATTCAAGAACAAAATAACAAGATTAATACACAATCAGAACTCATACTAAAACAGCAGTTAGAAATACAGAAGATGAATACCAAAATTACAGAATTACATAACACAGTAGAAGCACAAATGAATAGGCTAAAACTGGCTGAAGACTGCATTTCCCAGCTAGAAGATAAATCCCTTGACACCAGCCTGTATAAACAAAAATCAGAAACAAAGATTTAAGAGAAATGAAGAAAAGCTAAGAGTTATATGGAATGACATGAAAAGAAACAACATACACCTCACTGGAATTCCAGAATAAGAAGAGGTGAAAAAACCACTGAGAAAATTGTGGAAGACTTACTAACAGAAAATTTCCCCCGTATCAAAACAGTGATGAGATATCATCTCACCCCAGCAATAATAGCAAGTTCAACAAGAAAGAAAATAACAAATGCTGGCAAGGTTGTGGAGAGATTGGAACTCTTATACACTGCTGGTAGGATTGTAAAATGGTACAACCATTGTGGCAAACGGTATGGTGTTTCCTTAAAAAACTGAAACTAGAAATACCATATGACCCAGCAATTGGATTTCTGGGAATATATCCTAAAGAAGTGAGAAGCAGGACATGAACAGATATATGCACACCTATGTTCATCACAGCACAATTCACTATAACAAAGAGATGGA
>NW_006922136.1:1346247-1347404 GCF_000298275.1 Orycteropus afer afer
TATAAGATATCGATGACAGAGGCTAATACCAGTATATCCACAATATTTCATTACCATTAACACCAAACACCAGGCTACAGATAAACACATAAACATCTGAGAAGATCAGATAGAGGTCAGTGAACAGGATTATACTCTAGACCAAGGATAGATTCAGCTGAAGCTAATCCTGCACAGATACCAGTGATACAAAATACCCACAACCCTTACAGAAACAACAGAAGACAGACATAGAGCAATCCCTCACAGACAACCAGACACTGTGGAAGAGAGTACCAACAGATCTGTTGACTCAGGACCATAGTATTGGGGGACATCAGACTTGCTTGGCACAACAAAATACATAAAAATCTTGTTCCACAACCTACATTGGTGAGTAGCAACTGGGGTCTTAAAAGCTTTCATGCGACCATCTAAGATGCAGCCAATGGTCTCCTATCATCGGAAGCAAAGAAGAGTGCAAAAAACCAAGGGCACTTGGAAACAATTAGCCCTAGGACATGATGGACCTTGGGACCAGAAGTACTACATGGTGCCTGGCTACCACTGCCTACCACTCGGGAAAGGATCAAAACTGGAGATTGTGGATAGAGTGGGGGACAAAACATGGAACAAAATCCAAAAACACAATAATGACCAGAATTACTGGTCAGATGGAGTCTGGTGGGACCCCCAAGACTATGGCCCTGGGATCCACTTCAGGGGCTGGCTCTCAACCAAATAGTAAATAAAACATACACGCAGACCACTCACCCCAAGGTGACGCATGCACATACTCTGTGGAGATGCATCCCTTGGAGCAATTGACCATGGGGCACCAGAGGAGCAACATCCATGGTGGAAATGCAGGACACACAGCAGTGCATAATGATGGGGTCATGGTGAGGGGATGGATACTGGGAAGGGAGGGAAGGAGAGTGGGTTAGGGTTGGGGATGGTAATTGGGGATTGAAACCAAATGTACACGAAATGTTGGAATGTAAAACAAACTCTGCTCTGTAAATTTGCACCTAAAGCATAATAAAAAATAAACAAATAAAATTTGTATACAAAAAAAAGAAAGAATGGTGATCCTACAGGATGTGGAAATTATCAAACAATATCATTAATATTACAGGCAAGTAAAATCTTACTGAAGATAATTCAAAAGTCGTTGC
>NW_006922136.1:1348184-1349166 GCF_000298275.1 Orycteropus afer afer
TGTGAGAGCTGGACAATGAATAAGGAAGAGTGAAGAAGGGTCCATGCTTTTGAGTTGTGGTGTTGGTGAAGAGTACTGAAAGTACCATGGACTAGTAAAAGAACTAACAAATCTGTCCTGGAGGAAGCATAGCTGGAATGCTCCTTGGAAGCGAGAATGGCCAGACGTGGTCTCACCTACTTTGGTCATGTTGTAAGGAGGGATCATTCCCTGGAAAAGGATATCATGCTTAGTAAAGTGGAGGGTCAACGAAAAAGAGGAAGGCCCTCAACAACATGCATTGATACAGTGGCTACAATGATTGGCTCGAGTATAGCAAGGATCGTGGGACTGGCACAGGACTGGGCAGTGTTTCGTTCTGCTGCACATAGCATTGCTATGAGTCAGAGATGACACAATGGCACCTAACAACAACACTGTTGCATAACATAGTAGTTTAAAACAACCATCATTTTATTATATCTCATGATTTAGTAGGTCACAATTTGGTCAGGACTCAGCTGGGAGATTCTTCTTCTTGAAGGCATCAGTTGGGGTTATTCACTAGTCTTCAGCTGGCTGCTATACAGGCTGGTATATCGGGCTTCACTCACATATTTGGTTCTTGGGAAGGAATGGATGGAAGGGACTCAGCAGAAGTGCTCTTTGTCTCCAGTTACCTCTGGCCCTTTCCACGAAATCTCTCCAATGGAGTAATTAGACTGTTTACATGGTGGCTCAGAGCTCCAGCAAACCAAAGTTGATATTGCCTATTCTTCAGAGGCTAGGCCCAGACCAGCTTTATGTCATTTTTTGCCATATTCTATTGGTTAAAGCAGCCATAGACCTAGCATCTCTATGGAAAGAGTTTGATGCACCAAAGACATCAAGATTGTTGTCTTAAAGCAAGTTATATCCTCAATAATTAAACAAAAAAACCACACCCACTGCCGTTGAGTCGGATCCGACTCATAGTGACCCCTCCTTGTGTTTCCAAGGTGAC
>NW_006922136.1:1367377-1371275 GCF_000298275.1 Orycteropus afer afer
GAGGTAACTATGGGGAGGAAGTGGGAGGGGAGCTCTTGCATTGTAAATTTTGGTCAATGACATGAGACAAAGTATATTATGTGAACTGCTGTATGAAAAGTGAATTTACTTTGTAAATCTTCATCCAAATCAAAATAAAATTTAAAAAAAATCATAGCTGTGGATGGTTCAGGATAAATTAAATGGAAACCTAGGGGAAGAGGAGATGGAGATACGAGTGTCAACCCTTCATAGTGGAGGTTGCAGGAGGCCTGTCAGAGTGAGAAATCTATTTTAGTTACTCTCAAAATCACCTTGCAGACTGTTATGGATTGAATTGTGTCCCCAAAACATGTGTCATCTTGGCTAGGCCATGATTCTCAATATTATGTAATTATCCTCCGTTTTGTGATCTAAGGTAATTATCCTATTGCTACAAACTCTAGCCTCTATGATGTTAATGAGGCAGGATTAGTGACAGTTAAATTAATGGGGTAGGATGCAATCTACAGGATTAGGTTGTATCTTGAGTCAATCTCTTTTGAAATGTAAAAGAGATGAAGCAAGCAAGCAGAGATCAAAGGGACCTCAGTACCACCAAGAAAGTAGAGCCAGGAGTGTAATGCATCCTTTGGACCCAGGGTCCCTGGGCTGTGACTCTCCTAGACCCCAGGGAAGATTGACGTCAAGACACATGGAGATCTCCAAGAGGTGCCAAGTCCACAGATA
Organism: Orycteropus afer afer; assembly: GCF_000298275.1. Lineage (NCBI taxonomy): Eukaryota > Metazoa > Chordata > Mammalia > Tubulidentata > Orycteropodidae > Orycteropus > Orycteropus afer. Next base: position 1,368,086 of record NW_006922136.1, read on the forward strand.
ATGAAAGGAGATAAGGACCTTCCCTCAGAGCTGACAGAGAGAGAAAAACTTTTCCTAGGGCCAGCGCTCTGAATTAAGACTTCTGGCCTCCTAAACTGTGAGACAATAAATTTCTGTTTGTTACAGCATTCTACCTGTGGTATTTCTGTTATAACAGCTCTAGATAACTAAGACACAGACTGACAAAGCCAGCTTCTACTCTCTTCCCTATCCCCTTCATCTCTCTCAAGCAAGTCATCATTATAAGCTTTAGTACTCAGGTAAAGGCCATAACTTTTTCTTGGCTCTGTACATCTTCCCCAAAATGTAGAGCACATAGCAGAGTATGGGATGAACAAAAGAATCAAAGTAAATGCTACCCCCAGCACATTCTACTCTGCTATCTTTTAAAAAAAAGGCCACCATCTTTGAGCCAAACCCTGTGCTTGGTACTTTAATAGACCTTTTATTATTTCATCCTCACAACAACACTGAGTCAGTTAATATTATTATCTTCATTTTACAGACAAGGAAACATAGAAGGGACATAGATTTCCAGTGACTTACTCTGTACAAATATTTAGACGGCAAGGGTTTGACTCCACCTGAGATCTTTGACTCTAAAGCCTATGATCTTTGAATGCATCATGCCGCCCCTCAAGGTACAAGGAACATCAGTATGTAAACTGGATTCTTGGGATCCCTTTCTTCCTTCTCTTCCATCTATTCACAGTATACCTGAAGTGTGCTGAGGACACTTCAACACTGCCAGAAATTCCAGAATGACCAAGGATCGTCTTTGAGGAGAAAGGCCATACTTGTAGCCTGCCACAATTTTGGCATTACTACAACATTATAAGGAATTTATTTATAATACCATGTCATGTTTTTGTTGTATCTTCCATGATCAGCTGCTGCTTCTGGCAACTCCAATTTATAAGGGAACAAGTGTTAACACAGTTGCAAGTGTTGTTACATTTAGGCCACTGACAAGAGAAGAGTCAGAGATGGTACAGGTTGTCTCTTCAGCATTAACCAAAAATGTGCTGATGTGGAGAATATGGACAGAACATGTTAGTAGAGTGTTTCCTTTTGGGATGATGAAAATGCTATGAAATTGACTGTGGTTATGGGTGCACACCACTGTAAATGTACTAAATGCCACTGAATTGTATATTTTAAAATGGTTAGAATGGTAAATCTTATGTTTAATTTACTATAATAAAAGTTTTTTTTTTTAAAAAAAAAGATTGAATTGGTTTCCTACATCACACCATATACAGAAATTAACTCAAAATAGATCAAAGACCTAAATCTAAAAGCTAAAACTGTGGACACTTAGAATAAAAAATAGGGAAAATCTTATGACGTTGGATTAGGCGATGTTTCTTAAATATGACACCAAAACCAAAATTGACAGAAGAAAATTAGTTAAATTGAGTGTCATTGAAATGAAAGATTTTGGTACTTCAAAAGATGTCAAGAAAGTGAAAAGTTGAAATGGCAAATGTTTTGTTATATGTATACTTATCAATATAGAAAAAGAAAGTGAAAAGATAACCCACAGAATGGGAGAAAATATTTACAAATCATATATGTAAAAAAAAGGGTCTAGTACCCAGAATGTAGACACTCAACAATAAAAAGTAAAGTAACTCAATTTAAAAATGGGCAGTGAACTTGAGTAGATATTTTGCCATAGAAGATACACAAAAGAACTACAATATATGAAAAGATGCTCGACATCATTAGCCATCATGCAAATGCAAATCAAAACCACAATGAGAAACTACTTTACATCCTAGGATGGCTATAAAAACATGGAAAGTAACAAGCGTTAATGAGGATGTGGAGAAATTGGAATCCTCACACACTGCTGGCAGAAATGTAAAATTGTGTAGTCTCTTTGGAATAAGTTTGGAAGTTCCTCAAAAGCTAAAATATAAATTTATCATTTGACCCAGCAATTCAACTCCAAGGTATATATACTCAAGGTAAATAAAAACATGTGTCCACACAAATGTATATACAAATATTCATAGCAGCATTATTCATAATAGCCCAAATTGGAAACAACCTAAACGTCCATCAATTTATGAGTATATAAACAAAATGTACTCTATCCATACAATGTAACAGTATTCAGTCATAAAAAGAATGAAGCACATGGTACAACCTGGATGGTTCTTGAGAACATTATACTAAGTGAAAGAAGACAGTTTCAAAAGACAGCATATTGTATGATTTCATGTTTATGAAATGTCCAGGATAGGAAAAAGCTATAGAATCTGAGTGCAGATTAATGGCTGTAAGAGAGGGTGAGGAGGGGGAATGAGGAGTGATTGCTAATAACTATGGATTTTCTTTTGGGGGTGATAAAAATGTTCTGGAATTAGAGAATTTTTGCATAACTTTGTGAATATACTAAAAGCACATTGATTATATACTTTAAAAAGGTGAATTTTATGGCGTATGAGTTATATATAATTCATTTGTTATTTAAAAAATGGTAGGATCATAGGTCTAACAACCAAGTAAGAGAAATGTGCTACATATTTATCTTTCTCTACACTAGCTAGCAGGACCACTCTTTGGACGTGTATAATATGGAGTGTATAATAGTTAAGGGAGTGGAATTTATGGCCAAACCCTGTAAGCTAGCGAGGCCAGATGAGTATGACCACACCATCACTTACCACAAGTTAATTGAGTGAAGGAGCCTCAAGCAAGTACAAATAGCAAGCAGCGTTCTCTCTAAGAAGTAATGCACTTTGGAAAACCAATTTCCCATGAATCATCACTACCATCCTGCCCAGGCCTCCTTACCTAACTGAAATTGATTGGAGACATTCCCACATGTTTGCATTATCTCCGGGCTATTCCATCCTAAGGGATATAATGCACAGCCTGAGCTTATCAGCAGCCCTGGAAAGAAAAGCATACACACAGGTAGGGAAAAAAAAACAAAAACCATAACAGTTCTTTTGTCATCCCAGCATTCTTTCTACATTACCTCAGCTCAGATTCTACTTCTTACCTTTTCTACAGCTTACTCTTTCTCTTGTACTCTAAATGTCTATGATACTATCATCTTAACAGTATTTCATTGCCCTGCCCTAAATGGTGGGGTGCAGTAGAAATCATAAGGGACAAGTCATAAAGATAGGGCAGTATTGGCAAAGTCATTTGGAAAAAAAAAAAAAAAGAGGGA
>NW_006922136.1:1371552-1372503 GCF_000298275.1 Orycteropus afer afer
TTTTTTTTTTTTTAAAAAAGGGCAGTATTGGTAATTAGACAGCAAATGTACATTTTACAGCCAAAAGGTTTTTGACAATGAAGTACAAGGCTAACTTGGCTGCTCCAACCAGACCCCTCTTCTACTTTAGTCTGGTTACAGAAAATAACAATATGGAGATTGCTATTCTTTCCTAAAGGAAGCTCTTGTGGTTAAGGCAATGAGCTGCTAACCAAAATGTCAACGGTTCTAACCCACTAGCTGCACAGCGGGAGAAAGATGAAGCAGATGGCTTTCATAAAGATTTACAGCTTTGGAAATTCTGTGGGGGTCGCTATGAATCAAAATTGACTCTATGGCATTGGGTTTTATTTTTTTCCTAAACCTCAGCATTTTGTCAAATTAAGTGGCTTCCTACTCACTGAAGGTAGGCGTTAACGTCTGTAACTTGTAGTCAGCTGCCTGAGACCTACAGAAAGCAAACAAGTTTAGTAGGCTTCTCTTGGTGAGCAGGGCACCATACTCCCTCTTCCCTGAGAAAGCATTCTTGCTTAATGCTAAGCATTGTTCCCTTCTTTGGCTTTTAATAACTTCTACCTAGCCTTTGGTGTCGTGCCTAAGGCATTTGACTGCTAATCAGAAGGGTGACGGTTCAAAACCACCAGCCACTACTCGGAAGGAAGATTGGGCAATTGGGCAATCTATTTCCCTAGTGATACTGCCTTGGGAAACCCAAGGAGGGGTTGCTATGAGTTGGATCTGACTCGACGACAGTGAATTTGGTTTTTGGTTTTACCTAGCCCTTTGCCTTCATCCACATTTTGCTTAAGTTATTCAGTGACTATAAGGAAACTCAGTGAGACCTTAACCAGTGATAATAGTGATTGTTGTTGTTGTTGTTGTTATGTGCCGTCGAGTCGGCCCCGACTCATAGCGACCCCTCCTTGGGTTTCCGAGGCAGTATCACTACGG
>NW_006922136.1:1372603-1373740 GCF_000298275.1 Orycteropus afer afer
ATTGTTATCTATCTTGTCGTCCTGAAGGGAATTCAATTGGTCACTCAGAGAACTTTCTGGGCTTTAGAATCTACCCAATGGAAATGGAACAACACTCCTGGTTCTGACACAGATAAACTGAGAGGTTACAACAGCAGATTGTCCAGTTTTCCTTCCAAAAACTCACTGCCGTTGAGTCAATTTTGATTCATAGTGACTTCTCCCTCCTTGGGTTTCTGAGGCGAGATCTCTACAGAAGTAGATTCCCCAATCTTCCTTCCGAGGAGTGGCTGTGGGTTTGAATCACCAGCCTTCTGGTTAGCATTCAAATGCCTTAGACACTACACCACCGGAGCTCCAGGCACAACATGATGATTTAAGAGAATGGGCTTTCTAGTCAGCCTAAAGCTAAAATCAATTCCCCTTCTGCCACCCAGAAGCTATGTAACTTTAGGCAAGTTACTTAATCTCTCGCTGCCTCAGTTACCTCATCTTTAAAATGAGAATACTCATAGTAGCCTGCCTCACAGGGCTGTTTTGAGAATTAATGAGATTATAATGGAAAGTGCCTGACACATTCAGAGTCCTCAACAAATATTTATGATTATTCAGCAGCAACCTTTCCTTATGGCTCCTCTCCCTGTTTCCACCTATATTCCCCATGCAATTTCTTCTACATCTGTTTGTTCTCATAAGAAACAGCTGAAAAGCTAAAAGTTGAACAGGGAAAACTCAAATTTGTACTTGATTCAAAAGCTACCTGGTAAATCTTAAACCAAAAACATCCTTTGAGGTTTTCTTAAAACCAAACAATGGTTTAGCTTAACCTGAGGGGCGGGGGGAGTCAGCTTTGAGCATTCCATCCTTTTAAGAACTAGCCCTGGGAACGCAGTGGTTAAGTGTTTGGCTGCTAACTGAAAGGTCAGTGGTTCGAACCTACCAGCTGCTGCTCCATGGGAGAAAGGGCAGTCTGCTTCCGTAAAGATCACAGCCTTGGAAACTTTGTAGGGCAGATCTACTCTGTACTATAGAGTCACTATGAGTTGGAATACCAATTCTACGGCAATGGGTTTGGCTTTGTTGTTATTGTTGTTTATATGGGATCAAATTGACAACAGCAAGTCAGAAAGATTAGCAAAGAAACTTAGAGAGAAGTGA
>NW_006922136.1:1374401-1376222 GCF_000298275.1 Orycteropus afer afer
CTACAAAATTAGCCACTTACAATACAGAAGCAATGGAAGGGAGAGTTGGAATAACTTCTCAGAGACAACCAAGCATCTTGTGAGAGAGAATTACCAGGCCTGTGGGCTAGGGACCATAGTCTCAGGGGACATCATGTTCCACTGGCACAGCATATACATAAAAATCTTGTTCTACAACCTACTTTGGTGAGTAGTGACTAGAGTCTTAATAATAGCTTTTGAGTGGCCATCTATAATGCAACTCTTCTCGTCTGGTGTAAAGAAGAGTGAAGAAAATCAAAGGCATCTGGAAACAAGGATAAGCTGGACATGAGAACCTCAGCCTTCATGACCCCAACACCAGAAGAACTAGATGGTGTCTGGTAACCAATGCCAACCACTTGGAGAGGGAGCAAAACTGGAGATCCTGGATAGAGTGAGAGGAAAAATGTGGAACAAAATTCAAAAACTCAAAAGTGACCAGAATTACTGGTCTCACAGAGGCTGGTGGAACCTCTGAGACCCTGGGTTACCCTTCGGGCCTAGAAATGGGCTCACTTCCATGGATTGGCTCTCAGCCCAACAGTAGAAAGACCCACATGCAGAACACTTACCCTAGAGTGATGCACCCACCTACTCTAGGGAGATGCACCCCTTAGATCAATCAGCCATGAGACACCAGATGGGCAGCATTCACATAGAGGGAAAGCTGGACAGACAGGAATGCACAGATTAGAAGGGCACAGGGAGGGGGTAGTCACAGGGAGGGGAGAGGAAGAGAGTTTTTTATGGTTGGGGATGGTAATCGGTCCATGAAGTCAAATGTGCATGAACTATTGAATGTAAATCAAATTTACTTTGTAAATTTGCACCCAAAGGGGAAAAGCAAAGTTATGAATGGACAGCCATTATGTGTAAGCAAGCAAACTGATTGATAGAGGGAGAGAACAGAGGAGACAACCGGCCTGAGGCAGATGCACCATGAGAAAAATTCCACACTGCCCATGAAAGCATTAGAGAGAAGCCAATCATTTCCTGATGGTTTTCCAATTCCAATTTTCTTACATTTTTAGAGTAAACTCTCTTTTCTTTGAAAGAACTCAAATGAGTTTCTGCTGCTTAAGAGCCTAATTACAAGAACAATGTATTCGAGTGCCATATCAAAGGTCATAGGAGGGCACCTGCTACGAATGCAGATGAACAAACTAGCACATAGCACAAAACTACCCCAGAGCAGGTGCTTGATTAATGATGAACAAATGGCATATTTATAGCTTCCAGACTCTGGGGCTCAGCTGGACAGTGAAAGGCAGCCTGCTCCAGGGCCTGCTGACCTCACCTCCATTTCTCTTTCCTCATAGAGGAAGATTCCAACTACACTTCAAGAACCTAAGAATCCCACTCTGCCTTCAGATGAATCTTTTGGGACGAAGATCTCAAAGTAGTCTCCCAGCTTATCTGCATTATGACAACCACCTCGTCTCAACACACAATGGGCAAATGCTTGAAGAAATAGGAAGTAGAAAAAGAAATAGCAAGAAGGGTTTTAGTAGAACAACGGAGAGAACACTCTGAGAGTGATGAAGAGTTCAGAAACTCAAGGAATAGCCAGTTAATGTTAGAAATTCCTTCAGTGTGATGCTTCACATTAAAAAGCATTGTTAACAGGCGGGGCAAGATGGCGGACTAGGCAGAAGGATTGCATAGACCCTCTTCAACAGAGAAAAGGGAAAACAATTAATACAGGCACAGAAGATAATCTTGGACCCCTGAGCCTTGAAGGAAAGGATGCAGATTTGGACTAAACCCCAACTAGCAGAAGAATTTGCGTGAAAATACCAA
>NW_006922136.1:1381308-1387877 GCF_000298275.1 Orycteropus afer afer
TTGAACCACCAGCCTTCTGGTTAGCAGTCAAATGCCTTAGGCACTGTGCTACCAGAGCTCCTGGTTGCCCAACCAGAACAATGTAATTAATGTCATTGAATTATACTTGTAGAAACTGCTGTATTGTTCTGTTTTGCTGTGTGTATTTTCAACAACAGCAACAAAATAACAAAAAATAAATAAATAAACAAAAAACAAAAGCTGCCCAGTTAAGAGTCAGCTTGCAGCCACCTGGCCCCAGCTCAACAATCTTTGGCAAGTTGTTTTGCCCTAGTACCTGCGGTCCCTCTGCCCAACTTGCCCTCATCCTGTCCCCATATATTCACCATGCCTTTTAGAAAGTGAGCACACTAGGTTGTAAATATATTTCATGGAGACATTTGATTTGTAACTGACTCTTAATTCTATTAGATATTATCGTAGTTGGAGAAAGATGCCCAGGGGGGCATATTAAAAACAGAGATGAATGGCAAATGTTCTGTTATCTGTAATTTGCTACAGTAGAAACAAAACAAAAATAAATACATCAAAATTAAACGACAGGGTAATTTATCCTCAACTATATTTGTCCCCAACAGTTCTTTATATCAATTTGGGTTTGTAAAGAAGTGATTCAAATAGCAATAAAAATCCATTTGCCCTGCCAAATTCTGAAAGAGTGGAGGCTTATTAAAAATGTAGATTCCCAGGTATTTGATTCAGTAACTGGGGCCCATTTAAAAAACAGCCAAGTGATTTTGATGCACCTGGTCCTTTGGACCAACAATTAAGAAAAACACCACTAAAGTCTTGAGAGTGGGAGCTCTGACATCGGAGCGGGGAAGAACTAGTTTAAATCCCATCCTTGCCACGCATGAACTATAACCTAGGATTGTGCTACACTTATGTATCCTTGCTAACTCCCAGTTTTATTGCTCCTCCAAACACATATGCCCCTTGAGGAGGTCTCTCCCAACTGTATATGCTCAACTGGATATTTTCTTTTCATCTACCTCTTGGAAGGGAAAGAATGTCTTTAGAGGGTGTTACCATTCTTATGAAGTCTCTGAGCAAATGGTTAACATGCTCGGCTGCTCACAGAAAGGTTGGGAGTCTAAGCCCACCCATAGCTCCCTCCGAAGAAAGGCCTGGAGACCTGCTTCTACAAAAGTCAGCATTGGAGCAAGTTCTACTTTGACCCATATGGGGTCACTATTCTAGTAGCATAGTGCCTAAGGCACTTGACTGCTAACCAGCAGGCTGGCAGTTCAAACCCACCAGCCACTCCTCAGAAGGAAGTTAGGGCAATCTACTTCTGTAGTGATACTACCTCGGAAACCCAAGGAGGGGTCGCAATGAGTTCGGTTCAACTCGACGGCACATAACAACAACAACATGTGTTGGAGTCATCTCAACAGCAACTGATTTCTTGTTTGTTTGTTTTTAAACCATGCTTACTCCCTTACTGGAGTTGTTGGGCGATGCAGTTAAGCACTTGAGTATTGGCTGAAAGGTTGGTGGTTTGAACCTAACCAGAGGCACTAGGGAAGACAGACCTAAAGAACTGCTTCTGAAAGGTCACAGCCATGAAAACTCTATGGAACAGGTCAAATCTGCACACATGGGGTTGCCATGAGTTGAAACCTACTCCAAGGCAACTAATCATAACACTCCCTTACTGCACATGTGCAGGTGTCCAGGGGCTGCTGTTTTGTTTCCTTTCCTCAGCTGTCCACCTGCACAAAAAATCTTCTATAAAGATTCTAGAATCTTTAGAATATCATCACAAGAGACACCAAGTCTCCTCCTCCAACATGGTTGTGGTAGTTTGAATTCACTGCTCTGACCGAGCAGAGGCCTGGGGTCAGACAGATATGATAGCCAGTTTTAGCCCTTTTGACAACCTCAATACCTATACAAACCTTCAGGTGCAAAATCTCCAGAACAACTTGGGATCCTCCTTCTAGCTACATCCCAATTACCCTCAACTTTCTCCTGCATCCAGAGGTATTCCATCCACGTATCCCAATAACTATATAACCCCTCCAAATATCACATTCCTAATTGCATAGTTGCCTAATTTTTATCTCTGGGCAGTGAAATCCTCCTTTCTGAGTGTAGCTGTTGAGTGGGCAACCATTCTGTCACAGTCCCCATCTCCATCCCCAAGTCCCCTACCTTTGCATAGCTGCCAATCTTCCTCTCCAAACATGGTTATTGTTGTTAGGTGCCGTCCAATCAGCCCTGACTCATAGCAACCCTACGCACAACAGAACAAAACACTATGCCATCCCCATAATCCTTGCTGTGCTTGAGCCTATCATCACAGTCACTGTGTCAATCCTTCTCATTGAGGTTCTCCTTTTTTGCTAACCCTCTACCAAACATGATATACTTCTGGCCACTCTCACTTCTGAGGAGCATTCCGGCTGTACTTTTTCCAAGACAGATTTATTCATTCTTCTGGCAGTCCATGGCATTTTCCGCACTCTTCTAACATGGTTGTTAGGTAGTTTGAATTTATAGCCCTGAGCAAAGGCCTGGTATTGGTTAATTTGTTATTAATTTGTTCAGTTTATAGCTCTTGTAGTCACTCAGACACAATTCAGTTGAAAATTTACAAGCCTGCCCTCCAGGTATATCTCAGCATTCCTGATCCAGGGAACCCCCCCTTTCCACTTTCCCACATTTTCTGCCGGAGTTGCAGAGCAGTTTAGTTAACGAGCTAAAAAGAGTAAAGAGATGGGGAAGCTTCCAGAGGCTGCATTTGACTTGATCTTTGAAAGATAGGCAGATATTTACAGGCAAAGTTGGAAAAAGGGGGTGGAGGAGGGAGGGAGAGAGAGAGAGAGAGAGAATTCCAGAAAGAACTAGCACAGTGAACAAAACAAAGTAGAAGTTCTCAAATTTCTCTGTATATTGGAATCATGCTGGTGAGAGGATGATAAATAACAAATTCATAGCAGTAGTTAACCTTTGCGTTGGCAAAAAAAAAAAAAAGATGTGATTTGGGTATGCAGGGGACTTCAACTATATCAGTAATGATATATTTCTTAAGCAGAGTGGTGGGCACACATCTGAAATATTTCATGATACATTTTCAAAAATAAATCCACCTGAGGGACTGTGTGAAATGCAGATTACCAGACCCCAGTGGTTCTGATTCAGTAGGCTTAAAATGGCAAGAGAGAATCTACGTTTATTAAGAAGCACCCTGGGTCATTCTTCTGCAAGTGGCTGATGGATCACACTATACACACTGAGAAAGCAATTCATGTCCCAAGAGAGGGGAAAACAAATCAAGAGCATAAAGTCCAGGACTGGGAGTCAGAAGTCCTGGGCCCAATTCTCTTCTCCCTCCTGATTGGCTGCATGAGTCTTTGCTAGTAGGTTAACTTCTTTGAGTGCCACTTTCCCAAATAGAAAGCTACATTTCTAGTCACTCTTCAGCATGGGAAGAATAAATGAAACTAGGTCTGGTGAAACTTTGGAGAACTCTCCAGGAAATGCATGATTTCCAGAGTTGATCATGGTTTACAGAAAGGTATCACCCTGTTCTGGACTCAAGTTTGTGGTGATGTGTCTCCAGCGGCAGTTTTCCTTCAAATTGAAGCATACAGCATTAGGAGAAGAGCACCGGTACCTGTTTGGGTGAGTTGAATTCTGTCCCCTTAAAAACTATCCAGGGTAATGGTTCTCACTGGGGTTGGGGAAAGGGGACACAGCATCAGAATAACTGGGGAGATTTTTCAAAACACACAGCCTTCCCCTTGTTTCTGTATATATCAGAATGGGAAGGAGGGCTGGAGGATTGTGGGAGGAGTCACATTTGTTAAGCCCTCCAGGTGACTGGGAAACATTCCCTGCTTTAGAAAGATTCTTGGCTTCCTTCGAGTAACCCAATCCAAGATCTTACACTTTTTCCTGCCAAGAAGTTTCTTATATTTACTTCTCACCTATTTCTTCTTTGTTTAGCTCTCACCAAAGATAGAGAATAACTCACAAGCATCTTGCATATGTATACACAGGGGAAACACTGTGAATAATGGCCATGATCTCAAGGAGTGGGGGCCAGCTAGTTGGAAACCTCAGCATCCCCAGGGTTGAAATAATCTCCTGGCCAGATGTTTCCTTCACCGGTTGGAGCAGGGCACAGAGCTCCCAGTGGAAGACTCTCTGGACCCCAGGCTTGTCCAGCTGGATCAGCTGCAGGTGGAGCAAATGGGCCCCAAGGGCCCCATCAGGTCACCTTGCTGAGTGTGACTCAGGCCAGCAGCTCTTTATTTCTTCCTGTCTCTCCCACTTCCCACTGCTCAGCTCTGTGGCCAGCACCAGACCGGGGAACAAGAGTTGGGCAAGGGGAGGGGGGAGTTTTTAATGGATACTCCATCTCTTCAGTGGTTTGGGGTCTGGCAAAGATAAACCAGACCTGATACTAATTGGCTTCTCCCCCTGATGTATTTCGGTTAATGCACTAGCTGCCGAGAAGCAGCCAGGCCTGGAGCAGCAAAATCAATTCCCCTCAGCTGAACAAGCTTAAACTTAACCCCGACAGACTGTTCTCTTGTATTTTTTATCCATGGAGTTCATAATACTGCCCAGGCTTGGCTTCCTGCCACTGGCAAAGGCTGTCTCTGAGGTTTAGAACCAAGATCTCAAAAGAGTCTTGGGTTATCGTCATGTCCAAGGGGCTTCCAGAAAATATGGTACATGCAAGCAGTCTTCACTATTCTCTTACATTTGAAAAGGAAGAAGGAATGTCTTAGTTGGTCTGTGTTACAGATGAGGAAGCTGTGGAAGTCTAACAACATGCCCACTACCATTCCCATGCCCAGGCATAAGCCTGGTATACTCCCTGGGTTTTGACCCTTTCCATGGCTACTGTCAAATGGCACATTGTTCTTGAAAGTTTAAAGACTCTCACCTAAATGCGAACACTGGGACCATGTTCCCATGCTACGAGTCAATGGAGAATATAGAATGACAGAATCATATGAGATGGAAATACCACTCAGATGTCTTGACTCACACTGTAACACAATCAAAAGTCCACCCCTCCCACCCAGTGTCCAAATCCCCATTACCTTCCCACTCTCCCTTTATTAGTTTCCTTTGAGTTTCTAGACCTAGGAGGTGAGATCAACTAAAATGTCCCATAAGGAGAACCATGAGTGTTTTGTAAGAGTTTCAGTCAAATGGATAAGTGGAAGCAAGCTGGCAATAGGTGTCACTGTTAATCCTCAGAGAGTGTCTGATCAAGGCTCCTGTTACTGACCCTTTGATTCTGACCGGTTAGCTCCTCCTCGATCTTTGCTGGAAACTTAGAACTGTCAATGGGGCTAAGTCGTCACCCAAAATAGAAGAGAATTCTGGGTGTTACCAGCCCTGCATGGAAGACTGAGAAAAAATGGAGAGAATGTGAACTACACTACTCACTGCTTTAGCCATGCACTCATTCTTTGTACAGTTACTGAATATCTACTTGCTATGCCAGGCAATGAGCTGGGTGCTGAGGTTACACATATGAATTGTAAGTACCACCCCTTTCTCCTGTTAGCCAAGTGTTAATTCCTGAAATGATGTGTCCACAGAAGTGCAGACCTAGCTATAGCATGCCCATGAATGCAGGTAAAAGGTAAGCCTAAGGCTCATTTGTGATTGCCTTTAAAAAAATAGAAAGAAAGAAAGAAACCTCTCTGCGGTCGAGTCAGACCCGACTCATAGCGACCCCTCCTTGGGTTTTCAAGGCAGTATCACTACAGAAGTAGATTACCCAACCTTCCTTCCGAGGAGTGGCTGGTGGGTTTGAACCACCAGCCTTCTGGTTAGCAGTCAAGTGCCTTAGGCACTATGCCACCAGAGCTTCCGTGATTGCCTTAGAAGTCCCAAAAGATCATATCATTGGCTTGGATCAGCCTTATCCGTTGGTTTGTTACCATGGTTTCCAAGGGGAAGAAAGAAACAAATCTAATTCTACTTTCCATTGTGGCCAGAAAACTAGTAGTAGCTAAAAAGGGGAAACAATTCAGAGATAAGAGAGGCTAGAATTATATTTCAGATTTAAAACTTTCACAATGAGCCTGAGGGAAGGAGAAACCAGAAAACATCACTTTAACTGGCATGACAAATGAATCTGCCTCTCTTCATAAGCAAGCCAGAAAACTTCATTGCCTCAGCCCAGGGTTTCTCAACCTTGGCACTATTGACATTTTGCCTCAGATAATTCTTTGGTTTGGGGAAAAGGCAGGCTTCCCTGTGTATTGTAGGATGTTTAGCAGTATCCCTAGCCTCTATCTCCTAGATATCAGTAGCACCTCTCTAAGTTGTGACAACTAAAAATGTTTCCAGACATTTTCAAATGTGGCTTAGTGCACACTCCCCACTTTCCTCTCTGGACAAAAGTGCCTCTCCAAAACAAAACCAAACTCACTGCCATCAAGTCAGTTCCCACTCATAGCTACTCCACCCTGGGTTTTGGAGGTGGTATCTCTATGGAAGTAGATTACCCAGTCTTCCTTCTGAGGAGTCATTGGTGGGTTTGAACCATCAGCCTTCTAGTTAGCAGTCAGATGCCTTAGGCACTACACCAC
>NW_006922136.1:1388082-1391823 GCF_000298275.1 Orycteropus afer afer
AGGATCTGCACTATATTCCCAGTGGACAAGTTCAAGGGAAGTGAAGCACAGGGAAGGTCATGTCATTTGCCCATGGCCACAGAGCTACTTGGTGAAAGAGCCAGAAGTGGAATCTAGGTTTTGAGGCTCTAGTCAACCACACTGTGGTGCTAATAGAGACAGTAATGATAATGAATGAGACAATGATTCTAAAATTCAGAGAGCAACAAAAACAGCAAAAATAAACTCCAGCAGTATGTTCTACTAACACCTTTTCCCAGTGCCCCATATAGATCTACAAAATAGCTCTCATATTCACACACGTATTTACCTGTATCTGTCTAAATTGCCTTTTGTTCTCAGATAGTTCAGTTTACACAACTCCATCGCCTTACTGCAGTTGGCCATTTTCACATTTTGCTCTTTCCTAGTCTATCCACTCACTGCCAGAACCCCAGTTCCCTGAACTAAAATTAGAGGGAGCCTAAACCAAAACCAAACTCAACTACCATCGAGTCAGAACTGACTTATAGCTACCCCTCCTTGGGTTTCCAAGGTGATATCTCTATGGAAGTAGATTGCCCAATCTTCCTTCTGGGCATAGATGGGTGTGTCAGGATCACAAAAAATCTGGGTAGGACTGTTCATGGATACCAGACAGGACTAGCCTTAGATGCAGAACAAATAAGTACTTGCCTCCCATTAGTGTGGTACCTAGCATTTCAATATTAGAGATGTGTTTCTTTGGTGAGGACTGTTCATTGACCTCTTATTTGTAATTAGCACTTGTTTATGTATATGTTTTCATCAGATCACTGTCTGCTGAAATAACCACCAAAAAGCAGGGCTCTCTGAGATGAAGTTTATTTTGGAATGGTAAAGTACAGCATATGCTTCTGCCCTTAGAAGGTAGCTCTGTGTAATATTCTACAGTGGGTACCTTGCAGGTAGAAGAAAGTGTCAAAAATGAAAGCTAAGCAACAGAGAGAGATCAACTCTCCTTATTGGCCAACTTGCTATGAATAAAACTCTGATGTAGATTACACTTTGGGAAATCCTAAACTAGATATTTCAAAGGCTTCCCCATCCATGGCCTTAGAGTGGAACTTAAGGGAGAGGGTGAAAGTTGATTTCCCCTTAATGTCACACTCCCCACTTTCCTCTCCAGAACTCCTCAACCTACTCAATTCCAGGGACTCAGGTCTTACCTCCCACGAATTGTGCTGCTCCCATGCAACGTCCCATCATTCTGGAGATGAGTTCCTCCATGCAGCAGCCCAGGACAGCAGCCAGTGCCACTAGGAGCAGCAGAGCACAGCCGGCACCTGTCACCACTGTGCACATCTTCCAGGCCAGGCTTGGGATGGCACTGAAGCTGGCATAGCGTCCACACTCTTCCACCATGATCAGACTGTGCCCCTCTCCCCGCACAGGGTAGTTGCACCTCCTGAATGTACTGAATGACACTGGCTTCCCCAGCTGGGATCCGAAGAGCCAGTAAGGCAGGAAATAACTGGTAGAACTGGCCACAGCTGTAACAAGGGATAGGAAGGCCCAGAGGGTCCCCACCAGGGTCAGGCTGCTCCTCATGGTCCCAGGTTTCTTTTCAGGAACGAGATTAGTTGAGTCACCGCACCAAATTCAGGGAGTTACCAGGTAGGCTCCATTGACCTAGTTTTCATCTGGCTGGCCAGTTCTTGGGCTCAGTTATGTGTGACTTGGACCTTGCTTCAGGCAATGATTATTCTTTTGATGACCATTTGGGTCCCTGTGGAATTCTGTTCCCCAGGACTTTTTTCATCTTCTCTTCCTTCTGCCTGATGCAGAATTCTATGGTCTCCAGGCTGCAATAGAAGAACCGTAGAATTGAATTAGTAACTGCTCTGCCAACTCAAAGGAGCTCTGGTGGTGCAGTACCTAAGGGATCTGACTGCTAACCAGAAGGTTGGTCGTTCAAACCCACCAGCCACTCCACAGAAGGATGACTGGGCAATGTACTTCCATAAAGATTTATTGCCTCGGAAACCCAAAGGGGGTTGCTATGAGTTGGAATCAACTAGATGGCAGTGAGTTTGGGTTTTTTGTTCTGTTTTGTTTTGTTTTTGGTCTGCCAACTCAAATGTAGTCTTTTAATTCTCACCATACAACTTGTAACAAGTGGCAAGAGAGTTGCTGAATGTGAACAAGTCTGCCTTGGAGGCACCCAGATTTCCAGATGAATGGCCTTACTGGCTTGGAAGGAAGTGGTATCTCAAGAGAGTCAGGGAAAAAGTTGTTTTCAGAGTGAAGGAGGATGTGAGCCAACTCCCAGGACCTGCCCATACTACAAGGGGGAGGGGAGGGAAGAAGGAAGGAGAGCTCAACATGGAATTACATTTGACTCCACTGGGATGTGCAGCAGGGTGCTAATACGGGCTTTTCATGGGGATACATCAGCCATGTTGAAACGGGTAGAAGAGAATAAGGGGCGCCTAGTCTCATACCCTATACCTATTACTGAATGAGCACTGTTAAGTCACTTTTTCCACAATCAAAATGAGAAACAACTTTCCAACCAGTGACAGTTATTTAACTCTAGATTGGATATAAGAAAAGCTGCCTTGTGCTTTTCTGGATAGAGTTAAGAAATAGTCTCATGTCTCTGAGATGGATCAGGCAGCCCTGGCCTGGCAGCAGGAGCATATAGCTGTAAAGACTTCTCAAGGTCACTTACGGAACAAAGAATCTCAGATTTAAGATGCTGAGAGTCTTTCCAGACCTAATCTCCTCAACCTAGCTCACAAATGGCTTTCACAGACTCCTCTGTCAAAAATCAACTACTTCCCTCCCAACTCCATTAATCTGCCATTGCTTTCTGGTCTGTTTCTTGGTTAGGGCAGCCAGAGACCACACTGCAACTTGATGACAGCATCCGTGAATATCTCCAGCAGGTAGATGGGGAGGTAGGTTTCAGAAATTTCTCCATGATTCATCTCCATTGTTTAAAGTTACATGTGGTGCTGTTGAGGGCAGGGAGGGTGCAGGGGGTGTGGGGGGGAGAGTGCAGAAACTAGCTGTTTGGGGGCTACCACATGGCCAATTTGGGACATTGTTAGGAGCAAGAAACAGTTGTACCCAAGTCTCAGGGTCCATGCCCAGCCATGAGCCCTTTCACAACCCTCCTCAAACAGTGCCTGGCAGAGTATGCATTCTTATTAATGGCTACTTAATGAATATCAAATCATTTATTCGTCTAATTTCCAGGCTGACAGAGACCCTGGTGGCACAGTGTTTAAGCACTCAGCTGCTAACTGAAAGGTCAGCGGTTTGAACCCACCAGCCACTCCTTGGAAGAAAGATGTGGCAGTCTGCTTTGTAAAGATTTATAGTCTTTGTAACTCTATGAGGCATCTTTACTCTGTCCCACAGGGTTGCTGAGATGGAATTCAACTGGACAGTAATGGGTTTTATTTTTATAGGTCTTAATGAATCACCTAATCTAACTTTCTTATTTTACATATAGGGACAGTGGTCCAGTAAGAAAGGAAGGGATTTTCCCCAAGGCACAGAGTATGTTAGCAAGCAGCAATACTGCAACCAGAAACCCGGTCTCCAGATTCCAAAGCCAGTACTATTCTACCACACAGTGCTAACCCCCTTTTCATCCCTCCATCACTTTACAGATGAGAATATGGAGAGGAAGTGTTTCACCCTAGGGAAAAGGTCTAGTAAGGTACACTGGCCAGACCGGAGCACAGTTATTTGATTCCTAGTATAATGTTT
>NW_006922136.1:1391931-1395493 GCF_000298275.1 Orycteropus afer afer
AAATTGCAGGTGCTTACTTTGGAATGTTAGGGCTTGGGAAGAAAGTGCCCTGAGCAGGACCCTGGGGAATGAGGCTTTGTGCTTGAAGAATAAGGGGGAATGAGAGAAAGATGTGATGCAGACAGAAGGCCAACAGGAGGAGGACTGGAACTAGTTTTAAGTAATTGCTGTTAGAAAGCCCGTATGCTTGGCCACAATGAGGTAATGCCTCTTTGTGTTACAGTACAGTGTGTAAGACTGAAAAGTGCAAGCAGCCCTCTGGTATGGACTCACTCTGGAGTAAGAACCTAGGCCAAGGATGAGAGGAAACAAGCTGATAAAACAGCTACAGGTTGCTTCACAGAATCCCTCCCATGTCCATTATTTCATGTGCTCTGCCCAACAAAGAAATTACTTTTATTTTATGAATGAGCAAATTTGGGTTCAGAAAGCTAAGTGAGTTGCCTAAGCTTTCACAGAGATTCAGTGGCAGAGCATCCATTTTCCACTTCTTCATCTGCAGCTTTCCCCCAGACACCCCATCACCCCAAAAGTATTGCCATAAAACCCTCCACGGTTTCCCATACAGAATTGTTTTGAAAATTTCAGGATTTGGAGAGAAGTAGAGATGAAGACAAGGAAGGTAGGAGGAAGGCCACTTTCTCCAGACACCGTGTGTAAACCAACTGAATAAGAGCATTAACTGTTTCAAGCTCAACAACTGTAGTCAGAACTTATGTCCCTTATGAATATCATCATCTTGAGACCAAAAGGCCCAGTATAACAACCAAGAGACACAGCAGAGAACTTAAGGTGGCGGTGGGGGGGACACTATATCAGTGAGTGGTACCCAAGCTATATTAGATAGGTTGTCCTCATCTGTGACAGGTCAGAATATTTAAAAAATACTACCAACCACTGTCACCAAGAGATTATTTTTAAAAATGGCATTTTGGAGCTAAAAAGTAGGAAGGCAGAATATCAAGATTAAATTGAAATATTTTTAGCTTTAAGAAAACTCATTGTTCTTCATAATTAAACTTCAATACTTTCAACTTTAGGGAAAACTCATTGTCTTTATTTTATTTCAGTCTAGGATGATGAACCATGCAATTTGCCTGGGACTGAGGATTTCTTGGGATATGAAAATTTCAGTGCTAAACCTGGGATAAAACCAAAAAAAGAAAAGAAAAAAAAAATGCCATCAAGTCAATTCCAACTCATAGCGACCTCCATTGGGTTTTGAGGTGATAATTTTTTTTTAATTGTGATTTGGGTGAAGATTTACAGAGCAAATTCACTTTCCATACAGCAGTTCATATATACTTTGTCTCATGTCAGTGACCACAGTTTACCACAATGCAACAGCTCCCCTCCCACTTCCTCCCCATAGTTACCTCTTCCCAGTGTTGAGGTGATAAATTTTTACAGAAATAGATTGCCTAGTCTTGCTTCCACAGAGTGGCTGGTGGGTTTGAACTGCCAACCTTCTGGTTAGCAGTCAGATGCTTTAGGCACTGTGCTACCGGAGCTCCTTAAAACTGGAACAGTCTCATGCAAATCAGGTTAAGAAGGTCATCCTATTAGAACTAGCAGAATCACTGTCATCAATAATTTTCTAACATCCTCTCTCAATAACTCAAATAAAATAAAGTTAAAAGCCACCATGGAATTAAGCACTGGAGAGATAAAACCTGTATACGTTGTATGTAAACCTTTCTGAATCATAAACTTGACCTTATGCCGTTAAAGAAGAGATCTCAGAGACCCAATTGCTCAATAGTTTCTGAGTACAAAAGGAGCCCCAGTCCAGGTTTTCCTGTGGCTGCATAAAGTAGAGGAGCCTTGCTGGCACAATGCTTAAGCATTCAGCTGCTAACCAAAAGGTCAATGGTTAGAACCCACCACACACTCCACAGGAGAAAGACGTGGCAGTCTATTTCCATACAGATTATAGCCTTGGAAACACTATGGGGCAGTTCTACTCTGTCCTATAAGGTCACTATGTGTCAGACTCTATCAACAGGTGTTTTGTTATATTTTTTGTTTTTTTGATAAGTGGTAGTGGTGCAGGTAGAGTCTGTGCACATACATGTGCTGGACAGAGATGTGTATTCAATCGAATGCTTTTAGTTCCATTGCCTGCAGTGGAGTAATCTCCCTTCACGACAGCCCCTTAAAGCAATCCAAATTCATTGCCAGGAACTGGCCAAGTCTCTTTGCACTGACATAAAGATCACAAATAGTTCCTTGCTTCATTCTATCTTAATTCATCTTGAATATTTCATGTATGCAAAATCTTAGTTTCCTTTTTCTGCACTGTTTAGTCACACAGATGAGGGATTTCAGGACCAGAACTCACCCTGGCATCCCGGATAGGACTACAGTTAACCTTCTCTTTTTAGATGTTACATTGTCTTTCATTCTTCAGCTTCTCCATTTGCTAAGTGGGTCACATGCCTTTTTCTGAGAGTGGTTGTTTGACATGCAGTGAGTATGGCCAGAAATTTGTAATGACATGGATAGAAGCATCATGCCTGTTCTGAATTTTCTGTCCTTACTAAAGACTAATATTTGCTAATATTTAGAGCCATGGTAGTCATTCTGACATGGCCTCATGGATAGAGGTCACTTCATCCTATACGAGGCAGGAAACCCACTCAAACCATATATGTCAAATGATTATCTATTCTACTTTTAAAGAGCTATGGAAGAAGAGTCTACAATTTTTCTCAATAGGTTAACAACTTTTATTATTAATAAGTCATGTGTTATGTCACTTTACAAACCTTTCCTGCTTACAACTTAAAGCCAATTCCTTTTGTGGTCCTCAGAGTGAACGAAGAACAGCTGGCCACTGTCCTCCAGGGGAGAGCCCTTCATCAACTCAGATTGCTGGTAGGTTACCTTTAGTCTTCCCCCCAAAAAATAAGCACTCGCTGTCTCCCTGTGGTGTTTCATTGTCAAGTCATTAATCATTTGATTTCCATTTTTCAACCTCATATGTACCTACTTAGTATCAGTGAAACTGGAAACACTGTTCTTACTGCTCCTGAAGAGAAAAAAAATACCTCCTTCCTCCACCTCACCTCCTACCCAGTCCCCACACACAGAAAGAGACTCAAATCTTTTGCTCCTTCTGTGCTTTACAAATTCTAAGTTAAGTAAAGCACACCTTACTAAGGATAGCACGGAACAGGCAATGTAGCCAGCGAGTCTCTGACTTTCAGCTGCTGAGGAAATCTTGGCTATGGGACTGCGGGTTTAGGACTGATCCATGAGCAGCTTTGTTGACACTGGGCTGGCAAAGAAATGTCAACAGGCCTTTCTCTTCATGGCCCCCAGACATTATGCACTACCTACCTGACAGTCCTGTTATAAATACATCTTACTTGCGGTTGAGGTTTCCCTGGGAAATGAGCAAGATGTTTGGCCCTGGTGGCACAACAGTTAAGCATTTGGCTGCTAACCAAAAGGTTGGCAATTCAAACCCACCCAGAGGCTCTGTGAAAGAAGGACCTGGCAATCTGCTTCCATAAAGTTTACAGCCAAGAAAACCCTATGGGGCACTTCTACTCTGTTA
>NW_006922136.1:1395593-1398810 GCF_000298275.1 Orycteropus afer afer
ATCATGTGCCATCGAGTTGGACCCGACTCATAGTGACCCCTGCTTGGGTTTCTGAGGCAGTATCACTATGGAAGCAGATTGCCCAACCTACCTTCCAAGAAGTGGCTGGTGGGTTTGAACTGCCAGCCTTCTGGTTAGCAGTCAAGTGCCTTAGGCACTATGTTACCAGAGCTCCTACTCTGTTACATAGGGTCCCTGTGAGTTGGAATTAACTCTGTGACACATGGAAACAACAACCAGAGCCCTGGTCCAGAGAAATGTCTTTCCCTAATATGACTCCTTTTATCAAGTTGGATATATAAATAGCCTGACCATTCTAGGTCTTTCTGCTTCAGACACAGCTTCAAAAAATATCTATTACCTCTTGTCAAACACTTCTTTCCTCATTTTCTGCTATGTCTGTCTGTCAGAAGTTTCTCTTCCTCTGCATATCTCCGCAACTGAAATTATCCCAGACCCTCAAGTGCCTGAAACCGCATAATGTAGTTATTCAAAGGGAGTTGTCTGCCATTTATGTCTTAGGAACTCTAAGAAGACCTACTTCACTTTTTGACCTGTCTTTTCTTTCAGAGTCCTCAGATTTCATGCTTGCTAAACCTCTTTCTAGGTCTTCCTCTTCCTTCACTCCTCTTCTACTATGGGGTAGAAAGACTAGCAAAACTAGCCATACTGGGTTTGTTTATTTATTTATCTGCATCTCTCTCTCCTGAGGTGAAGATAGTCACAGCAAGAAAGGCATTAAAAGGCAGAAAGCCAGAGAACATGGGGGAGAAGAAGACTAAGCCAGCAATCTATAACCTAGATGGTAGAGAGAACTCAAGAAGAAGAAGAACAAGAACAAGAACAAGAACAAGAACAAGAACAAGAACAAGAACAAGAAGAAGAGAAGAATCTCCTTATCAAGTTCTGAGCTATTTCCTTTCTCCAGAGTTTGAGGTTGGAAAGGTAGGACCTGGAATGATTTTCTCAAAATTCACATGAGCTTCTGCCTCCCCTCCAAAAACTGCTTCTCACAGAGGTTCCCATCCATCTCCTGCTTTGGAAAATGGGTACTGAGTAGAAATCTTCTTCATACATGTTCCTACTCTGGCTGGACAGGTGCCACCATGTTCAGTGACCACTTGGTTGACTAGGAGTCCTATCTCACACCATCAAACCTGCCCTGGCAGGACAATGTTGAGTACTATTGATGATGGACTAACTGGTAAAGCATCCTCCCACATCCTTAGATTTATAGCCCAGTCTTGCTATTGTTGCCCAATAGTCCCTCTACTTATGCTCTCAGCTGGTAATAAAATGCCACCATAGCTGACCACCTCTATCCAGTGAATGTGGTTAGTGTGGGAAGAAAGTGGATTGAATGCTTTTAGCCACTTCAGAGGAGCTGGGAGGCAGCATGCTATATTAACAGCATATCTCAAAAAGGGATCCCCAACCCCCTTGCTTCAGAATCATTTTCAGTGCTTCTTTATAATGCAGAATGTGACACTCCTTCCAGATTCATTGAATTAGAATTTATGGGAATTTTCACATGAAAAATCCTTGAGTTGATTCAGATGAGAACTAATGATTGAGAAATACAGTTTTAGTGTAAGAAAGTCCAGATTCTTGAGGCAGATGTGTGATGAGGTCCTGAAAACTGGCCCTTACACCCTTTGTGAATTCAAAAAGATTGCTTAAAAGCTCCAAGTTTCAGTTTCATCTATAAAGTAGAGATGTAAACTTTAAAATAGAATTGTAAAGATTAAGTGAAATAACATCTGTGGTATACCAGCCCCAGGATAAGCGTTGATTCTCCCCCTTCTACTAGAAAAGACTCCATTCTTCCAAAAGTAATGGAGATCCGTTCCCTAAGAAGTAGAATATGACTCCTCTCCCTTCTACTTCCCCCCCAACCACTAGTTCTATTTGTGATTTCATTTCACCCCTCATCTTCTTTCTGCTGTCAGTTTCCCACAACAAAATGGGACCACTCAGTCCAGTGTTCTTTTTAAGAATGGATTTATACTTTGCTTCAGGATCTTCTAAAAATCATAGCGCTTGGCACATAGTTGGAACTCATAAATATTTACCAAATGAATGCCATCTTTTATTTCCAGCCTGAATGGCCTCAACATCTGCATTTCAGTTTAACTTCATCACCCTGTTTCAATCCTGTAACCGCAGTTGAGACAAGTCTAAAAGATCAACCTACCACATTAACAATAGGAATCCACTTTTACTTCTATAGACAGGACAGACCAAAATCCCTTCCTCTACTTCCTAGAGACCTGTACTTCCTCTCCTCATGTTACTGGCTCTCCTGGGGAAACCAACTGGCACTTAACCCTTAGCTCCTCAACCCGTGGCAATATGAAATGTGAACCCAGCCCTGATTCCTCTCAGCCTCTGTGCAAACAACAGACTATGAGGAAGGAGAAATGCACCAGGCTGCCCTTGGGAAGAAAATAGCTTCTCCGAGCTTGGAGATGAAAGGACAGGAAGCCTAGAAAGGAAAGGGAGAAGGGGGTTGAGCAAGGGGAGAGCAAAGCAGTTTCTCATCCAGCTGTTTCAATTGCATTTGGCCCAAGTTGCAAATTTACCTTCCGACCACGAAGGCTGACTGACTTGTTCCTCTCTTCGGGCTCAGATCAGAGAAACAACTTCCCACAGCTTGTCAGACAGGGATGGGAATCCCAGCTGCTCTTTGCAATGATGCCTGAAAACCTTGCTTTACCTTTGGGAGAGAGGGGCGGAGTCCAACCTAATGGGAATTAACTCCAAACACGCTGGAGGCTTCCAAGCCAGCCTCAGACAGGCAGGCACTTGGAGGAGAAAGTATCTTGGCAGGCACAGAGTCCTCCACCTCCAACCTCCCAGCTGCCAAGTTTGCTCCGTGTGTGTGTGTAGGGGGGGGGCGTGCTCACAGTTGAGCTACATCTCTCTCTCACTATCATGTTCTACATTATATATATTAGGTAGCAGGCATACTTGGCTGGAAAGGACACAGAAAACACACGCATGAAAGGAATCACCTCTTTTCCCCCAACCAATTGCTGTTGTCTGACAGGGAAGTTGCTCCTACAGAGCAGTCTTTCTATCCAAAATGTAACAAGCTTAGATTTAAGAAACCATTGAAACCACATATTGAAAGGGTTAATTAAAATCTATAATATACTAACAGTATTACTGTTAGTATGTTGTTGTTGTTGTTGTTGTTGTTATGTGCCGTCAAGTC
>NW_006922136.1:1399628-1400808 GCF_000298275.1 Orycteropus afer afer
CAATCATGGGGGAAGAAGGGCTGCTTATGCACAGGGAGACAGCTCAGGGCGCAGAAGAGTATGGTGGGATGGACACGGGGAAGAGGTAACAAGGGGGAGGAAGTGGGAGGGGATCTGTTGCATTGTGGGAAATTGTAGTCAATGTCATGAGACAAAGTGTATGTGTGCTGCTATATGGAAAGTGAATTTGCTCTGTAAACTTTCACCCAAATCACAATAAATATTTTTTTAAAAAAGTAACACTTAGCATCTAACTTACTACAAAGCACCAATAAACTCCTTTTATGCTTGGGACTGAAGGTGAGAGGTCTGGAGGTTAATGTAGCTTTGGCTGATGCTCTGTACCAATCTGGTGCCATCTCTTCTACCTCTCAAGGTCCCTGGTACTCCATATTTATTTGGGGAACTTTATCACTTTCCCTGCTGGCACAGTGGTGAAAGCACTCGGCTACTGACCAAAAGGTCAGTGGTTTGAACCCACCAGCTGCTCCAAGGGAGAAAAGATGGAGTAGTCTGCTTTTGTAAAGCTTTACAGCCTTGGAAACCCTACAGTGCCATTCTACTCTGTCCAATAGGGTTGCTGTGAGTCATTATGGACCCGACAGCAATCGGTTTTGCTTTTTGAGTATCACTTTCTACCTTGTAATAGTCCTTTCTGTGTGTGTCTCATTTCCCATCCTAGATGCCTTGTAAGCAGGGAACTTTGGAAGGAGGGATGATGACTAGCTTAACTGAATACTGGAACAAACAAAAGTACCTCTGCTTCTATAATGACCCAGTTGCCTTCCTAGAATGGTATAAAATTTGCCAGCCTTGCTCACTAGCATTTTGTGGTAACAATTCAAAATATGAAAGTAAATGAACCAGCAGTTTAGCCCATTTGCTGTACCATGATTATTTATTGAATTTGCTGACGCTTTACCTGCCTGTTGTGGGTATAAGTGTACAGCCTGGCTTGGCTGATTTTTGTTTTATAAATCAGTGGCATAGCCTTATACTCATGCACGCATTTGGCCATCTAGTTATTTTCCATCATCAGGTTTTACCCACTTTTTCTGCTGTAATATACCAATCAAACACATTCCTTCTGTAATAATGCTTACTAAGGCAGGTTCTGGTAGCATAGTGCCTAAGGCTCTTGACTGCTAACCAGAAGGCTGGTGGTTCAAACCCACCAGCC
>NW_006922136.1:1400928-1412646 GCF_000298275.1 Orycteropus afer afer
TTCTAAGGGAGGGAGAAATGGCCCCCTAAATGGAATATCAGACTTTTGGAAGTGTTAGTTCCCCAGATAATTTTTATAATCTCCCAGTTGGTGCCCTTTAAGTATTTCACTGGAAGCATCAGTTGAGAAATAAAATGACTTATTGCCTTGGGCAAATCTGCTGCAAAAGATCTCTTTGTTAAAAAGCAAAGATGTAACTATGAAGACAAAGGAGCACCTGACTCAAGCCATGGTATTTCAATTGCCTAATGGGCATGTGAAAGCTGGACAATGAATACAGAAGACCAAAGAAGAACCGATGCTTTTGAATTATGATGTTGATAAAGAAGATTAAATATACCATCAAGTTGTAGAAGAATGGATAAATCTATCTTGTAAGAAGTACAGCCAGAATGCTCCTTAGAAGCAAGGATGGCCAGACTTCATCTCTCTTACTTTGGTCATGTTATCAGGTGGGACCAGTCCCTGGAGAAGAACATCATACATAAATAAGACCAGGATTACTGGACTGACAGAAACTCCCTAGACTGTGGCCTCTAGTCACCCACCCTTCAAGCCTGGAATTGAACTCATTCCTATAGCTTAACTCTCAGCCATACAATAGATAGGCTTATCTATTGTTCAGTTCCACCAGGGAGAGGCACTCCTTAGAACAATCAACCGTGGGAGATCAGAAGGAGGAATGATGACTAGAAGGGAGAAATCTAGGGAGGCAGGAATGCATAGGGAAGAAGGACACAGGAAAAAGGTAACCACAGGGACAAAGTGGAAAGAGAGCTGTTACATTGTGGGGATTGTTTGTAGTCAGTGTCATGAAACAAAATGTGCATGAACTTTTGAATGCAAAACAAATCTGCCCCATAAAATTGCACCCAAATCACAATATAAAGGTGTTTTTTTTTTTTTTTTAAATCATGCTTGGTAAAGTGGAGGGTCAGTGAAAAAGAGGAAGACCTTCAGTGAGATAGATTGATACAGTGGCTACAACAAGGGCTTAAGCATAGCAAGGATTGTGAGGATGGTGACTGGACAGTGTTCTGCTCTGTTGTACATTAGGTTGCTACAAGTCAGAACCAACTTCTAGGCACCTGACAACAACAATAATGCTAAGTGGCCAATCTTTCCAATCGCCAACTATTTGGCTAGTAGTTGAGTGCTTAACCGCTTGCGCCACCCAGGGAATCCAAACCAAACACTCCTTGGAAGGAAGGTTGGGTGATCTACTTCCATAGTGATACTGCCTCGGAAACCCAAGGAGGGGTCGGGTCCAACACCACGGCACATAACAACAGCAAGAAGGGAATCCAAAATCAACTAGGTCTCCAGAAGGAGTCACAAGTGGTTACGGGCTCCACTATGTACTGAAAGGTTGACAGTTCAAACCCACCCAGATGAGCCTCAGAAGAAAGGCCTGGCAATCTATTTCCCAAAGTCATAGCCTTGAATGCCCTCTGGTAGTCATCTCCACTACGTAACATGTAGGGTTGCCTTGAGTCACAATCTAGTCGATGTCAACAGGTTCATTAGGTAGACCCCACAAACTGTCACCCCCTCAGGATGAATACGGAAAGCACGCCTTGCCTGTAGAATAGTTTCAGTTCTAAACTGAAAAGCCGAAGATGAAGGTTTCTTTTTCCTTTTTTAATAATAATCAAAAGTAACAACTCTTTTATCACGTTTCCTTGATAAGCTAATTAGATGAACTGATAGTGTTAACCACTGATATGCTGATAAATGTTTAATACCCAAAGAGGGGTCTCTATGAGTCAGATCTGACTCCATGGCAGTGAGTTTGTTTTTGGTTTTCTGGATGAGGTAGTATAGACTTGATTTGTGATATTTGCTAATTATCGTGATACAAATACTCCCACTATGGAAAATTTCAAGCTACCTATGGGAGCTCCAGGGAGCTCTGGTAGTTTAGTGCCTAAGGCACTTGACTGCTAACCAGAAGGCTGGCAGTTCAAACCCACCAGCCACTCCTTGGAAGGAAGTTTGGGCAATCTACTTCCCTAGTGATACTGCCTCGGAAACCCAAGGAGGGGTTGCTATGAGTCAGGTCCGACTTGACGGCACATAACAACAACAACAACAACAACAACAACAACGGGATTGTCAATGAAAGTGAAGTTGACAAGAGATAAGCATAGTCATCTCTCATGAGCTGGTATAAGCCAGCTCCAACACACCACTGCAACTCTGATTCAAGGAATTACTTCAGCCTTGGTTTGTGTAGATTTATAAGCTACATATAATATTAACTAAATAAGATGGCTGTCATTGTTTCACATGTTGTACATAGGCTTCTACCCATTACATAACATGCTTACTCGCACTGAAGCATTTCAAAAATATTTTGTTGTGAAGAATTTCAAGCTTTTACAAAGCAATTTATGTATTTTTCAAAGGTAAGTCAAAGGTAAATTTCTTGTGGGTCTTGCTGCCTACTTTAACAGCTTTGTTTGTTTGTTTGTTTACTGTGATTTTGGTGCAAATTTACAAAACAAATTTGTTTTATTCTCAACAGTTCATGCACATTTGATTTCACAGCCAGATTACAATCCCCAGCCATAAAAAATACTCTCCTCCCCTCCCTTCCCTGTGACCGCCCCCTCCCTGTGCCCTTCTAATCTATGCACTCCTGTCTGTCCAGCTTTCCCTCTATGTGAATGCTGCCCCTCTGAGGTCTCCTGGCTGATTGATCTAAGGGGTGCATCTTCCTAGGGTAGGTGGGTACATCTCCCTGGAATAGGCATTCTGCCTGTAGGTTTTTCTACTTTTGGGCTAAGAGCCAATCCACAGAAGCTTTTGAGGGAGTGTGTTTACTGTATTGTAGGTGAAAAATAAACCAGATTGCAAAATTTTTTTTCCCTAAACTTAATCACACACCAAGTTTTGAGTCCAAATTTTGTAGGATAAGTTAAACTAAATTGCATTATATTAACCATTCTGAGTTTCTTTCTGTAAACCTATTGATATCAAAAGAAACTTCTAAAAAAGAACAAAACAAATTTGGAGAAAATTTCCATCAAGATGTTAAATGTTAAATATTAAGTGACACTCATGTTAAAAAAAAATCCTATATACTAGGGAGAAATCCATCACTCTGCTGATCACTACCCTGCTTGGTGAAAGTTATCAATTACAATATGTTCCAGGCACTGTGTTAGGTGCTGGAATGACAAGGTTAATAAGATAGACAAGGTCTCGGCCCTTATGAAGTTTGCATTATCATCATGGAGATGGAAAATATTAAAGAAACAAACAAACATGATAATTACAGATGGTGATGAAGTATGAATGATTGAAAAATAGTGATGTGATGGTGGTGGAATGATTTGGAAAGAATGCTTGCATAACTTGATTGTAATCCATGGGACTAAATTGTGCAGGTAGAATTGTTGAGTTGACATATGTTTTGTTATGTATATTTTCACCATAACTTTAAAAGTGATGTGGTACAGTAACGGGAATGTGGGAGGCGCACCTAGAATAGAACAATCAGAGAAGGTCCCTCTGATGTGGCATGGAACTGAAAACATGAAGAATGAGAATAAAAGAGGAGCTGGAAGAATACTCTAAATTCAAAGGCTTTGAGAGGGAAGGATCTTGGAATGCTGAGGAAAGGTTAGTAGGGCCGAAGAATGGTGAGCTAAGCAGAGAGTGATGTCAGATAACACTGGAGAAATAGGCAAGAGCCAGATCATGCAAGGCTTTGTAGGCCAGGTAAGGAGTTAGAAATTCCTTTTTAAGTGTGTGGTGGGCTGTGAACAGGCCTGCCATGAGCTTACGGGCACAAAATGTGCTTAGTAGCACAAAAGAGGCTGCATAAATAGGTAATTGTGGCAAAAATGGAGTAGTCTCTAGGCTGCCAATGTAGCCTGCCACTAGCCTCGAGGCTGTTAAGACCCAAAACCTGCGATATACTTCTGTGAGAATGGGAGCAGCTAAAGGAGACAGTAAGTATCCTTGAAGTCATATTTTTACCCTAGGGTTTCCTAACCACTCACATTTACAGATTTGGTTAATGACAAACTGAGGTGAAAACCATCTGGGCTGAATGTGAGTCATTATCTTCCCCAGTCTTTGACCCCGGACCAGGCTTTCTGGTCTGGGCTAGGTCAGGGCAATGGGGAGCCACCGGCTGGTTTAAACCATTATCTGATTTGTATTCGAAAGCTGTCTTCTAGCAAAATTTTAAAATCATAATATTGACAGTTCCAGGCTCCAGGTCTTTCTCAAGGGTTACTTCTGTCAGTGATCATCTTGCAATTTATAATCACCAAACTTCACTTTTCATATCCACTTAGGCCCATGTATTCAAAGTACCCTGATGCTAACTAATTAAGGGATCGATCTACCTAGGAACAGAAAGTGCACTCTCTCATGTTCCAGTTAATCAAGGTTCAACTAAAATTCTATTCCTAGTACAGTGCCCTAAATGATCCAGATAGCTGGAAGAGCAAATTGTTGTTTTTAGGTGCTGTCAAGTCGGCTCCCACTCATAAAGGCAACAAAAAGAAATACTGCCAGGTCCTGTGCCAGCCCCACGATCCTTGCTATACCTAAGCCTATCATTGCAGCCACTGTGTCAATCAATCTTGTTGAGGGTTTTCCCCTTTTTTGCTGACTCTCCACTTTACCAAGCATGATATTCTTCTCCAGGGAATGGTCCCTTCTGACAACATGACCAAAGTAGGTGAGACGAAGTCTGGCCATTCTCACTTCCAAGGAGCACTCCACCTGCACTTCTTCCAGGACACATTTGTTAGTTCTTTTGGCAGTCCGTGGTACATTCAGTATTCTTCTCCAACACCACAGCTCAAAAGCATCAACTCTTCTTCAGTCTTCCTTATTCATTGCCCTATTTTCACATGCATATGAGGTGATAGAATACACCATGGCTTGGGTTAAAATTCCTTTTAAGTGTGTGGGAGGCTATGAACAGACCTACCATGACCTTAGTGTAGCACAAAAGAGACTGCATAAGTAGATAATTGTGGCAAAATGGAGTAGACTCTAGGCTGCTGATACAGCCAGTCACTAGGCTCAAGGCCATTAAGATCACAAGATGAAAGAACAAATAGAAGGCTGGTGGTTCAAACCCACCAGCCACTCCTAGGAAGGAAGGTTGGGCAATCTACTTCTGTAGTGATTCCACCTCAGAAACCCAAGGCCTGGGGTCACTATCAGTCAGGGCTGACTCGACGGCACATAACAACAACAACAACAAGTCTCTCAACAGTTATTTCCTCTGCTATTCTCTCCCTTTTCTATCCCATTTTACTCATCAGGAAGCCATCAGTCTGTTTGTGTGTGTGTGTGTGTGTGTGTTTCTTTTTCTTTCCTTTTTTTTTTTTAATTGTGATTTGGGTGAAAGTTTTCAAAGCAAATTCATTTTCCAGTACACATTTTGTTTCATGACATTGATTTCAATCTTCATAATGTAACAGCTCTCTCCCCACTTCCTCCCTGTAGTTACCTTTTTCCTGTGTCCTTCTTTCCTATGCATTCCTGCTCTCTGAGCTGTCTCTCTATGCAAATACTGCCCTTCTGATCTCCCATTTGAAGTCATCAGTGTGTTCTGAAGCCTTTCTAATGCTAACATTCCTGTCCTCTCATTCTGCAAATACACATGCACCACTGGCTTCTGGTAGCACAACTGAATTTCCAAACCACCCTGACTCATTTCCCAGAGGATAATCTAACTGGGTTGTAGGAGTGTCATTGAAACAAAGCATCATTTAGAATCAAGAAATTCGTATTATTCTTGCCTTTGCCCCCTGGAGCAGGACATGGGTCTTTGACAATTTGGTGGCCTTAGTCACAAACACTTTGGCTACTGAGCATCCAGTTTATTATTATAGCATTACTACACTTTCTCTACTTTGCTGAATGGTATACCACCCAAGCTGCTCCAAAAGGCCAGGGCAGCTGCCCCAAAGAGAGAAATTGAAAGAACTAAATGGAAGAATCCTTCTTCTGGCCATTTCAAAACTGGCTCAGAGCCTGAAGGCAAAACAAAGGTTTTAGGATTACCAAAAAGTGTTCAGGAAGTAAGATGCAGAGCTCAGGAAATATGCAACAACCATTTCTACAGGGGAGATCAGATAGGGGCAGTGGCTGGCCAGTGGAGACAATGCAATGAGCCAGTCTGCTTGCCACAAAATGCCATGAAGCAACAGCTTCAGGGATCAAAGCCTTCCCATTAAAAAAGGCCCTGCCCTATGAACCTCAGTTTTGTTCTCTGGGTATTTGGGTGCTGGGCTACGACCACACAAAAACACATTTGGCCATTATGTATGTCCCTGAAGTGTTGTCTGATATAGTGCCAGAAGATGAGCCTATCAGGTCAGAAGGCTCTCAAAATCTGACTGGGGAAGAGCTGACTCTTCAGAGTACAGATAACCTTAATGATATGGATAGAGTAAAACTTTTGGAACCTCCATTGGCTGATGTGTCATGACTCAAAATGAGTAGAAAACATACTTAAATAATTGGAACATGGAATGTATAGAGCATAAATCTAGGAAAATTGGAAGCTGTCAAAAATGAAATGGAATGCATAAATGCATAAAAATTGTTATCTTAGGCATTAGTGAGCTTAAATGGACTGGTTTTGGCCGTTTTGAATCAGACAACCATAAGATCTACTGCTGGAGATTACATGATAGAATTTTGCAAGACCAAAGACATTTATTGCAAATACCTTTTTTCAACAACATAAGCAACGGCTATACACATGGACTTCACTAGATGGAATACACAGAAATCAGATTGACTACATCTATGGAAAGAGGCCATCAAGAAGCTCAATATCTTCAGCCAAAACAAGACCAGCTGCTGACAACAAAGCCAACTGCTCATATGCACATTCAAGTTAAAGTAGAACTTGATAATATCCCTCCTGAATTTAGAGACCTTTAAAGAATAGATTTCATGCATTGAACACCAATGACCTAAAACCAGAGGAGTTATGGGATGACATTAAGAACATCATCCATGAAGAAAGCAAGAGGTCATTAAAAAGACAGAAAAGGAATAAAAGACCAAAATGGATGTTGGAAGAGATTCTGAAACTTGCCCTTGAATGGAGAGTAGCTAAAGCAAATGGAAGAAATGACAAAATAAAAGAGCTCAACAGAGATTTCAAAGAGCAGTTCGAGCCAACAAAGCCAATTACTATAATGAAATATGCAAAGACCTGGAGTTAGAAAACCAAAAGGGAAGAACACACTCAGCATTTCTCAAGCTGAAAGAACTGAGGAAAAAATTTAAACCATGAGTTGCAATATTGAAAGATTCTATGGGAATAATATTGAATGATACAGGAAACATCAAAAGAAGATGGAAGGAATACACAGAGTCACTGTATCAAAAAGAATTGGTTGATCTTCATCCATTTCAGGAGGTGGCATATGATCAAGAACCAATGATATTGAAGGAAGAAGTCAAAGCTGCACTGAAGGAAGTGATGAAAAACAAGGCTCCAGGAGTTGACAGGATACCAATTGAGATGTTTCAACAAGCAGATGCTGCGCTGGAGGCACTCACTTGCCTATGCCAAGAGATTTGGAAGACAGCTACCTGGCCAAGTGACTGGAAGAGATCCATATTTGTACCCATTCCAAAGAAAGGTTATCCCACAGAATTTGGAAGTTATTGAACAATATGATTATTGTCACATGCAAGTAAAATCTTACTGAAAATAATTAAAAAATGATTGCAAGAGTATATTGACAGAGAGCTTCCAGAAATGCAAGCTAGATTCAGAAGAGGACATGGAACAATGGATATCATTGCTGATGTCAGATGGATCTTAGCTGAAAGCAAAGAATACCAGAAAGATATTTACTTGTGTTTTATTGACTATGCAAAAGCATTTGATTGTGTGGATCATAACAAATTATGGATAACATTTAGAAGAATGGGAATTCCAGAACACTTGATTGTATTCATGAGGAACCTGTGCATAGATTAGGAGGCTGACATTCAAACAGAACAAGGGGATACTGCATGGTTCAAAATCAAGAAGGGAGTGCATCAAGGTTACATCCTATCACCATACTTATTCAACTTGTATGCTGAACAAATAATCTGAGAAACTGGATTATATGAAGAAGAACATGGCATCAGGATTGGAGGATGACTTATTAACAACCTGTGATATGCAGATGACACAACTTTGCTTGCTGAAAGTAAGGATGACTTGAAGCATTTACTGATGAAGATTGAAGAATACAGTCTAAAGTATGGATTACATCTCAATATAAAGAAAACAAAAATCCTCACAACTAGTCCAGTAAACAGCTTCACAATAAATGGAGAAAAGATTGAAGTTGTCAAGGACTTCATATTATTTGGTTCTACAATCAACACCAATGGAAGCAGCAGTCAAGACATCAGACAACATATTGCATTGGACAAATCTGCAAAAGACCTCTTTAAAGTGTTGAAGAGCAAAGATGTCTCTCTGAAGACTAAGGTGAACCTGACACAAGCCATGGTATTTTCAATCGCCTCTTCTGCACGTGAGAACTGGACAATGAATGAAGAAGACTGAAGAAGAGTTGATACTTTTGAGTTGTGGTGTTGGCAAAGAATGCTAAGTGTACCATGGTCTGCTAAAAGCACTAACAAATCTTTCCAGAAGAAGTGCAACCAGGATGCTCCTCGTAAATGAGAATGGCCAGACTTCATCTCACCTACTTTGGTCATGTTGTCAGAAGACACCATTCCCTAGAGAAGGATATCCTTCTTGGTAAAGTGGAGGGTCAGCAAAAAAGGGGAAGGCCCTCAAAGAGATGAATTGACACAGTGGCTGCAACAATGGGCTCAAGTATTGTGAGGCTGGCACAGGACCGGGCAGTGTTTCATTCTGCTGTGCATAGGGTTGCTATAAGTTGGAGACAACTCAACAGCACCTAACAACAACAACCATTTTCAGAGCAGAAAACTGAGGGTTAGAAAAGTTAAATAACTTTCCCAAAGCCACAGAGCTCTTAGGTCTACTAAGTGGAGGATTCAAAAAACGATTTGAAGATAGACAACAGGTTGGATGGGAGTAGACGGGAGTCCAAATGAGATATGAGGGTGAAGGAGAAATGTGGTATGAATCTCACCTTTCTGTTTTAAGCAACTGGATGCCTAGAGATACCCTTCATTAAAATATGAATAAAGGCAGATAACAGTGTCTCTTCCTCCTTCCACTCCTTCTCCTTGGTTATGGACAATCGGGGCGATAAATGGAGGTCAAATTGGCTATTAGGTTCAAAGTATATCTGGAATACCCTAAGTGAAGATTTTATATGTGTGTGCATACACACACACAAAAAAAAAAACATTTAACACGAAGGATTTTTAACCACTCTGCCTCTCCCTCACCCCCAAACCTCACAACTCCTCACATTCAATTATATATATATATATACATACACACACGTACACTATAATATATACACACATACACTCAAACGCACTGCTGTTGAGTTGGATCTGACTCATAGTGACCCCTCCTTGGGTTTAAGAGGCAATATCATTGCAGAAGTAGATTGCCCAATCTTCCTTCTGAGGAGTGGCTGGGTGGGTTTGAACCTCCAGCCTTCTGATGAGCAGTCAAATGCCTTAGACACTAAGCCACCAGAGCTTATATGTGTGTGTGTGTGTGTATACATATATATATATATATATCCCACCGCCATTGAGTCAATTCCAACTCATAGCAACCCCTTCTTGGGTGTCCGAGGCGGTATCACTGTGGAAGTAGATTGCCTAGTCTTCCTTCTGAGGAATGACTGGTGGGTTTGAACCACCAGCCTTCTGGTTAGCAGTCAAATGCCTTAGGCACTACACCACCAGAGCTCCCATTATATGTACATGTATATGTATGTGACAGATAGTTTTATGGGTCTGAACTTCAAAGAAATGTTTTGGGCTGAAAGTTCAAGTGTGGAAGACACCAGCTCTAAAACAGGTAATATGAACAAGGGGTTTGTCAAATATAAAGGCCAAGGACAGGAACAGCCCTGAGAAACACCCAAATTTAAGGAATAGGTGAAGAAACAAGGATCTGTGAAGGAGACAAAGGTTAGTCAGTCTTCCTCTCACTATCCTGTTTCCCACACACCACAGCTCTCAAAGATGAGAACTGGCTTAGCAAGATCTGGCTCCGGAAGAATGTAGGGTGTGGGGGTGAGGAAGGATGCAGAGTGGTTAAAAAACCTTCCAGTTTTAAGTACTTTTATCGCCCAATCATTACCCATAGATAATCCAGGATGAGCTGTGAGAAACCAGTCTCACTCAGAAATGCAACTGTATTATTTTTATGAATTCTAAGGGGCCACTCAGTAGCTGATGCTTGCAGTACTCATCAAAGAGCCATCAGCTGTGGTACGACCTAATTTTCTTTCTTAAATTTAGAGAAATTTCAGGGAACGACAGGGAGGGAAACAGTTTCAAGCACCTTGGATTTGGCCTTGAGCAGCTTCAAGCAATGTGTCTCCTGTGTCTTCCTCCTTCATTCTTGTGGGATACCACAAGCTAAATTAATGCTCTGGGAATTACTCCACAAATCAAAGGTTCTCTGTTTGACCTTAGTCTATCACTTTCACCTTTCTTAGGCCTTGATTTTCCTGTGTATGGAAAAATTTTAGAAATTTAAACACTGTCTTGATACACCATGGGAGAGATCATCTATTAAGTTGCAAATTGAATTGGAGGACATTGGTAGTATTACTACTAATGGGACCGCTACATTTATTCTATACTTGATTTATTAGTCACTTATTATTTGCCAGGCACTGGAGACACAGTAATAAAACAGGACAGACAAGGTCCCTGCTCTCACAGAGCTCACATTCTCCACAAGAAGAATACCAATAAAACAAGTAAGCAATTAATGCATTAGAGTGGTAAATTTTTAAGCAAAAATAAAATGTGGTCATAGGACTGAGTTTGGGGAGTAAAAGTAGGAGCAATTTTAGATTAGATGAGGTAGTCAGGAGGGAAGAGCTCTAGTGGCACAGTGGTTAAAGCATTTGGCTGCAAACCCAAAAGTCTACTAGCTGCTTTGCAGGAGAAAGATGAGGCAGTTGGTGGAATCAGGAGAAACTCAGGTCTCAGGTGATAGTTGACATGACATGTAAAAGTTCAAAAGGAGCCAGCCACACACACACACACACACACACACACAAAGGTAAGAAAATTCCAGGTAGAAGGAACAGAAAATGCACAAGTCTCAAGTCATAAAATGCTTAGAGTGTTTAAGGAACTAAAAGCAAGTCAAGGACAACTGGATAGCCACATGCAAAAGAATGAAGTTGGATCCCTACTTCACCTCATATGATATACAAAAAGTAACTAACAATGGATCAAAGACATAAATATAAGACCTAAGGCCATAAAAATGCATAGAAGAAGACGTAAGCATAAATCTTCATGACCTTGAATAAGGTCATGGTTTATTAGATATGATACCAAAGGTATAAGCAACAACAACAAAAACTGATAAACTGAACTTCAAGATTTAAAGAACTATTGTATATCAAAGGACACTGTCACGAAAGTGAAAAGACAACACACAGGGTGGAAGAAAATATTTACAAATCATGTATCTGCTAAGAATCCAGTATCCAGAAGGCTGTTGGATAGATAGAGATAAGTATTGATTTGGGTGAAGAGAAGGGCAATGTACCAAATGTGAGTGACCAATATGGCAGC
>NW_006922136.1:1413536-1414836 GCF_000298275.1 Orycteropus afer afer
AAGAGCTGCTTATGCACAGGGAGACAGCTCAGGGGGCAGGAGTGTATGGAGGGATGGACACTGGGAAGAGGTAACTATGGGGAGGAAGTGGGAGGAGGGATGTTGCATTGTGGTAAACTATGGTCCATGACATGAGACAAAGTATATGTGAACTGCTGTATGGAAAGTGAATTTGCTCTGTAAACCTTCACCCAAATCACAATTAAAAAAAAAAAAAAATCCAGTATCCAGAATATACAAAGGACCCAATGAGTCAAATAAGTCAATTTAAAATGTGGATAGGATTTGAGCAGATATTTCACCAAAGAATATACAAATGGCCAATGAATACATAAAGATGCTCATCAAAAAACCCACTGCCCTCAAGTCAATTCCAACTCATGTCAACTCTATAGGAGATACAACTGCCCCATAGGGTTTCCAAGGCTGTAAATCTTTACAGGAGCAGACTGTCTCACCTTTCTCCCACAGAATGACTTATGGGTTCTAACCACAGACCATTTTGTTAGCAGCCAAATGCTTTAACCACTACACCACCAGAATTCCTTCTCATTAGCCATTAAGGGAATGAAGCTTGGACATTCTATTTCTGTAGAGATACCGCCTCGGAAACCCAAGGAGGGGTCACTATGACTCGGATCCAACTCCATGGCAGTGAGTTTGGTTTGGTTTTATCAAAATCACGATGACATACTACTTCACAGCCACTAGAATGGCTGTTATGTAAAAAAGAGAAAATAACAAGTATTGTGTAGGATATGGAGAAATTGGAACTTTTGTACATTGCTGGTGGGAATGTAAAACCATGTAGCCCCTGAGGAAAATAGTTTGACGGTTCCCAAAAACATTAAAGATAGTTACCATATGGCTCAGAAATTCCAGTCCTAGGTACATACCCAAAAGAAATGAACACATTTGTTCACACTAAGATGTGTACATGAATGATTGTAGCAGCATTCTTTATAATAGCAGAAAGTACAAACAACCTAAATGTCCATGAATTGATGAATGTATAAACAAAATGTCATCTATCAATACAATGAAATATTTTTCAGCCACAGAAAGGAGTAAAGTATTGATGCATGCTACAACATGGATGAACCTTGAAAAAGTTATGCTAAGTGAAAAAAAAATCAATCACAAAACATCATTATTGGATGATTTAATTTATATGAAATGTCCAGA
Organism: Orycteropus afer afer; assembly: GCF_000298275.1. NCBI lineage: Eukaryota > Metazoa > Chordata > Mammalia > Tubulidentata > Orycteropodidae > Orycteropus > Orycteropus afer. Next base: position 1,414,722 of record NW_006922136.1, read on the forward strand.
ATAGGCAGATCTATAGAGGCAGATCTATAGAGACAGAAGAGGAGCTCTGGTAGCATAGTGCCTAAGGCACTTGACTGCTAACCAGAAGGCTGGCGGTTCAAACCCACCAGCCACT
>NW_006922136.1:1414936-1424351 GCF_000298275.1 Orycteropus afer afer
AAACCCACCAGCCACTCCTTGGAAGGAAGGTTGGGCAATCTACTTCCATAGTGATACTGCCTCGGCAACCCAAGGAGGGGTCGCTGTGAGTCAGGTCTGACTTGATGGCACATAACAACAACAACATAGAGACAGAAAGTAGATTAATGGTTTCCAGGGGAGAATGGAGAGTGACTGCTTGTTGGGTATGGAGTTTCTATTTAAAGTGATGAAAAAAATCTGGAATTAAGTAGTAGTGATGCTTCCACAACATTGTGAATATGTTAAAAGCCATTGAATTGAACTTAAATGAGTGAATTGTATGTTATGTGAATTATATCTCAACAAAACTACTAGTAAAAAACAAACAAACAAACAAAAGCAGGTTAATATGATATGGGAGTGGTGAACAAGAGGGAACATGATAGAAAGGGCAGAGGTGGAAATTGCCTAAGGATGTGGTTAATGCACTGGACTACCTAACTGAAAGACTGGTGGTTCAAAACCACCTGGATGATATGATCCTTGAAAGAGAGGCCTGGCAATCTGCTTTTGCAAGGTCACAGCCTTCAAAACCCTATGAAGTAGTTCTACTCTGCACACGTGGAGTCACCATGCGTTGGAATCAACTTGACCGCAGTGTGTTTGGTTTTGGTCACCCGCAGCTTCCTTGGCCTCTTTGTGCTAGGACCAAGGCCTTTCCTTTCCATTTAGAAATTAGCATCCCAAAATCGAAGAATAGAACACCCTATACAATTCAGAGAAAAGAGAGTCATTTTTGCCTTCTAGAGTAGAGATAGTCCAAGTACCCTCCCTAATCCTACTCAAGGCGAGAACTTCCTTCCAAGCCTGTTCCCCAACACTCCAGAGACACAGAAAAATCAAAGAAGCTGTCCAGAGATGGGACAGTAAACTTACAGCGAGGACAGAGAGGTTTAATGCCTCCCTGTATCACATCAATAGCTCCAGTCTCCAAAACTGTGACCCAAAGATATCTTGACTAGCTAGCATTTAACAGCTACAGTTTAGTAAATGCTTACTATGAGCCAGGCATTATATTAGCTGCATTTATAGAGATTATCTCATTCAATTCACACAACAATACAGTGATAATTTTACATATTTACATCCCTAATTCAACAGCTGACAGAATTGAGGCACTGCTGGGTCACTCATAGCTAGTAAGAACTAGCACCAAGTTCTGTCAATCTGAACTTCTCTGAAGTGCCACATCATGCTACTCCGTTTTCCCTGGCCCCAGGGGTACTCCTCTTCTGTGGAGTAGGTGAGGGAGGCTTTGCAATCCTTCTAGAAGTTAGAGGTATGCTCCTAACACATTTTATTCTTTCTCTGGTGAATTTAATGGGTGAAATAATCAGGCTTTTGGTCAACCATGGATGTAGCTGCCTACCTCAAAGGAGAGAGGTAGAGTATCAGAAACCCCTTATCTGTACACATTCATGAAATTGCTTCTCTGACCCACCTTGGGTTCCTAAGAAATGACCAGGAAGAGTGTATTTATAAGCAGTGTTCAAGCTTTATTTGTTTCCTTAATCATATGGGAACCTTCACTCTAGAAAACCAAACCAAAACCAAACTCACTGCCATCAAGTCGATTCTGACTCATAGCAACCCTCTTTGGGTTTCCGAGGCAGTAAATCTTTATGGAAGTAGATTGTCCCATCTTCCTTCCACAAACTTACTGGTGGGCTGCTAACCAAACAGTTAGTGGTTCAAACCCACCACCCACTCCATGAAAGAAAGATGAGGCAGTCTGCATCCATAAAGATTTACAGCCTTGGAAACCCAATGGGGGTTGCTATGAGTCAGAATTGACTCAATAGCATTGAGTTTGGTGTTTGAGTATCTGCTAACTACAGTGCTGTGAGATGGGTACTATTTTATCATCCTCTTTTTATAATTGGGAAAACTGAAGAATAGCTACAACTACAATCTTGTATCTCTCAGCTCATAACAATGCTGAAGTTGATGCTCACTTTCAGTCAAACTCCAGAGCCCTTTCTTCTAACCCTCCACAATTTATTGTCTCACTTCAGACCCTTCAGTGCTGCTCTCTCGGGGAGCAAGAGAGGGAACCTTTAGTTCCTTCTAAAAATCAGATGTGTGCAACTAAAATATCTTATTATTTCTCCTGTAAATTCAGTAGACAACTGAGCAATGGGATTTAGCTGACCCCCACAGGGAAGGATATCCATAGAATATCAGAGACTTGCAGTCCATCCATGAAGTCACTTCTCTAAAACCTCTATAATGACCTTGGACCAATAAGAAGGGTACTTCAACAAAGCAAGACCTTTTCTATGGGTCTCTGGTATTATTTACTGTTGAAATGGAGCAGGACTTAAGGATTCCAGACCCTTTAAGCCTCCTTCTTCCCATTTTATGCCAAGAGTACCCTGTAAACTTAAAATCCAGTACTAGCTTCAGTCAAAGCTGGTGGAGGTCTTTAAAATCTGTCCTTTGAGGCCAGGGAAAAGGAAGTATAAAATTAAAGTTCTTGCTAATTCTATAATCAACATCTCTGAAAGTCAGATCCACTTAACTAACATAGCATCCTGATCTTAAGGTTAGCCTTATGTCCCATATCTGAGTGTCTGTGTTCCAAAAGTGCTCCTCGTACTTTCTACCAAGTGGGATCTTTCAAAGTAATTTCTGGTAGCATTGCCTATAAGGAAGACTACTCACAAGCCAGGGTAATGGCAGTAGAAATAGTTGCTGTAGCTAAGACTCTACCAGTGCCATGCGCTGCCACGTTCATCTCCGCAGACAACAGCCAGCTTCCATTGTTACTGATTTCCACCTTTTGCTGAGCAGTATCTTCCAGTAAATGTAAGTAATCAGGTTAACTATAGCTATCTCTGTGTCTGCAGCTCTTTAATAAAATAAGGCTAATAATGGAGTTTTGTGTGAAAGTAGAGAGCTGAATGACATCAAATAATCATGAGGCATCCTGTTGATTAATGGACCAATTGTCCTGAAGGTCATCTTGTCTTAGCTTGGCTAGAAAACATCAAAATGGGGGTTGTTACTGAAAGAAACAGCCGCCTCTTGAGAGCTTCAATTTTAACCCAGAATAAGAGATGACAATCACATTTTCGACCCACAGATGGGCTGTACCTTTAACTGGGGCTTGTATCAGCTTCTCTTCATGTTTTCCAAAAGGGCAGCTCATCTTTGATGCATATAGCCTGGTTTTCCCTCTTTGTGGGATTCCCATATGTTTAGTCTGCAGGTGCTCCAAGCAATTTCTATAAAAATTGACCTTTCAGTATATAGCTCAGCGTATACAAAGAGTAGGATTTATTGAACCGATTATGTATAAGTCACTGGTTTCTCCCCTGAGTTTTCTTACTGCCATTTGTTTTGTTTTCTTTTTCTGGTTGTGGGGAGCAGATTCCCAGTGCTTCCCCTTGGGAAGAAAGAAATCATTCAATAAAAACATTATATGACTGAAAAGAAATTTTGCCACAGAGACAAAGAAACAAACAAAAGTCATCATCGTGAAAGAAAACTGCCTCTGGTAGGTTTCAATTGAATAGCCTCATATCAGTTAGTTTTTAGTAGTATTCCATGTTTTTATCCTGCTCAATTGTTTCCTTCCCTTTCTTTTATCAGTGAAAGGAAACTATTAATCATTTTTAATGGAAGATGACTACTACCTCAGCTTTGCTAAAGCCAGCATTCACGATGGATCAGAAGGTTTAGACTTCCTCACCTATGGCAACCTATTCTTGGTCTACTGCTCACCCTGACCTTGGGTCTGGCCAATGGATCCCTTAAGTGGGGAGTTGACTTTCCCAGGAATCCCTCTGTGCTTTAACTTTTGCCACTCTCTTGGCTGTCCTCTTCCATTAGCCTACCCACCTGCATAAGAAACAATACTCCTGACAGATTTCCTAAGCCTCACCATTTGAGACACGAAAGCCATAAGGTTTTTGCTAAGTACCCTGGCATCACACAAAGGAATGATGGCTTTCATACGTATTTCCTGGAACCAATACTTTTGTTACTGTTATTATTATTATTATTTAATTTTGAAAATGTTGGTTCTGTTCTTTTGTTTACCAGTATATCCTTTGTTCATCAACAGCACCTATTGTGATGGGCCAAGGTCAACCCCTGTGGAAAACTTAGATACTTTTTCATCAGTGTCTATCTGTTCTTTAAGTAACAGCACATTCCACCCTCAAGCGCAGACCAAATGACCCTCCTCAGGCCATACTTGGTACTTTTGGTCTCTGTAATATAAAGTGTGAATAACTAAGAGGGCTCCATTTGGTAAATCCCCGTTTCTTTTCTTTCTTTCTATTTTTGGATTTCTTGTATTTAAAATAGAATAGTACTCTGTAGTTAGCAAGCTGGAGCAAGAGTGTAGCAAGAATTACTGACATTTAAGGATTTCTTCATGGATGGCTTTGTATTCTGGAGCCTTAAATATTTTAATTTGAGCATTCTGCTCTTCCAACCTCAAGCCCTAATCTTGAGTTTAGCTGCTGGATCCTCTAAACAGGGAACTTACTTTCCCAGGAAACTCTGCATTTTGGTCTTTTTAATTCACTGGGAGCCAGACATTTGGCTGACCTCTTTCTTGTAACAACACCACATGTATCACTATCCTTAACAAAGCCCCCAGGCCTCTCTGCATTGGCCACTTAAGCCATAAAGTCTTATCCTAAGTGTCCTGGCAACATACAAAGGAGTGGTGGCCTTCAGGTGTCATCCCGTAAAGGGATACTAATAATCACTATATTTTTTTGAGTTTTACATGTTTTTTCAACTTCTATTTCAACAACAGGACCTCATTTATGTGTTTAGCTGAGGTGAAACCATACCTTTTTTCAAAAGTTTCCCCCTCACCAATGTCTACCTATTCTGCTATCTTTAAATAGAAGTGTATGCTATCTCTGGGTCCAGCCATTTGACTATCTCTCGGCAGTCCTCCCCTCTGGACACCTGTGTGTCTGGTTATGCAGGAACTAGATAGTGCATCTGGAGCCTCAAGAAACCATGGCCACAACTCTTTAGTCAAGATGCTGAGAAGAGGTGTGCCTGAGACCTGGGCTGCAGTGAGAGTGCTTTGGAAGGCAAGGTTAGTTTTAAAGTACACAGAAAGGAAGTGGTTGTCAAATTGACTGCCAGCCCAGAATCTCAAAGAGTGCTTCTGGCCAGCATTAGACTGTAAACGGTCAGATCCTTTGCCTGGAGCATGTGCTGATAAGTAGGTCTGGAGACTGCTAAGGCAATACAGACTAGTTAAAAGTCTAGTTGAAAACACTACCAGTAAGGTAATCCTTACCTTTTTGGTGGAAAAGCAATAGCATTTCAACTTACTGGAAGAATGTGGTATGAGTGTGGTCAGTCAAGAAAACTGATTCAGTGCGAAAAACCAAAACCCATTACCATTGAGTCCATTCCTATTCATAGTGACCCTAGGGAACAGAAGAGAGCTGCCCTATAGGGTTTCCAGGGTTGTAAATTTTTACTGAAGTAGACTCCCTCATCTTTCTCCTGTAGAGTGGCTGGTGGGTTTGATCTGCCAACCTTTTGGTTAGCAGCAGAGTGCTTTAACCATTGCACCACCAGGGTTCATGACTTTTCCATACTAAGAGGAAAGAGAGTGAGACAGCAAGAAGAGACATCCCACAGACACAGTGAGTGACTCCCTTTCCTAAGACTGAAGGACCTGGGCAGTGGAGACATAGACGCCTTCTTGACACAAATCAAGCCTGACTGATTTGACAGAGGCTAATGAGAGAACACGGGGAGGACTGAGCTCCAAAAGGTGTAGAAAAAGACAATCCAGAGTGAGATGGAGCCCAGGAGATAATAAGGAGAGACAGCAAAGTTACACATCATGCTAGAAAACCCTGTCTGCTCTTCACCTGCTTGATGTGGGGAGCAAAGTGATGCTGACTGACTACACACTCTCAGGTCTCCTAAACCACTTGGCCCAGAAAGTCCACTTGGCCCTGGCTCCATACCACACCCAAGGCTGGTGGTCTTCATATGTTATCCCTCCAATGACACCTGCTATTTTCTAAAACTTTTTTGAAAAATATTTAAAGTATATTTTTGTTTTTTTCTGCTTTTCTTGTTTTGTGTTTCTTTTACATTCACTTTTGTGGTTAGATTTTTTTTTTTTAAATGAGTGTCCTTTAGATGCTGTGGTGGCTCAGAGTAAACTGGCTACTGCTGCCCTCTGGGTCATGCCAACCTGACCTTCCACTGGACAGCCTTCTCCCTTTTGGGCTTTCCTGTTGCTAGAACTCAGCCCTGAGCCTTGTACCCTGTGAACTAAAACTGAAAACCAACTCAGCCTTTAGAAATTAAAACAGCCAGATGAGTAAATCAATGACTAGTAGAGCTGAATGTGGCAGTACCCTGTTTTCCTTCATTTGTGTGTTTTTGTTTCCTGTTTCTTCCCTTTCTTGGTGAGAGGAAACAATTTGTAACTTTTAATGGAGGGTAAAGGCTTGCTGTTAGCTGAAGAAAGCATGAGTGCAGAGTCTGCCCCTTTACTAGCCAGATCCCACTCTTCCCCTGAGCTCGGTCTAGCCAGTGGACCTCTTAAACAGGGAGCACCAACAAGAATCAGTATTCCTGACAACTCCAACAGGCCTCCTCCATGAGCCACTGAAACCAATAAAATCTCTATCAAATATCCTGGTACCAAAGGAAAGTGTGTTGGGCTTCAGGTGCTGTGTGTCACAGGATACTCTTGATCCTCATTTTTTGAAATTTGTGTTTGTCTTCTCCTGCTATTTGGACGAGATTTTCTTAAGTCTTCTGGTCCTCCAAGGTAAAAAAAAAAAAAAAAAAAAAAAGGAAGAAAGATAAACCTTGTGGGCCATCACCATGACATCAGCTTAGAAACTCCCTCAACAATGTCTCCAGGTTATGTAATAAATTAACAATAATTGGCTGTCCCCAGAGTGGGGCAAAACAGCCTCCTGTCTAGCCCCACAGGCTTCTCTCTCTCTCTGTCCTTTTTCCTTCCTCCTTCTCTTGCTATTACTTGTATCTTCCTCCCAGCTTTGCCTCAAAAGAAACACACATACCTACACCCACATGCACTATGCCCTCAGGAAATTTATAAAAGTCTTTCATATGTGGGTATGAAAGACTGCAAATGAGAGCCCTTTGGGGGTTTGTCTTGCGTGGAGGGATGTAGGGGATTTCATTGCTTCTTTCACTGTAAGCTTGTATTTTTTTTTTTCCTTGTTATCTCTTTAGACATGCTTTCACTGGTATCTCCAGTTTCTGTAATCTTAAACCAGCAGCACATGCAGTTCCCCGGGGTCTAGCAAAGGTGATCGTCTTCTGTCTCGGGTCTTCTTACTCTTTCTATTCTCAACACCAGGCTCTTATTTCAAGCTTTTACCAAAAACATTAAAAAATAAATAAAAAAACTTGTCTTCCAGAAACATTAGTTCAGGTAAGGTAAGGTTGAATGTCATAGACCATCAACCCTTCTACTTTTTCTTTCTTATGTTTTCTGTTTAAATAAGAGGTTGATCTTTCTCTCTCTCTCTCTCTCTCTCTCTCTCTCTCTCTCTCTCGCTTTTTTGGAGATACCCTCGACAGAAAGATAAGTTAGCCCTCTGGGCCAGGCACAGGTGGCCCTCCATTAGGAGGTATAAATGACTGGGATGACGCCATATGATAGCCCCCTTTCTTTTCTTTTCTTTTCTTTCTTTAATGGCAAAAGAAAGAAAATCCTATTGTGAAAAACAAAAAAGAATGCTATTTTGCAGTTAGCTAGAGAAAATGTGAAACATCAGTTTTCAAGTGGAGAGATTTCCTTGCCAATGGCCTCGTGTTTTGCGGCCTCAAATGTTTCCATCTGAGAACACTGCTTCCTTGGACTATGAGTCAAACCAAGGACCCTTTTAACTGGCAGCTTGCCTTTGCAGAAGGCGGTTTGTGATTCAGCGTTTTATTCCTGGAAAGATAGTTTTTTGCCTTACCTTTCTTCTTGGCACTCCCACCTGCAACTACCGTATTCAGGACCCCTGACCAACTCCCCCTTACCACCCCTAATGGCTTCTAGAAGCTGTTGGAGCCATACAATCTTTTATTATATGTCCTAGAACCACACGTGAGAGTGATGGTCTTCGTGAGTTACCACTCGAAAAGATACTTCCTGATCTTTTAGAAAATGTTTCCCTTTTAAGCTTTTGGAATCTATTTTTATTTTCTTCTTCTATATAAATAATAGCTCCTAAGTTATGTGGTCAACCAAGGTGAACCTATGCGGGTCTTGAAAGCTAGAGATACCTTCACCAATATCTACCTGTTACATAATATTTAAATAACAGCTTTTTTTTTCCTTTTTACATTTTGAATGTATTTTTGGTTTTTTCGTTTATTCCATCAATAGCTCATTAAATCATGTGGTTTGCCAAGGTGATGCACTGCGGGTTCTGAAAGCTCACTAACATCTCTGTTCTGTCCTCTAAATAGCAGTGCACTCTTCCCCTGAGTCAGGCCAACTGAACATCCTCTGATCTGCCTTTACACTCCTAGTCTTCCTACTTATGAGGCAATCACCATAAATGAAACAAAAATACCTCCTAAGCAAATTTTCTAAGAAGTCAGTTGCATGAAGGTATAAAGGGCTGAAAGGGTCCGATGTGGTAGTCGACTATTTTATCTCCCTCCCTATTGCAGTGAGAGGAAGGCATTGGTTTATTTTAGTAAGGAATAACATCTTGTAGTTAAGTATTATAAGCATGGCACGTATTATGTGAATTTTAGAGATTTCCTCACTGATGGCTATGTAGTCCTAGAAACTTTGACTCCTCAAATGTGGTTCCAAACAATGAACCCTTTGAACATTACTCTTGCTTTTCCCAAGCTGTTTACATGTTTTTAATCATTAGAATTCAGCCATTCTTTTTTTCATTTTCTCCTTTCCTTTCACTCCAGCCACCTCCATAAGAATCAATATTCCCAGCTGATATCATAGACCTCCTTCTATGAGCCACTTGAAGCATAAAACCTAATGATAACCATCCTGGTACTAAAGAAAATTGTGGTGAACTTCATGTATTTTATTTCAAGGGAAGCATTCATTGTCTTATAAAAACACAATGCATGTACAAAATGTGAACCACATAAGTAAGTTTAAAAGTCCCAGCAGCCACATTTAAAAAAAGGTGACCTTTGTTGTGCACATAAGAGATAGACAACAGGTGCTAATACCAACCAGTATATCCACAATACTGCATTACCATTAACACCAAAAACCAGGCTACAGATAAACACGTAAACATCTGAGAAGAACAGATGGGGGTCAGTGAACAAAAGTATACTCTACAACAAGGATAGATTCAGTGGAGGGTAATCTTGCACAGATACCAGTGATACAAAATATCTGCAATCCTTATAGAAACAACAGAAGACAGACATAGAG
>NW_006922136.1:1425558-1430355 GCF_000298275.1 Orycteropus afer afer
AGAAGGCTGGCGGTTCAAACCCACCAGCCACTCCTCAGCCGGAAGATTGGTCAATCTACTTCTTTAGTGATACCACCACAGAAACCCAAGGAGGGGTCCCTATGAGTCAGATCTGACTCGACAGCAGTGGGTTTGGTTTGGTTTGGGGTTTGGGTGGAAATTTAACATTCTAATGAGACATGCTCGGAAGGAAGGTTGGGCAATCGGAAACCCAAGGAGGGGTCACTATGAGTTGGGTCTGACTCAACGGCACATAACAACAACAACAACAACAACGAGACATGCTAAGAACTTCCGTCTTTGTATACCTTACTGTGCATCCTTTACCTGTAATACTATGAAACTGAATGTACAACATGATTCTGATTTTATACAGTGAGGATAATGTACAACATTATCCTCACTGTATAAAAGAAACGTGGGAAGCACCTAAGGCAAAGAGTCTGAAGGAATTTACCTCTGTCTCAGCTCATGCACAAATGTAATAAAGGCTGTGTCTTTTGCTATTCACCTCAATGTGTCTTTACAGGCTTAGGTCACTCTAGGCAATGAAGCCAGCACTTGCCAGGTATCAGTCTTATCTTGTTTGAAATTTGGTATGTATTCTACACTTACAACACATCTTAATTCAGACCAGCCACATTTTGGGTGCTCATAAGCCTCCTGTCACTAGTGGCCGCCATAATGGATAGCCTAGCTCTAAGTGATACATTTTGTTGCTCTTTAGATTTTTTTTTTTTTGAGACATAACTCATTACCATAAAATTCACCCTTTAAAGTGTACAATTCAAGGAGCTTTTTGGTATATTCACAAGATTGTGCAACAATCGTCACAATCAAACTCCAGATTATTTCATCACCCTAAAAATAAATGCCAGAACCATTAGCTCTCACTCCCCATTCCACACTGCCCCACAACACCTGGTAATCATTAATCTACTTTCTTTCTCTATGGATTTCCCTGTCCTCAAAATTTCATATGAATGACATCATACAATATATTGTTCTTTCGTGTCTGGTTTCTTTCATGTAGTATAATCTTTTCAAGATTTATTCATGCTGTAGCATGTACTATTCTTCAGTGCTTTTGATGGCTGAATAAAATTCCATTGTATGGATATACCATAATTTGTTCATCCATTCATCAATTGATGGGCATTTGGGTTGTTTTTATTTTTGGCTTTCATGAATAATTCTGCTATGAACATTTGTTTACAAATTTTTGTGTGGACACAAGTTTCCATAAGTAGAATTGCTGGGTCATAAGATTTAGCAGTCTGAGAAACTGCCAGACTGTTTTCACAGCAGCTGCATCATTTTACATTGCCAACAGCCATGTGTGAGGCGCTGCAACATTTGTTATTTTCTGTGTTTGTTTGTTGTTTTTAATTATCATAGCCATCCTACTGGATGGGAAGTGGTGTCTTGTTGTGGTTTTGATTTTTATGTCCCTAATAACTAACAATCTTCAGCATCTTTTCATGTGCTTTTTGGGAATTTGTGTGCCTTCTATGAAGAAATTGCTATTCAAATGCTTTCCCATTTTAATATTAGGTTATATACCTTTTGGCTGTCAAGGTACAAGGTTTCTTTAGATTTTTATGGATATTTTCACTTACTTGATAGTCATTTTTGAAGTGTTAAAGTTTTCATTTCTGTAAAGTTCAATTTATCTATTTTTTTTCTTTTGTTCCTTTTGTTGCTTGTGATTTTGGTGTCATATCCTAGAACAATTGCCTAACTCCAGGTCATGAAAATTTACACATATGTTTTTTTCTATAAGTCTCATAGTTTTAGCTCTTACATTTAGGTCTTTAAACTATTTTAAGATAATTTTTATATGTGGTATGAAGATAGGGGTCTAACTTCATTCTCCACTGCATATACCGTGGTTTCAGCACAATGTGTTGAGGAAACTACTTTTTATCCATTGAATTGTCTTGTCACACTTGTTGAAAGACAATTCACCAAAGATATACATGTTTATTCTGTACTGTCTATTCTATTTCATTAGTCCATATGTCTATATTTGTGCCAATGGCACACTGTCTTGATTATTGAAGCTTTGTAGCAGGTTTTGAAATTGGGAAGTGTGACTCTTTCAGTTTTTATTTTATTTATTCAAAATAGTTTGGGGAATTTCCAGTAAGATGGCAGAATTAGCAGACAAGCTACACAGAACTTCTTTAACAAAGAAAAGAGAAACCAATTGACATAGTTATAGAAGACAATCCTAGAGCCGAGCTTTGAAAGGAAAGACACAGAAGTGGATTAAATACCAACTAATGGAAGAACCTGAATGAAAACAGTGAGTAAGGAGACAAACAGAGCTGCAAACTCCCAGTGATCCTGACAGCATGAACAGTTTGAATATTCCCAAGTGGTGTTAGGACCTGAGCATTAACTTTAAAAATTGGTCTTGCTCACCAAGGGCTGGATGGACAGGTGTCTGATGACTAAAAAGGGAAACAGCAAAGAAGGAGACAAAAAAGAGCAGGAGTGGCAATATTAATTTCTGATAAAATTGACTTTAAGACAAAACAACTATAAGAGACATAGAAGGACATTATATAATGATTAAAGGACTGACTGAACAAGAGGATATAACCACAATAAATATCTATGCACCCAATTACAGAGCCCCAAAATACATAAATCAGACTTTAAAAGAATTGAAAAACAAGTAGATGACTCCACAGTCATAGTAGGAGACTTTACTACACCACTTTCAATGAAGGATAGAACAACTGGAAAGGAACCAGCAAAGATGCAGAAGAACTAAACAATATAATCCACCAACTTGACCTTGTAAACATGTACAGAGCACTTCACCCAACAACAGCACAATACACATTCTTTTGCAATGCACATCGAACAATCTCCAGGATAGACCTATGTTAGGCCACAAAGCAAGCCTTAATAAATTAAAAAACACTGAAACACTGCAAAGCATCTTCTCAGATCACAATGCTATAAAATTAGAAATCAACAATAGGAACATAAAGAGAAAAAGAGAATTATGGAAATGGAATAAAGAGAAAAAGGAAATGAAATTACACCCTCCTTAAAAATGACTGGGTAATAACAACAACAAAAATACCAACCACACTCACTGACATTGAGTCAGATCTGACTCAAAGCAACCCCCTCCTTGGGTTTCCAAAGCATCACTATGGAACTAGATTGCCCAATCTTTCTTCCAAGGAGTGGCTGGTGGGTTTGAACTGTCAGCCTTCTGGTTAGCAGTCAAATGCCTCAGTCACTATGCCACCAGAGTTCCTACTGAGTAATAGAATAAATAAAAAATGAAATTAAAAAATTCCTTGAAGCAAATGAGAATGAAAACACCACATACCAAAATCTTTGGGACACAGCAAAAGCAGTGATCAGATGCCAATTTATAGCAATAAATGTACACATCAAAAAAGAAGAAAGAGCCAAAATCAACAACTTAATCCAACATCTCCACCAATTAAAAAAAGGCCAACAAAAAAAGCCTATAGTCACCAGAAAAATAATAAGGATAAGAGCAGAAATAAATGAAACAGAAAATAGAAAAAATCAACAAGATGAGAAGTTGGTTTTTTGAAAAGATTAATAAAATTCACAAACCAATGGCAAATTTAACAAAGGAAAAGAGGGAGAGAATACAAATAAAATGAATAAGAAAAGAATTGGGCAATGTCACAACAGAACTAACTGAAATAAAAAGGATAATATCAGGATACTATGAAGAACTCCAACAAATTTGAAAATCTGTAAGAAATGGGCAGATTTCTAGAAACATACTACTTACCTAAACTAACATAGGCTGAGGTGGAAAGTTTAAACAGGCCCATAAAACAAGAAGAAATCAAACTGGTCATTAAAAAAAAAAATTAACAACAAAAAAAAAATCCTGGCCCGGACGGTTTCACTGGAGAATTCTACCAAATGTTCAGAGAAGAACTGACACCAGTCCTACTCAAACTATTCCACTATATAGAAAAGGATGGAATCCTCCCTAACTCACTTTATGAAGCAAGCAAAACCTTGATACCAAAACCAGACAAAGACATCATTCAAAAGGATAACTACAGACCAGTATCCCTCATGAATATAGATGCAAAAATCAATTGGATTCCTCTACATTAGCAAAGAGATTGCTGAAAAGAAAATCAATACCATTTACAATAGCTACCAAAAAAAATTAAAATACTTGGGAATAAATCTTACCAGGGACACAAAAGACTTGTACAAAGAAAACTACAAAACACTGCCTCAAGAAGCCATAAGAGATATATGTAAATGGAAGAACATACCATGGCCATGGACAGGAAGATCGAACATTGTGAAAATGTCAATACTACCTAAAGCAATCTATACATTCAGTGCAATCTCCATCCAGATCCCATCAACATTCTGTAAGGATCTGAAAAAAACAATCACTAATTTTATGTGGAAAAGAAAGAGACCTTGGATAAGCAAAGCACTATTGAAGAACAAAGTAGGAGATCTCATACTCCTGGATCTCAAAACCTAGTATACCTCCACAGTAGTAAAAACTGCTTGGTGTTGGTACAATGACAAACACATAGACCAGTGGAATAGAATTGAGAACCCAGAAATAGATCCATTGACCTATGCTCAGCTGATCTTTGACAAAGGGCCGAAACTCATTAAATGGGGAAGAGATAGTCTCTTTAACAAATGGTGCTGGCAAAATTGGATATCCATTTGCTGAAAAATGACAAAAGATCCATAACTCACACCATACACAAAAACTAACTCCAGATGGATCAAAGACTTAAATGTGAA
>NW_006922136.1:1431269-1432394 GCF_000298275.1 Orycteropus afer afer
TCCCAGCACTAATAACAAAATTCAACAAGACAGAAAATAGCAAATGCTGGTGAGATTGTAGAGAGATTGGGACTCTCATTGACTGGCGGTAGGATTGTAAAATGATACAACCTCTGTGGAAAGCAGTATGGAAATTCCTTTAAAAATTGGTATTAAAAGCACCATTTGATCCAGAAATTCCATTAGTATCCTAAAGAACTGACAGGCAGGACAAGAACAGATATATGTACACTCATGTTAATTGCAGCACTATTCACAATAGCAAATAGATGGAAACAACCCAAGTGCTCATCAACAAAAGAATGGATAAGCCAACTATGGTACATACACACAATGGAATATCATGCAACACTAAAGAATAATCTGTAAAACACTGCATAACATGGATGAACTTGGAGGATATTATGTTGAGTGAAATAAGTCCATCATAGAAGAACAAATATTGTATTAGTTCACTATTGTAAAAAGTCAAGGAAAGGTATATCTGGTAGAAAAATTTCTTTGTTGGTTACCAAGGATGGGAGGCAAGGGGAAGGAACACTACTAGATAGGTAGAGACAAGTATTTATTTGAGTGAAGGGAAGGGCAATGTACCAAAAGTAAGTGATCAAGTGACATTGAGAAGGAGGAAGACATAGAGAGGTACATGGGAGGTACAAACAACAAAGATGAACCCTTTCTGCAGGTACAGTACTGCGTTGTCAGTGATGGCAAGCCTTGATCTACGGGTAGATAGATGGGTGGACAGGCTGAATGACCAACTATGTCTAGGCAGGCGAGAATGTGCCCATGACCATGTATAGAATTGGCAGATGACATTTCTACAATTGCATTTGTATGTGCTGTAAGAGTGTTCTAGTGTATAGAAGAGCTGACAAGGGACAACGTGGTGGTGGCCTCTTTGCCACAGCCAGCTACCTTGCGGGAGCAAGTAGTTAGACCTGTGGGCCTGGGACCATGGTCACAGGGGACATCAAGCTCAATTGGCATAACATCCTATACAAAAACATTGTTCTACATCCTACTTTGGTGAGTAGTCACTGGGGTCTTAAAAACTTGCAAGTGGCCATCTAGTTACAACGATGGGTCTCTCCTCATCCAGAGCAAAGAAGAATGAAGAAAACC
>NW_006922136.1:1432989-1435393 GCF_000298275.1 Orycteropus afer afer
ATGTCAGCAGTTCAAACCCACCAGCTGCTCCTCAGGAGGAAGATGAGGCAATCTACTTCTGTAAAGATTTATGGTCTTGGAAACCCAATGGGGGTGACTATGTGTTGGAACTGACTCAATGGCAGTGGGTTTGGATTTTTCTTTGGTTGAATTTCCATACGAATTTTGGTATAAGCTTGTCAATTTCTGCAAATAAGGCAACTGGGACTTGACAGAGGTTTGTGTGCTCCTTAGTTATGCCTTCAAAACTCAGCCAGACAGTATATCTCTGCCTTAATTTTCACATCTTGCTTTCACAGATATTCAAAGTCAACCAGAGGCCCTTCTCATATCCTTCCTGAGTATATACAAACCCCTAAGAATGTGTGCAGCCTTCTGTATTCCCAGAAATATGTAGGAACCTTTCAAAGCTCCTATAGACATTTCCTCTCCTTGATTTTTATTTTAGGATTTTGGTTAGCCCATGATTTGCCTCAGGTTGACCACTGCTTCAGGCAGCCTTGAAATTAAACAATTGCTGCTAAATATTTTTGCACTGGGTAGGCTCTGAGTCAAGTCAAATAAATATAGCCTTCCTAGTGGGGTCTTCCAGGGATGGCGTAGTGCCTAAGGCATTTGACTGCAATCTACTTCCGTAGTGATATCGCCTCGGAAGCCCAAGGAGGGGGTCACTATGAGTTGAATCTGACTGGACAGCAGTGAGTTTGGTTTTTTTTAGTGGGGTCTTCCAGGAATCCAAGAGATAGATCAAATAATTACTATTCTCTGGAAATGAGGTTTTAAAGGAGTTCCAACCCTGTTCTACCACCTCCAGTGGCTGTCTCTGCGCTAGTTTACATTGTGATTGTGGGCTGTTGGATTTCAGTGCTACCATGGACTGAAGCTCTGGTAGCATAGTGCCTAAGGCACTTGACTGCTAACCAGAAGGCTGGCTGGCAGTTCAAATCCAACAGCCACTCCTCGGAAGGAAGGTTGGGCAATCTACTTCCATAGTGATACCACCTCAGAAACCCAAGGAGGGGTTGCTATGAGTCGAGTCTGATCTGATGGCCCATAACAACAACAACAACATGGAGCTGACAAGGGTCAGATGGCAATAGAAGTTAAACACCACAAAGCTTATTGTTCTTATCAAGATTGGGTAATATTTCTTTAATAAAGACTCCCATAATTGCTGCTAGCCTTTTGCTAATATCCAGAGTTCTTAAGAATTTATTCTGACAATGTTGACCAGTTTTCTCATGCTTTTATGAGTGAGAGAATTTTCAGAAGTCCTAATGTAACCATTTTTGCTGATACCACCCTGCTCTTTAGTTTTTACTATTAGTTTTTGTTTGTTTCTTTCTTCAGTTTGGACAATAGCACAAATCATGGGATCAGCCAAGTTGTTCTCTTGTGTATCCTAAAAGTTCAGATGCTCTTTCCAATGTCTGTCTGTTATGTAACATCCTTGGTCAGACCAACTGACTCTCCTCTGGGAAGACTTTGCAGTCTTTGGCTGTTACTTAGGAAAATTATAATTCTAGTAAGATGGAAAAAAAGTTTCATCAGGGAACTAACTAACTAACTAGTTACTGACAGGAAGTATTGACCAGAGGGGTTCCATGTGGAAGCCCATTTTTATTTTCCTCCTTTTTGTGGCAATTGGGAGGAAATTCTATAGTTTAGTAGAGTATAATAATGTCTTTTGGTTAGACAAAGCACATAACATGTCATTAGATATTTTAGATGTTTTTTCATTAATGGCTGCATAATTTTCAGCCTTGGTTGTTGTTGTTGTTATAAAAGCCCATTGTTCCTATAGACTTTGATTTTTACCAATGGTATACATTGGATTGACATGAGACAAAAATGACTTGATGGCAACTAACAACAACAGCCTCTAAAGAAGAAGCTTGTCTTCCTGGTATATTTGGTGCATTTTTGTTTTATTCAGGAAGAACTAATTTTTCTAGCTGATCACTTCCCTTTTTGCATCTAGATACCGCGATAGCAAATACTCAGGTTTGATCTGGGATGAAGAAGAAAAATTGTCAGATAAGATGATTCTTAGAATAAACACTGCTTGGTACTTGGGAAAGAACTCAAGAAATTGCATAGGACTTTGCCCTTAGCTTAAGATATATAAAGGTGTTAAGTCCAGATGTGAAATTCATGACTGTAACAAAATACAACCTGGCCAACATGGTCATATTAGGACAGCAAACATCCATAACAGCACTCTCCATCCCACCCAAAGGTGTTGTTGTTGTTATGTGTCGTCGAGTAGGCCCCGACTCATAGCGACCCCTCCTTGGGTTTCCGAGGCGATATCACTACGGAAGTAGATTGCCCAACCTTCCTTCTGAGAAGTGGCTGGTGGGTTTGAACCGCCAGCCTTCTGGTTAGCAGTCAAGTGCCTTAG
>NW_006922136.1:1435493-1451757 GCF_000298275.1 Orycteropus afer afer
GGGGTTCTGATGATTTAACCCACTATGCTAGCTTATTCTGAGATTGTAATGCATCTGTTACCTTGGTTGTTAATGTGAAGTATATACGCGTATATGTTGTTGTTATTAGGTGCCATCTAGTTAATTCTAACTCCCAGTGACCCTGTGTCCAACAGAACAAAACACTGCCCAGTCCTGTGCCATCCTCACAATCCTTGCTATGCTTGAGTCCGTTGTTGCAGACATTGTGACAATCCATCTCATTGAGGGTCTTCCTCTTTTTCACTGGCCCTCGACTTTATCAAGCATAATGTCCTTCTCCAGAGGCTAGTCCCTCTTTGTAAACATGTCCAAAAATACGTGAGACAAAGTTTTCCCATCCCCATTTCTAAGGCACATTCTGGCAACAACTTTTCTGCAATCTTCCCTATTGGTTGTCCAGCTTTCATGTGCATACAAAGCAATTGAAAATACCATGGCCTGGGTCAGGCACATCTATCTTAGTCCTCAAAATGACATCTTTGCTTTTTAACACATTAAAGAAGTCTTTTGCAGCAGATTTACCCCAGTGCGATACGTCATTTGACTTTTTGACTGTAGCTTCCATAAGCATTGATTGTGGATCCAAGTAAAATGAAATCCTTGACAACTTCAATCTTTTCTCCATTTATTGTGATGATGCTTATTGGTCCAGTTGTGATGGTTTTTGTTTTCTTTATGTGGAGATGTAATCCATACTGAAGGCTGTACTCTTTGATCTTCATCAGTAAGTGCTTTAAGTCATCTTCACTTTAAGCAAGCAAAATTTTTCATCTGCATATCACAGGCTGTTAATGAGTCTTCCTCCAATCCTGATGCTGAATTCTTCTTTATATAGTCTAGCTTCTTAGATTATTTGCTCAGCATACAGATTGAATAAGTTTGGTGAAAGGATACAACTCTGATGTACACCTTTCCTGATTTTAAACCATGCAGTATCCCCTTGCTCTATTTGAACAACTGCCCCTTGGTTTATGTACAACTTCCTCATGAGCACAATTAAGTGTTCCAGAATTCTCATTCTTGGCAATGTCATTCATAATTTGTTATGATCCACAGAGTCTAATGTCTTTACATAGTCAATAAAACAATATTTCCAGTATTCTCTGATTTCAGCCAGGATTCATTTGACATCAGATATGATATCCCTAGGAGCTCTGGTGGCATAGTGCTTAAAGTATTTGACTGCTAACCAAAAGGCTGGTGATTCAAACCCACCAGCCACTCCTCGGAAGGAAGATTGGGCAATCTACTTCTGTAGTGATATTCCCTCGGAAACCCAAGGAGGGGTCGCTATAAGTCTGATCCGACTTGACAGCAGTGAGTGGTTTATGATATTCCTTGTTCTATGTCCTTTTCTGAATCCAGCTTGAATTTCTGGGTAAAATCACTTTCGTATTATTTTCAGAAAAATTTAATTTTCATGTTATATTAATTATACTGTTTGATAACTCTGAATTCTATTGGATCATCTTTCTTTTGAATAGACATGAACATGTCTTCCAAATTTCTTGACCTAGATGAGTGAGCCCTTCACACGTTGCATCCTGCAAAACGGACATGGGAGAGGCATCCTCTGACCTCCTCTAACCTCATGAGGGGGGAACAGAATCAGTACTAATAGCCCAAGGCTTATTCCTATGAGACCAGACATGCCACCACCCTCCAGCCTTTTTACCAAGGAGGGGTCGCTATGAGTCGGGTCTGACTGGATGGCAAAACAACAACAACAACATAACAACAACAACAACGATGAGCTCTGGTGGCGTAGTGCCTAAGGCATTTTAATTAGCAAAGGCTAGTGGTTCAAACCCACCAGCCACTCCTCAGAAAAAAGATTGGGATTTAGCTCTCTCTGGCCATGCTCCAAAAAATGAGGAGGCTATTCAGTGAAGAGTCAGTCAGCTGAACCCAAGGGCTGCAGTGCACTGTTATTTAAAGATTACAGCACAGGTAACTTAGGCTAGGGAGTCTCCACCCTGGGTGACCACGAGTTCAGGTGGAACTACAGAAAGGGAAAATCAGTCAAGGGGAAAAAAAAGTTAATTGTGACGGTCACCATACATTAGAGAAAACATAGTGCTTTAGACTACCTGCTCACTGAGTGCTATTTCAGACAGCCCTGTCTTCTCACAAAACTTCAGAAATTAGAAGCTGTGTTACTCTCCAGGCCATTGAATCTCGGTTGAAATTCTCTTTTTACCCATAAGATCCATTCCACATATTTGAAACCTTTTAATTCAGACACCTCTTGTGAACTTTGTGCTTCCTAACATCCCAAAGTTGAACTGAGAATGGTCTCTAGTAATACCGTCTCTACTCTCTCTAGTGAGATGATACCCTACAGTAGTAACCAGCCACACTCAAAGAAGTCTTGTATTTTCCACAGTTCCAATCTCTTGCCCTGCTGTACCTATCCCTAGCAAGATCCCAAAGTATTTTTATCTCTGGGCCACAAGAGCTGTGCCTTCCTCCTCTGGAATTCTGTGCTAAAAACAGATTTATTTATTATTTACACTGTCTGGTGACTACATCAATGAGAGAAACTTAAATATATAGCTTTTATTTCTCCTACTAAACAATAACTAAAAATTCCCCCTTAATTTTTTTCCCTCATTACCTCTGCCATGCACTCCCCTTATGGTGGACCCACAGTGTTAGCCTTCCTAGAACACTTAGGTCTGTGTATCAGGTTAGTAGAGGGGATCTTCTCCAGTCTTGAAGGAGACATGTTCTTAAAACCACAAGTAAGGGTTAGGGAAACACATGGACCTTTGCTGTGCTTTGGGGAAAGATTGACATTTAATGGTTGTACAGGATTTTAAAATGTGACTTTTTCATCACAATTTCAGTTAAAGTCCTAAAGCTAAAGATAGTAAATGTGAACTACCTCCTCACACACACATTCTTTAAAAAAAGCATCAAGCAGCTGCTAGACACTCCCCCCAAGGCTTTCTAACAGATATTTAGACTGCTCCTATGAACCTCATCCCACTCAACCCCAGCTGAGCTAGCTATGTGGGAAAAGTGTGTTGAATAGATGAATGCATAGGGGTCGGGAGTGCTGGCAAAAATGGATCTTTTCCTACAGTCTAGATATTGCCCTGTGTGAGAGACACGGGGAATGGAGATAAAAGTATTATGCGGATCACAAGTGCAAAAGCAATAGGGACCCTGCATCCCATTTCCTGTCAATATGGATAGTGAGGTCTTCTGACCCCAGAGAGGAATGACTGTGAAGTGTATATCTAAGATAGGACCATAAGGAACTTCATAAAACGTACCAATGCCCTAAATGTGGCATAGAAATAGTAGAAAGATTACTGTGGTCTGAGTAGGCATTGGGGCCAACAGGTAGAGACAGTGGCAACTTATGTGAACTGATAGGCAAAGCCCAGTTACATCTTTTTCCCTACGCTGTGTTTTGGTATTGTTTAAGATTTCACTTAGAGTGTCACTTTCTCCATATTGCTAAGAAAGGCTAATTATTGGGTGGAGGTAGATTCATAATAAAGACAAACAATGTTTTATTGTGAATAACAGGGAAGGGGATAATAGCACATGAACCAGGCACAATTTGAACATTTTCAGGAGAGTAGGTAGAGATAGGAAGCATGTTATGTTGGGCTCTAAGAATTCTTCTGGGTAAGAATTATAGGGCAAGAATCAAGATGGACAAATTTGAGTCAATGGAAACAGACCAGTGCTTGAGGCCAGAAGGAAGCTAGACTTTAAGTACAGCATGGTGCATATCAAATTGTTTTCTTGGCTAAGCCCCAGAGACTTAAGTCTGAATCCTTTCACAAAGAGGCTACAGTAAACAGAATAAAACTCCATAAAACATTTAAAGCCAAAGAATCAGTAGCATTAGTGCCAACAGCTTTGGCAGTAATACGATCCACACTGCCTTTGGTGTAATATCAGTATTCTCAGTGCAGACATCTGCAGTGTTGTCACAAAGAGGGATTCCATATCTCATCAACAACAAACATTGCCTTAGTCCAGCAAAGACTTTAGACATTGGTATTGTCAGTGAAAGCATCAGCATCCTGAAGGTGTCTGTGGAGAGTAGAAGACATCGTAAAGGTGGATAGGGACAGAAAGTGGCTGAGATCCTTGAGGTCTTGCAAGGACTGCAAACTGCATAAATTGCTCAAGAAGCTCAAATGAAGATTCTGATGAGCTGATCCCAATTTATTCCATCTACATTTCATCATATTAATCAGGCAAACAAGAAATCATGGTGAGGGGGCAAAATGGCTACTGACTGGAAAATTGCAAGAAAGGAGACCAAGAAAGAAGGATGGAGTATGTAGTAACAGGAAGAGCAGTGAACAAGTGACGAAAGGTGCTAAAACTTCATATGAGTTTTTAAAGTTGTCTGCAGAATTTCTTCAGATTTATGAATGGGATTTGTTGTGTGTCTAGCTCCCCTGAGGTTCAGGGCAAAGTCATTTGGAAACAGCCATTTCTTTCTGGGATAACAATCAGCCTCTTACTTCCTTACATTGCCTCTGATTAATAGGAAGAGAGGGGAAAATTGTAAAGAAAACTATCCAATTAAAAAGCAGCAATTGTTTTAGATAGGACAATATTGGAGCAGAGAAACACTGAGAACCTTAAATGAGATTTTGAAAGATATTTGTCCAAGGGGTACTTTTATGATTCCTAACAAGAAAGGTGAGATTAAGAAAAAGATACAAATACACTTTCAACATTATAACTGTGTCTAGTATTACCTAGAGCTTAGTGTAAATGGAGAAAATACTCAAGAACTCTGACGGATTCCCACTTCAGAAAGGGCATCTGCGGACAAAGATGAACTATGCTGGTTTTCTAAGTGTGTGATATCTATGGCTCCATAGGCCTAAAATTTAGCTGAAATGTTGAGACATCTGAAACCTATCAACATTGCCAACACGACTGATTGAAAATAATTTCCAAATAAAGGGTCTTTGCTTCCAGGTACTGTTTTTATAGACGTTATTATTGCACAACATAATCTAACTATAACTATTTTGCATGACCTGACTGATGACACACTGTCACTGTTGTGGAATCAATTCGACTTATAGCAACCCCTCCTTGGGTTTCCAAGGCAGATGTAGGTTGCCCAATCTTCTTTCTGAGGAGTGGCTGGTGGGTTTGAACCACTAGCCTTTGCTAATTAAAATGCCTTAGGCACTACACCACCAGAGCTTGTTGTTGTTGTTGTTGTTGTTTTGCCGTCCAGTCGGATCCAACTCATAGCGACCCCTCCCTGAATTTCAGAGGCAGTATCATTACAGAAGTAGATTGTCCAACCTTCCTTCTGAGGAGTGGCTGGTGAATTTGAACCGCCAGCCCTCTGGTTAGCAGTCAAGTGCCTTAGGCACTATGCCACCAGAGCTCCTCCACCAGAACTCAGATATGAAAAAATTTTTTCAAACCAAAAATTGGGATAGATGATCTGTTAAGATTCTCTTTTCTGGTTTTTAATGTATTATGAACATTCTTACAAAAGAATGAAAATAATATCACTTTTAGTCATACATTTAAATTTCCATTACTTGCTAAATTTCAACCAGCACCTTGTAATTCCTCATTCTCTTGTACTTCCATGCTATCCATCCTGCCAATATACCCAAACATCTGTTTTGTTTGCATCTGCTTATTTCTGTGATACAAATTAGAGAACCGTTCCCATAGGCTCCACTATGAATGTATGCCATATAATATAAATTTTACCTTCAACACTCTTTGGCAATTCTTTATTCATCCCTAGAATGATGCATCAGTAGCTGTTTGAAATCATTTTTACTTTATATTGGCTCTAAGTTCTGATTAAAGAAAACCAAAAGAAGTAAAGAAAATAATTTCTAAAAAGTATAATTTATGAAAACTCCCCTGAAATAGGATTTAATTTATAATTGTATATTAAAAGAGCATAACCACATACTTGAGGAAACTGAACCAGCGAAGTCAACCAAAACAGAGACATATTCTAGTAAAATTATTGGACTTACAGGAAACTGAAAATACTTGCAGGCAAAAGGATGAGAATCATTGATAAAGAAGAGAAACCTAGATTATTATGAGACTTTGACAGCAGAAAATGGAGTAGCATAATTAATATACTCAAGGAAAGAAAATGTAAGCTAAAGATTTTAAACCCACTTTGACTTTCAAATAAGAAGGCCATAAATTATAGCCATGCCAGAACTCAGGGAATATTATTCTCACAAGTCTTTCCTTATCTTAGAGAAAAAGCATCAGTTAAACTTCTCAAACAACAGTTAAACATCTGTACGGACATTATCAACCTAAAACTGATGATACTGATCATGAACATCAGCTAACATCACAGAACAGAGAGGAAATTAGCATTATGTACCTCCAGATAAAGGAGGACATCACCAACTATGAACCCTCCCCAAAAAGTCTACCAAAATCTGAACCAGCCTGTAGAACCAATTATCAGTTAAACTACAACAGGGGATGCCATTGGCCAAATCAATACTGGCAAACTCAAGATGAGAAAAGATGCAGTTTTTTCAACAAATGAATTGCAAGGGGAAAAAAAAGAATGAAGGGTGTGTCGAGATTAAAAGAGATTTAAGGTTTATTGGGAGGAGGAGAAACTAGTGCTTCAAGATGAATGTTTCAATAATTATAAATTTAAAAATATATATTAAAATTATAAAGAAAATAAAGATATTTTTACTATCAAAATCAGGATCATGATTATTTTTGAGGAGAGAGAGGGAGTTGTGATTAGAATAGGTGGTTGGCAAAATTCTTTTTTTTTTTTTTTCACTTCCTACATCTTCCCTGTGGTTAACATTTCCCTTTGTCCTTCTTTCCTATTCATTCCTGACTTCTAAGGTTTATCCCTGAGCAAACCTGTCTGTTTGATCTCTTATAGTTGATTGTTATAAGAAGTGCACACCCCATAATGCACTGCTGTCGAGTCGGATCTGACTCATAGCGACCTCTCCATGGGTTTCCAAGACAGTATCACTACAGAAGTAGATTGCCCAACCTTCCTTCTGAGGAGTGGTTGGTGGGTTTGAACCACCAGCCTTCTGGTTTTCAGTCAGATGCCTTAGGTACTATGCCACCAGAGCATACCCCATAGGCCTGTCTATTGTTTGGCTGAAAGTGGAGCCACAGGAGGGAGTTTAGTTCTGGACTTGGAGGGTGACTACTAAGCGTTATAGTCTCAGAGGCTCCCCTAGTATATTGGACTAGTAAGATTGTTTTTTTCTTTTAATTTTGTTCCACATTTTTCTCCCACTCTATTTAGGATCTCCTATTGTGATCCCTTTGAGAGTGGTTGGCAGTGGTAGCTGGGCACTATCTAGTTCTTCTGGTCTCAGGTTGGTAAAGGCTGAGGTTTATGTGGTCCACTAGCCCTTAGACTAATTGTTTCCATGGATCTTTGATTTTTTCACTTTGCTTAGGATCAATAGTTGCATTTAGCTGGCAGCTCACAAGCTTTTAAGACCCTAGTTGCTACTCACCAAAGTAAGATGTAGACTATTTAACAATTCTTTGTGGACTATGTTATGCCAATTGACTTCAATATCTCCCATAACAATGGTCCTGAGCCTTCAGGCCCAGTGACCCACTTCCACAAGATGTTTGGTTATGGCCAAGAAGTATCCATAACTTTCCCCCTGTTAGCTCTACTATATATATGGACATTTTTATAGCACATACAAATACCTATGTAGTGATATCATCTCCTAACCCTGGTCATGGATATAGTCCTGTTCATTGACCCACACCTGATCATCTTGCCTGTCTATCTATGTGTCAACTCAAGGATTAATGTTATTGTTGATAATGCAGGATTGTGTATGTAATAGTGTTTACCTTTGTTGTCTGTAACTCCTTTGCAGCTCTCCATGTCTTCCTTTTCCTTAGTGATATTGTGCTGGTCTCCCACTATTTGTATATTGTCTTTCCCTTCACCCAAATTTATATGTGTCTCTTCTTAGGAAGCAATTTTCCCTCTCCTCCCCTCCCATCTCAGGCAACCATCAAAGAACATTTCTATCCATGTGTAAACCTTTCCTTGACTTTTTATAATAGTGGATTCATATAGCATGTGTCCTTCTGTGATTGACCTATTTCACTCAGCATAATGCCCTCCAACTTCATCCATGTTATCACATATTTCAAGAATTCTTCATTACTCTTTAATGTTGCGTAGTATTCCATTGTGTGTATGTACCATAGTTTGTTTATCCATTCATCTCCTGATGGATGCTTAGGTTGTGTCCTGGCTCTCATTTCCTTTATTTTTTAACCTATGTGTTAGTTACAAGGATGTTGACCTCATAATAGTTAATGAAACTATACACTTATTTTATGAGTTTTCTATAGATATTAGATTTAACATTATAAAAGAATTTTTGAAAATCCACTACATGTTGCTTTACATTGGTTAGTTTTTCATTTTACAGCAGTGAGGCACTCATACCCAGCCCTAATACATGTAATTTACAGCAGGGACATAGCAGGGCAGGGTCATAATAGTCTAGTTGCTTAAGAAGTAACAGAAAACTCAGGGATTATTCAGTATTCTGCAAGAAAAATAAATATAATTATATAAAATATATTCCTCTGCTGTGGTCCACTACAAGTCCCATTACTTCCATTATTTCTATTATAAATCCAGTTTCTGGATGTTTTTAACAAAATAAGCAACAGTTTAGGAAAAATGGATGCACAGAGACTTAGCCAAATGATGCCAGTTTTGCCATTGCCTATAGGAGACCAAAGCTAACAAAAGCCCACAGTCTACCTAGAAAAAGTAGCTCTGGTGGGCAGTGCTTAAGGCCTTTGACTGCTAACCAGAAAGTTGGTGGTTCAAACCCACCAGCAGTTCTGTGGAAGGAAGATGGGGCAATCTACTTCTGTAAAGATTTATTGCCTTATAAACCCAACCAATTCAATGGATGTGGGTTTACCTAGGAAATTTCTACTACCTTGCTAAGATTTAATTTTTCAACTTTATAGTTGTGCTTATACTGCATGTTATCACCAGTTCCTGCAGAAGGCCTAAGCCAACCAAAACAACTACTCTACCTGGAAATTTTATAATATCTTACTAACTTTTGTAGGTTTTTAATATTATAGTTGCACTTTAAAGTTTAATTCGTATGGATAATGGAAAGAGAATTGACCTGGAGTGAGATCTGAGTTAGTCCTAGCTATAGCCTTAATCAAATCACTTAAAACTTTGAGCCTATCCCCTTAGAGGTTGAGTGTGATACCAAAATTTTCTTCAAGCTCCATATCTTTAAGCCTTTTACCAGCTGGGTCTATCCCTTTATAGAGTTGGAAGACAAAAATTACACATTCTTCACAATGAGTTAGCCGTAGGGAAAAAATGCTCTAAGAGGAATAAGGTTCAAATATTGTCGTTTTTAGGTGCCATCAAGTTGGTTCTGACTCAGAGTGATCGCATGTACAACAGAGAGAAACACTGCCTAGTCTTGTGCCATTCTCATAATATTTGTTATGCATGAGCCCATCATTGCAGCCACTGTGTCAATCCATCTCATTGAGGGTCTTCTCCTTCTTCACTGACCCTCTACTTTACCAAGCACAATATTCTTCTCCAAGGATTGGTCCCTTCTGACAACAGGACCAAAGTACATGAGATGAAGTCTGGTCATTCTTGCTTCTAAGGAGCATTCCAGCTGTACTTCTTCCAAGATAGATTTGTTCTTCTGGAAGTCCATGATATTTTCAATATTCTTTACCAAAATAATAATTCAAAAGCACCAATTCTTCTTTGGTCTTCCTTATTCATTGCCCAGTTCTCACATGTACATGAGGCTATGGAAAATACCATGGTCAAGCACACATCATTGGTCCAGTTATGAGGATTTTTGTTTTCTTTCAGCCATATTAACAATTCAGATATATTGCTTCAGATAGCAATTTAAGAAATATCTTATTGGTGCCACTAAATTATATATGTAAAAAATGTTAAATTTACCACAATAAACAAGATATAATTTTTAAACTAAATATGCAATCACTGGTATTCCAAGGAGCTGTTATTCCTGATATATATATATATATATAGCTCTGGTGGCGTAGTGCCTAAGGCATTTGACTGCTAACCAGAAGGCTGGCAGTTCAAACCCACCAGCTACTCGTAGGAAGGAAGGTTGGGCAATCTACTTCTCTACTTCCGTAGTGATACCACCTTGGAAACCCAAGGAAGGGTTGCTACGAGTCAGATCTGACTCCACGGTATTGAGTTTGATTTGATATGTATATATATTTTTCCAGCACAGGTATGTAGACACAATGAGAGATTTTTCTCTAAAGATCTGGAAAAGAAAAGCATTGACTTACTACTAATGAAATGCTCTACTAAGAAGTGTGTTAAGCCAGAATTCCCTTTCAGATCAATTTCAGGGCCCAATTTTCACCCTGGTAATAAGTCACTTTTGGAAATATATATTGACACTGCAAATGTGATTAGTATTGTCATTTCTAGAGAAGTATTGAATACAAAAATGTTTCCCAGTAAGAAAAGAAAATCTCTGGATTTAAAATGCTAACTGATTATTATTTGGTATTATTAGTATTCCAAATCTATCCTTGATGAGAAAACCTTAGAATGTGGCATGACTGAAGCCACTCTGATTTTCTTCATTTAGTAAACTGCAACTGCCATCTCATAGAAGCATACTGTTAGGATGATGAAACACAATTCCCAATTCTCTGCAGTTTATCTTTTGATGTCTTGCCCATCCGTCTGTTGCTGATTTTATCTGGATGGGGAGTGAGTGTGGGGCAGGATTTTTGCAGCTCACTGGCACTTCTTTTTTGAAGGAAGAATTCCAAGCTGCACTGAAGGCATTGGTGAAAAACAAGACTCCAGGAATTGATGGAATACCCATTGAGATATTTCAACAAACAGACACAACACTGGAAGCACTCATTTGTCTATGCCAAGAAATTTGGAAGACAGCTACCTGGCCAACTGACTGGAAAGCAAAGAATACCAGAAGGATGTTTGCCTGTGTTTTTTGACTATGCAAAAGAATTTGACTCTGTGGATCATAACAAATTATGGATAACATTGTGAAGAATGGGAATTTCAGAACACTTAATTGAGCTCATGAGAAACCTGTACATAGACTAAGAGTCGGTTGTTCAGACAGAACAAGGGAATACTGAATGGTTTAAAATTAGGAAGGGTGTGCATCAGCATTGTATCCTTTCACCATACTTATTCAATCTGTATGCTGAGCAAATGAGCCCAGAAGCTAGACTATATGAAGAAGAATGCAGCATGAGGATTCAAGAATACTCATTAAAAACCTGCAGATGACACAACTTTGCTTGCTGAAAGTGAAGATGACTTGAAGCACTTATTGACGAAGATCAAAGACTACAGCCTTCAATATGGATTACACTTCAACATAATAAAAACAAAAATCCTCACAACTGGACCAATAAGCAACATTACAATAAATGAAGAAAAGTTGACATTGTCAGGGATTTCATTTTACTTGGGTCCAAAATCAAAGCCCATGGAAGCAACGGTCAAATTATTGCACTGGGCAAATATGCTGCAAAAGACCTCTTTAAAGATGTCACTTTGAAGACTAAGGTGTGCCTGACCCAAGCCGTGGCATTTTCTATCACCTCATATCCATGTGAAAACCAGACAATGAATAAAAAAAAATTAATGCATTTGAATTGTGGAATTGGTGAAGAATACTGAAAATACCTTGGTCTGCTAGAGGAACAAACAACTCTATCTTGAAAAAAGTACAGCTGGAATACTCCTTAGAAGTGAGAATGGCCAGATTTTGTCTCATGTACTTTGGTCATGTTGTAACGGACCGGTCCCTGGAAAAGTATATCATGCCTAGTAAAATAGAGGGTCAGTGAGAAAGGTGAAAAATAATGAGATGGACTGACGCAGTGGTTGCAACCAACAATGGACTCAAACATAGCAATGGTTGTGACAATGGTGCATGACCAGGCCATATTTTGTTCTGTTGTACATAGGGTTGCTATCAATCAGATCCTACTTGACAGCCCCTAACAACAATAACATCCTAACGATATGCATTTACTTATAGGGATTAGACAACATGAATAAGTTTAGAAATAAACATCACTTCATGTCATTTTGGGAATGGCTTTTTCCCACTTCTTTCTCAGAGATGCGATTAATTATATGAGTTAGACCTCACCACTAATTCATCCAGAATCAAGTATCACTGCATTTAATTTTGGTGGTAATGGTTTTCCCCTTTCTCCTTCAAATGAGCATATACTTCTACAGGTCAGACAAAGTACACTATTGGAGAAACAATCATCACCAGATAAAATTTTAGCAGTGAAATTTTATCCCACCAAGGAGCTCTGGTGGCATAATGGCTGACACACTCGGCTGATAAGCAAAAGGTAAGAACCCAGCAGCTACTTCATGGGAGAAAGATGAGGCAAGTCTGCTTCTGCAAAGATTTACAGCCTTGGGAACTCTATGGGGCAATTAATTCAACTCAGCCCTATAGGATCATTAGGAAGCTGGAATTGATTCGATGACAGTGGTTGGGTTCCTTCAGATAAACATTCAAGTATTTTTACATTTTAAGTATATTTACATTACCCCTCGAATATCTCATCCAGGATCAAATGCCATTGGAATTAATTTCAGTGTTCACTGAGAGCCTGGGCTTTGTTTTTCTGGTCAGTTTTGTTGCCCAATCTCAGCTTCAAACCTTGCCTTATTTCTAGTCCCATTCTCATTATTTCCCTTTACCATCCCATTTCCCTCCTCTTCCTCACAAATATATGTTCTTTGACTTGCTGTCCATAAATTACTTGACTATTGGGATTAATGGGGAGCTCTGGTAGCATAGTGCCTAAGACACTTGACTGCTAACCAGAAGGCTGGCGGTTCAAACCCACCAGCCACTCCTCGGAAGGAAGATAGAGCAATCTACTTCCATCGTGATACTGCCTGCCTCGGAAACCCAAGGAGGGGTCGCTATGATTCGGATCCGACTCGACGGCACATAACAACAGCAACAACATTGGGATTAATGAGTGTCTGGACCCACACACTCTAACCTTGGAGCTGGAAGTACATCCCCAATATTTAAAAATATTCAGATTAGGCAAGTCTATAGAGACAAAAAGTGTAAAGTAGTGGGTTGCCAAAGACGAAGTGACATAAGAATGGTGAGTGACTGCTAATGAGTATGAGATTTCTTTTTGTGGATAATGAAAATGTTCTTGAATTAGACAGTGGTGATTGTTGACATCTTTTTAAGTATAGTAAAAACCACTGAATTGTACAATTACAAAAAATAACTGAAAGAACTTTTTAAAAAATCATGATGTATATAAATCACATGGTTAGTGCTCAATAAATTATTTTCCCTGAATTTTTTTTTGTTTATACATATATATACAGAGAGAAAGCAAGACAGCACAAAGAATCTGATCTCATAATGTGGCTTCAAATCAGAAAGAGCTGAAGAGTGCCAGCTTGAAATAGGAGAAACAGAAAATCTGCATAATAAAAGCAGTTGGCCCATCATCTATTTAGAACCTTGAGGCTCATGATCATGTATGTTAATCAGCCTCTCTCTATCCAGCAACATCTGATAGTATCTGCCTTCTGTCACACAGTTCTTTTCCAGAAAGTTCTGTCCTTATCCCTCTATCCTCAGAGATACATCCAGGAGAAGAGACTTAGTTCCGTTCTCCTTCAATCAGTCATATCCTCACCCCATCCTCCACCATGAGCTTCTTAAAGAATGTTCTATCCTCGTGCCTCTGCCTTTGTAGAAATAGCCTGGAAGGGGAGTTCTATTCAGTTTTCTTCCAATCAATTATATCTGAGCCTGCTCCCTGACATTTTCTTCAGACTAGCCCTCACAACTGCTCCTACTCAGGCTTTTCGTTGTCCCACAAGCCAAGTGGTCTGTCTTCCCCTTCAGAACCCTGAGCCCAGACCAAGTCCTGGGGGAAGCTCACTCAATACCTGCAGCTATGGTATCAGAGGCTGGGTTTGGAGCAAGGTGCCTCTTGAGCACCCCTACCCTGTGCCCAACATGCAGTCTTCTTCTGAGGACATAGATGTGGCTAGACATGCAGGTCCTGGGAACTGGTCACTGCTCCTGAGGGAGCTGCTGAGAAGAGCCTCACTTGAGGCCTGGGCTCTAGTGGCTCTTTCTTCTGGTTCCCCTCGTGTCTCTATCAGTCCAGTTCAACAGCTCTGCCCTCTCATTCAGACCACACAGTAGCTCCCCAAAGTGGTATTCTAATGAAATGTGTAAATAAAGCTGATTTCAAATGATGAATTGTTTTATCCTCTTGCAGCAAAATAGCCCCATTTCACTACATGCAGTGATGGTGGTATTTTCATGAACTAAAACTTGGGGCATGTGTTCTGACATAAAGACTTACAACCAGACAGAAATTTTAGAATTGAAATTACCTTGGGAAATCCAGGGCTTGTAGTTTCCAGGGGTAGGTATAGACTGGACTTTTAGTGCAACAAAAAGGCCAGTTCACCAAAATCAGCAGAACTCAATCAACTGGACTTCAGATGATCAGTGCTGTGCACTCAGTTCAGACTCTCTGTCATCCCACAATGTTATAAGGGACAGAGTTCTCCTTAAATGAGAGCACATGTAACCACTGGACCCACAGGGACTCTGGTAACGGAATAGGGTGAATACCAACTAACCATGCTCAGAGTTATGTATTTATAAGATGTACAAGTGTATTTGTCCAAACCCATTGACAATGGTTACATATGGCCTGAATTTACAAATAATGCCTTGTTCAGGCATAGTGATGGGAGTGACAAGAGTCAGGAACTGGTCACTGAGAATCCCAAGCACCACACTAGTTGTATAACCTTTGGTCAATGTAAGATGCTTGAAGCAAGTTATATAAAAATCCTTGCCAAATCTACAAGGAATAACATCCTGAATTTTTGGAGTTTCAGGATTCTCCAGAAATAGTGATAAATGGAGCAGTAAATTTTTTCTTAGTTCTATCAGCACTCTTCAAGTCTATGTAGCATATACCAAAGATAGTTCAAAGGAGGAGCAATTATTTTTCTCCAGAGTAACATAGATGCTGTGGTCTACATGGGCATACTATACACTAAAACACAAATGTCTCTTTTATTCAATGGAATTCAGAACTAAGTTCAGACATTTTTCTTATTTATCCAGAACCAGCAGTGTACTGATAAGGGTTTAACAATCAGCTGTCCGGGGGAAGAGCAGCCTTGGTTCTGCCGTATTTACATATTTCCATGGTAAAAAAAAAAAAAAAATCTCCTACCATGGCTGATTTCAAGTTCTTAAATTACACACCAGCCACTAATGCCAAAGATGAATAAAATGAAGATATTTTTAAAAATCTACTTCTGCAGCCTGAAATTGATCAAAAATGAAATCAAGAGCATTGATTATTACTGGTGATTGGAATGGGAAAGTTGGAAACAAAGAAGGAGCAGTAGTTAGAGAAACAACATCTAAGATCACATGATACAATTCTGTAAGACCAAAGACCTGTTCATTGGAAATACCCTTTTTCAACAACATAAACACCACATATACATATGGATTTCACCATATGTAATACATGGCAATCAAATCAATATCTGTGGAAAGATGATGGAGAAACTTGATATCATCAGTCAGAACAAGGCCAGAAACTGACTGTGGAACAGACCATCAATTGCTCATTTGCAAGTTCAAATTGAAGCTGAAGGAAATTAAAACAAGTCCACAAGAGCCAAAGCACAACCTCGAATGCATCCTACCTGACTTTACAGGTCATTTGAAGAATAAATTTGACACGCTGAATACTAATGACCAAACACTAGAAGAGTTGTGGGATGACATCAAAGACATCATACATGAAGAAAGCAAAAGGAAAGAAAGGCAAGACAAAAATGGATGTCAGAAGAGACTCTGAAACTTACTAATGAACATAGAGTAGCTAAAGTGAGCAGTATAAATGATGAAAAGAGCTCAATGGAAGATTTCATAGGGGTGACTTGAGAAGACAAAGCATTATAATGAAGTGTGCAAAGACCCAGAATCTTTGCAAAAACCAAAAGAGAAGAACAACTTCAGCCTTTCTCAAGCTGAAAGAACTGAAGAAAAAAATCAAGCCTCAAATTGCAATACTGAAGAATTCTAAGGGGAAAATATTCAAGGATGCAGAAAGAATCAAAAGAAGGGGG
>NW_006922136.1:1453426-1463489 GCF_000298275.1 Orycteropus afer afer
CCACCAGCCGCTCCAGGAAAGTAAGATGAGGCAATCTACTTCTGTAAAGATTTACTGCCTTGGAAACCCAGTGGGGTCGCTATGAGTCAGAATTGACTCAATGGCAGTGAATTTAGTTTTGAGGGATAGGAGGGAGAGGGAAAGGGGAAGCTTTTGTTTGTGGGTCACTGATTTTATGCTAATGAGGTGGACTATTTTGGAAAAGGATAGCAATAATGGTGGCAAAACATGAAAAATGTCATCAATGTCCCTGAGCTGTAAATGTGGAAGTTATTATGTTGGTGAATGTCTTGGAGTGCATGTGTCCATCACAATAAAAGTAACAAAAAAAAATTGTCAGGATTCAACCATTTCAGGAGGCAGCATATGATCAAGAACCAATTATTTTGAAGGAAGAAGTCCAAGCTGCACTGAAGGAATTGGCAAAAAATACAAGGCTCCAGGAAATGATAGAATACCAACTGAGATGATTCAACAAACAAATGCAACACTGGAGGCACTCACTCCTCTATGCCAAGAAATTTGGAAGACAGCTACCTGGCCAATTGACTGAAAGACGTCCATATTTGTGCCCATTTCAAAGAAAGGTTATCCAACAGAATGCAGATATTATCAAACAATATCATTAATATCTGAAAGTATGATTTTGCTGAAAATTATTAAAAAACAGTTGCAGCAGTACATTGACAGGGAACTGCCAGAAATTCAAGCTGAATTCAGAAGAGGACAGGAAAGGAGGCATATCATTGCTGACATCATATGGATCTTGGCTGAAAGCAGAGAATACCAGAAAGATGTTTACTGGTATTTTATTGTCTATGCAAAGGCATTCAACAGCAAGAAGCATAACAAGTTATGGATAACATTGCAAAGAATGGGGATTCCAGAACACTTTATTGTGTTCATGAGGAACCTGTACATAGACCAAGAGGCAGCTGTTTGAACAGAACAAGGGTAGTCTGCATGTTTTAAAGTCAGGAAAGGTGTGTGTCAAGGTTGTAAACTTTCACCAAATTTATTCAATCTGTATACTGAGCAAACAATCTGAGAAGCTGGACTATATGAAGAAGCATCAGGATAGAAGGAAGAAGGCTCATTAATAACCTGAGATGTGCAGATGAAACAACCTTGCTTGCTGAAAGTGAAGATGACTTGAAGCACTTACTGGTGAAGATTAAAGTCTACAGTTTTCAGTATGGATTATGCCTCAACATAAAGAAAACAAAAATCCTCACAACTAGACCAATAAGCAACATCATGATAAAGAAAGAAAAGATTGAGGTAGTCAAGGATTTCATTTTACTTGAGTCCCACATCAATGCATGGAAGCAGCAGCCAAGAAATCAAACAGCATATTGCATTGGTCTAATCTGCTGGGGGGGGGGGGGCGCTCCTTAAAGTGTTAAAAAGAAAAGATGTACCTTTGAGGAATAAAATGCACCCAACCCAAGCCATGGTATTTTCAATCACCGTGTGTGCATGGGAAAGCTGAACAGTGAATAAGAAAGACCGAAGAACAATTGATGCATTTGAGGTATGGGATTGCCAAAGTATATTGAATGTATCATGGACTGCCAGAAGAATAAACAAATCTGTCTTGGAAAAGGTACAACCAGAATGCTCCTTAGAAGCAAGGATGATGAGACTTCGTCTTACGTATTTTGGATATGTTATCAGGAGGGACCAGTCCCTGGAGAAGAACATCATGCTTGGTAAATAGAGGGTCAATGAAAAAGAGGAAGATCCTCAAAGAGATGGATCAACACACTGGCTGCAACAATGGTCTCATACAACAATTGTGAGGATGGCACAGGATAGGGCAGTATTTCCTTCTGTTATACATAGGGTTGCTGTAGGTCACAACTGACTCAATGGCATCTAACAACAACAAAGTGAGGTCTCTCTTAATGTGGAGTTGGAAAGAAATGCACAAAATAAGTTTTCCAGACTCTTGCTCTGTGACTAGAAATGTAATCCATTCAGACAAAATGAGAAAGTTTAAAGTATAATGAACAGTAGCTTCCAATTTAATGAGCTATCATAAAAGATGATGTTTACTCATTCTCTATTTTAATGATTTATAATACAAGTGAAGCAGGCTATCCCAGGAAGATGAGTGATTGGTATAAAACACAGATGCTACAACCAGTCCAGCTGGATTAGAATCCTGGCTCTCTCATTAATAACTTGGAAAAGTTACTTCACCTTTCAGAGCTTTAGAATCCTTGTCTAGAATAACTTAACATTGTACTACATGCAGTTCTAAGAAAAATGTCTGGCACACTCAATAAAATGTTAGCTCTTAATATCATCATCGTCATCATCATCTACAGAATTGGTACAATAACCAGCCTACTTTCCTCACAGAGGTCTTAGAAAATGAAATATTGCACGTTAGATTAATTTGTCATTTATAAAGCACTATTTTAATCTGAGCTATTATTTCCATGATAATTTACTGACCTCATTGTATAAAAAATGGAGTTTCTAAGGGAAATGTATGCTAACTTTCACTAGAAAGTTTTAAAAATAAGAGAAAGTCTTGTCATAATGGAGAATTCTGTTATACTCACAGTCATAGGGGAGTTTGTTAGACAATAGAGATGATCAGAACCAACCCTCTCATTCTATAAACTCACTGCCGTCAAGTTGGATCCAACTCATGGTGACCCCTCCTTCAGTTTCTGAGGTGGTATCTCGAAGGAAGTAGCTTGCCCAATCTTCCTTCCAAGGAGTGGTGGGTTTGAACCACCAGCCTTCTGGTTAGCAGTCAAATACCTTAGGCATTATGTCACCAGAGCTCCTACTGTATAACCAAAACCAAACACATTGCCATAGAGTCAGATCTGACTCATAGCGACCCCTCCTTGGGTTTCAGAGGCGATATCACTACAGAAGTAGATTGCCCAACCTTCCTTCCGAGGAGTGGCTGGTGGGTTGGAACCACCAGCCTTCTGGTTAGCAGTCTAATGCTTTAGGCACTAGGCCACCAGAGCTCCTTCCTATTGTATAGATGAGAAAAATAGCCATTGACAGTTTAAGTGACATAATTAAGAAGTTAAAAGCATAGTTAAGACTAGCATTCAGGCCCTTGAACTCACAGTATTCTTGCAATTAAGGGGACATCAATAACAGACACTACAGTCACTTGCAAGTTCCTGTTGCCTAGCTAGTGAAAGAGGGATAGGAAATGGCAACCAAACCAAACAAAAACATTCCAACTCATAGTGACATTATAAGACAGAGCAGAATGCCCCATAGGGATTTCAAGACTGTAAACTTTATGGAAGCCGACTGTCACATCATTCTCCCGTGGAACCCTTGGTGGGTCCAAACTACCAACCTTTTGGTAAACATCTGAGCACTTAACTACTACACCACCAGGGCTCCTCAGTAAATGGCAAAAGCTTCTTTAAAAAAAAGAAAAAAAATTATTGTGATTTGAGTGAAAGTTTACAGAGCAAATTCATTTTTCATACACATTTTGTTTCATGACATTGACTACCAGGAAAATCTCATTGCTGTCAAGTTGGATCCGACTCATAGCAACCCCTCCTTGGGTTTCCGAGGCAGTATCACTACAGAAGCAGATTGCCCAACCTTGAGTATTGTTTGGCTGGAAGCAATGGGAGTGAATTCAAGTCCAGACCTACGGAGTAACTAGGGGCCATAGTCTTGGAGATCTGACCAGGCTCTATCAGGCAAAAGCTTCTTAAACATCATTCTGAGATCAGAGATTAGTGGGAGGTTTGATACAGGTTACATGCTTAATTTAGTATCAGAATTTTCATGATGTTTTCTCATAGGGTATAGAAACTGAGGGATCTAGGTTAATCTCAGTTCTACTTTTAGTTGCACTAGTATTCTCAGGTTAGTTTTTACCTTATGCTTTTTGGGATCAAGAGAAAAGACTCGCTGGTCCTCTGGAATCCAAAATGTAATCTCGGCTGAAAATTTCCATCAGCCTCTTGGACTTCAGTTTCCACATATGTAAAGGTAGATGATTGGATCATTTTATTCGAGTTTCAGTATTAAAAGCATTTATTGAAATTATAGTATGCGGCAAATGATCTGCTAGACTTTGAAGATACTAGGAGGAATCAGACAAGCCCTGTCCCTGTTGAATTTAACAGTTCAACAAAAGAAATAGATTTATTTATAAATTATTATAATACAAATGTGATGCATTACAATTTGTATAATAGTAGTGACATACATATATATTCTGCAGAAGAGAGAAAGACCTCTGGTAAGGAGGAAGTTTCAAAAAGCAGTTAATGTTAGAGTAAGGTCTTGAAGGATGCATAAGACGTGAAGAATTTGAGATAGTATTTCAGGCAGAAGAAATAGCATTCACAAAAATAGAGAAGCATTGAAATGCCTGATAAGTTTGGGTAACATCAAGAAATTTGGAATGAACAGAATTGAGAGTATCTAATCTGATGCAAAACACCTCTTTAAAGTGCTAAAGAGCAAAGATGTCTCTTTGAAGACTAAGGAGCACCTAACCCAAAAACCAAAAGCAAACTCACTGGCATCAAGTTGGACCTGACTCATAGCGAACATTCCTTAGGTTTCCGAGGTGATAGTACTACAGAAGTAGATTGCCCAACCTTCCTTCTGAGGAGTGGCTGGTTGATTTGAACTGCCAGCCTTCTGGTTAGCAGTCAAATGCCCTAGGCACTAGGTCACCAGAGCTCCCACACCTAACCCAAGCCATGGTATTTTCAATAGCCTCATATACATGTGAAAGAGACGGAAGACCTAAGAAGAGTTGATGCTTTTGAGTGAGTTGTGGCATTATTGAAGAACCACTGAAAGTACCATGGACTGCCAGAAGAACGAACAAATCTGTCCTGGAGGAAGTGCAGCTGGAATGCTCCTTGGAAGCAGGAATGGCCAGACTTGGTCTCAACCATTTTGGTCATCTTCTCATAAAGAGCCAGTCCCTGGAGAAGGATATCATGCTTGATAGAGTGGAGGGTCAACGAAGAAGGGGAACACCCCCCAACAAGATGGATTGACACAGTGGCTCAGGTATAGCAAGGATTGTGAGGCTGGCACAAGACCAGGCAGTGTTTTGTTCTGTTGTACATAGAGTCACTATGAGTCGGAGCCGACTCAATGGCATCTAACAACAACACAACAGTAGTAGTTAACCGGGGCTTTGAACTAGTTGATTCCAGTTGAACCACCCTGCTACATTTTAACAAGACATAACAAAAGAATGATGTGAACCCTGGAGATCTTGTTAAAATGTAGCTTCTGATTCAGTATATCTAGGGTGGAAATGCAAATGCCCAGTGGTGTGTCCAACCATAATGAAGCGATTAGTAGCCCTGCAGCTAACATGAAGCTGTTGGAAGCTCTGCAGCTAATATTTATTGAGTACAAGCAGTTCCCAGGTTGGAAACAAATTCATTCCTAAGTGTGCCTTTAAGTCACATTTGTAGATAAGTCAGAAGAGGTATGTATGGTTCATATTTAGCCTTACTTTAGTGCAAGAAAAGGCACAAATCCTTTTCAATGATCTAAAAGCTGCACATGCAGCGAGTGAAATAAGTGTGGTGAAGAATTTGTTATGAGTGGGAGTTCAATTGTTTCTAAGTGAGGGCAAATTTACATAACATTAAAGGTAAGTTGTCAGTATGTTGGAAGTTGTAACTGGGGGATTGCCTGTACTCTATAAAAACTAAGAGCTGTTCTGTAAGCAGTATAAAAATATTAATGAGATATTTTACTTCCTTTTCAGGCTGGTATGTATTTTACAGGCACTTGACATCTCAATTCAAACTAGCCACATTTCAGGTGCTCAAGTAGCCATTTGTGGCTAATGACTGCCAAACAGGAAAAACCAGCTCGATGTGATATTTTTTTGTTGTGCTTTAGTTTTTAAAGGGTTCTTGGTGTCATTGCTGTTGTTATTTGTTTTGCCTTCTATTTCAACAAAATCACAGTTTACATGGTCATCCTTGTGGACCCTCAAAGCTTAGAGATCCCCTAACCAACATCTACATGTTACGTAGTGTTCAGCTTTACTACAGGAGCCCCTGGGTCGTGCAAACTGTTAACACACCCAGCTGGTAACCAAAAGACTGGAGGTTTGAATCCATCCAGAGGCACCTTGGAAAAAACGTTTGGTGATCTGCTTCCAAAATATCAGCCACCAAAAAACCCCATACGGAGCACAGTTCCACCCTGACACATAAGACAATCACCATGAGTGAAAGTCAACTTGATGG
This sequence comes from Orycteropus afer afer, assembly GCF_000298275.1. NCBI lineage: Eukaryota > Metazoa > Chordata > Mammalia > Tubulidentata > Orycteropodidae > Orycteropus > Orycteropus afer. Next base: position 1,459,669 of record NW_006922136.1, read on the forward strand.
CAACTGATTTTTAATTTTATTACCTCTGAGTCAGGTCAATTGACCTTCCTCTGGGAAGCCTTCTCATTCTTCGGTTCATTCAGTAGACAAGCGAATATGCATATGTGGACCTCAGTACAGACTTAATAGCAGGAGGTATGTCTGATGATTTATTCATCAACACATGGTGATAGCTGAAATCAAGGAAATAGATGAGGGCAGTCAAAGCAGGTGTGTGTGCACTGCAGAATAAGAAGACAAGAGGGCTGAGGGGCCCAGGGAAACACCTACCCTTAAAGAAAGAGCAAAGGAAGGAAATGGTCAAAAAGTGTAAGAATCAGGAAGAGGATGGTGTCTCAGGAGCTGAGGCAGAAGAACCTTGAAAGAAAGGAATAGGCAACATATCAAACCACTGTGGAGACATTAAGATGACTAAAGCACTTCTCAGCTCTATCATCATACGATTCCATGATCAGTTAATGAATGTGTTTTCAAAGATGTTGTTGTTGTTGTTATGTGCCGTCGAGTCAAACCCGACTCATAGCCACCCCTCCTTGGGTTTCCGAGGCAGTATCACTACGGAAGTAGGATTGCCCAACCTTCCTTCCGAGGATAATAAACTTAAATGAAGATGGTAGAGCTTAAACTGTCTTTATTTTCATTTAAGCTTAAAGCTCCCTCTTGTGTCCAGAATGGGAATTTACGTGACATTTGGGGAAAATACAAACAAAACTGTTAAGACCAGCATCGGCTGCCTTGTATTTTTCCTACTACTCATCAGAGTAGAGCCTTCCTTAATGATATGGATAAAGTAGAGCTTTCAGGGGCTCCATTTGCTGATGCGGCACGACTCAATATGAGAAGAAACAGCTGCAAACATCCATTGATAATCGGAATATGGAATGCATGAAGTATGAATCTAGGAAAATTGGAAAGTTGTCAAAATGAAATGGAATGCATAAAAACTGATATCCTACTACCCATACATTTAGATTTTTGGTAATAAGCATCTATTAATTTTTAAATCAACAGAAAACACTTTATTTATTTTTTCAAAGGGGGTTTTCTCTAGACTTGCTGCAACGACAAGAAAGTCATCAAATAAACACTAAAAAATTCGGTTAACCATTATGAATTTCTTAAAGGGGTAGAGAAAGTTGAGGTGCAGTAACTACTGGGAAATCCTGAGACGTTTCATGATTAGGTCAATTGATTCGAATTCCCCCCTACGGTTGAGAACCATCTCTTTGTGCCCCCAAATTATCATGCTTTAGTTATCCATTAAAAGGGAAAAAGAAAAACTCTTCCTTCAAAGGGCCCAGGAGATCTGTCAGACTCACAGTCCAGAAAGACACAGAGTATAGTGGCAGTAGGAAGATACCAGTATCAGAGGCCCTGGCCTGATTTTTCTGCATTAGTGGAAGCTCTGGAGCATTAGGGAGAGAACATTGTGCTAAGAAGCTGGAGGCTTAGGTGCTAGCATCCCAGTTCTGTCTGCTTCCAGATTGCTCTGTGTGTGTGTGTGTGTGTGTGTGTATGTGTGTGTGAGAGAGAGAGAGAGAGAGAGAGACCTTGTACAGCCAATAACCAGTGCTGTCATGTCAATTCAAACTCTTGATGACCCCATGTGTGTGGGAATGCAACTGTGCTCCATAGAGTTTTTGGTGGCAGATTTTTCACAAGTAGAATGCCAGGCACTTTTCTGAGGCACCTCTGAGTGGACACCAGCCTCCAACCTTCTGGTTAGCAGCTGACACCATTAACTGCTTTCACCATCAAGGGACTCTGATCTTATTCAAGTCTTGTCTTTTCTGGGCCATGGTGTTCTTTCTATGATGGGGTCCTTCTGTTCTACTAAGTCACAAAGTGAAGGAGGCAAAACTATAAAGAAGATGATATTTCCCATTCTCTCATCCTACCTATATTTTCAGGACTATTATCTCCACAAAAGCCCAAGGCCTTGAGGCCTCTCATCCTAGACTGCTGAGCACCCTCTACTACGTCACCCTGGACCAAGCAGGAACAACTTGGCCCAACCTCCTCTGCATGGTATGAGTCATCCACGGAACAGTTAACATTGGTTCAGTTGGAAAACAAAATAAGGATTGTTGTGGAGGAGAGAGTAGAGAGTTTTTATATACTTTTTGTTAGGTTTAGATTTTATTTTATTTTTTTACCATGTGCATGCTGTGTGTGTATGCGTTAACCAACAATATACTTTACCTGTCACGTGGGATCCTTTCCCCTCATAGCCGAACAAATTTGAGAAGAGTGAATCCTCAGTGAGATATTGCCAGTGCCACGATATGACGGGTTAATATATACGGTCCAGGAGCACTGGCATCACAAGGAACTCACAACAAATTCCTTAAGAAACGGAATTCATTTGACACTATGGGTCAGACACTGTGCTAGGTCTTGGAATGAAAACTTAGGTTGATCTGATTCCAAATCCTGTCCTCTCTCCATCACATATTTTCCTTGACCGCACAGTGGGGAATGCAAAGGTTGTTGGCTCAGAGAAAGACTACTTGTTTAATAAATTCCTGAGAGGAGAAGCAAGGATAGCGGCATGAGCTGGTGTCGAGACCGGAGACTGTTGTTAGAGGGTTTGGACATTTTTTTTTTCTTTTCCTTTTTTGTTTTGTTTTTCTTTCCTTTATCTCTCCTTTCCTTTATCTCTCCTTTCCTTTCCCTCTTTTTGCCAAAGGCTGGAAACATCCCCCCATACACACACACACATACACACACACATGCACACACACAATTTCCCTTACCCTCATCTCCTAGAGACAGATCAATAGAGTGGTAACAGCAACAGGGACTTGGTGCTGATGAAGGATGAGGTATTGGGTGTGGTAGCCTATAGCCCAGCAAAGAAATAACAGGGTCACCTCAACTCATCAATTAAAAGTCCTGCCTCAGATGACTGCAAAGCTAATCGGTGAAGCGCAGAGAGCAGAAGTTTTGTAGTGGAGGCAGGAAAAGGGAGCTTATAGGAGCACTGATAGTGATTTTTAAAGATGCTATGTATTCTTCCACTTAACGGTGTACTAAATATATTTTTTTTTAAATGTAAGTGGGAAACAAAGGACTCTATCCTTTCCTCATGAAAGAATCAAGGATCACATTTGGATTGACTGTTACAACTAGCCATGGGGATGAAATAGCTTCATGAGGTTTAGAACACATCCAGATATTAACCATTACAAGTATAGAGCACACAAAGAAAAATAGTGCATATTAGTGACAAGGCCTATTCTCTTCTCTCTTTTCTCTGTGATTCTCTGACTTTCTGTGTCTCTCTACTCCTTCCTTTTCCTCCTCCTCCATCTTCTCCTTTTTCTACTTCTTCTTCCTCTCCTATTCTCTTCCTACTCCCTTCTCCTCCTATGCTTCTTTCTTCTTTCTCTCTCTCCCAACCAGAGAGTCTCTTCAGAGATTTGTTATAATTAAATGGACCAAAATCAGAGTGGCTTTGTTGTTCTCTGTAAAATCCTATGCACAGATCACAACTCAGTGCTCACCAGGGAGTTCTCTAACTTCTCTTCTCCCTTAAGAGAGAGGGGATATAAAACAGCTAGTCAGGCCCGCCTGCTGAATGGAGGCCAAGTTTTGGGGAAATGACTGAGTGCTACTCTTGTGTTGTTGAACGGAGTTTGCCTTGAGAGCCAAACCCACTGAAATGGGGTCTGGAAGCTATCAGAGAAGAAATCTGATGCATGTATGTTTTTACCCACAGTCGTCCATCACCAAGGATTTTTGCATTTGAGGCATGTTGGAGAGACACAGGCAAGCTGCTGTATATCAACTGTGATCAGTTTTTAACATGCTGTAATAGT
>NW_006922136.1:1463604-1475170 GCF_000298275.1 Orycteropus afer afer
AGAAAAGAAAACCTGCAAGGCAGGAATTAAATTGAACAATCGTTGTTGTAGAAAGATCTAAGTTACCTGGATGTGTGTCTGTAGCTACAGGGACAGGGTGTGCACATTTAGGTAATGACAAGGAATTCAGGTAATGTCGTTTGAGTTGTGTTGGCCACCTATTATGTTCTCGGTACTGTGCTTGCTGCTTTACACATGTTACAATGAAGAGGAAGAAAAAGATCCTCTTCCTGGATCAAGAGCGTTGCGATACTGCAAAAGTATTTTTGGTTGATGGGACAAAGAAAATAAATACAAATGTAGGCTTAGGGAGATTTGCGTTAAGGAGCTAAGAAAACTTTATTATGAACATTGACACAAAGTAATTGCAACCATCCTCAGAACAAGGGTACTATATTTGGTGTTGGAAAATATGCAATCCTAAAATTTGTCAGTGTCTGCAGTCATGTAGCCCACCGATGAGTTTAGAAAGTTGCAAGGAAAAAAGATCAGGGCTACTATGTTGGGGCTTCTCATGCAGCCTCACAGTTCCTATTATACAATCCAGTGCAAGCACCAGCCATTCCTAGATCCTGTCCTCTGTTTGCCTCTCTCTGGCCCTTCTCTATTTTTACTGTACATCTTCTCTCTAAGTGATCTCATCTCCTCTGGTGATTTTTATTATCACCCATATTCTGATGTTTTCTAAATCTAAATCTCCAGCTTTGACATCTCCATGGAGCTCAGGACTCATATATCAAAAAAATATCTAATGCGGGTCACCACTCAGATGTCCCAGAACCAACTGGAACTCAAAATATCCTAAACTAAACTCATCCTCTTTCTTCTAGAATCTACTTTCCATTCTTTACCTTGGCTGGTGAAACCAAAATTCACTCATTATTTTTCTTCAACTCCCATCAAATCAGTCACCAAATTTTATCACTTTTAATTGCTAATCACTCCCCTCCTCTCCTTTCCCCTGGCCCAGTTTTAGTCTAGATACTCATTATCTCTAATGTGAATTGTTACAATAATTTCCTACCAGGTTTGGCCACTTTGGGGACTTACCTCTTCTAATCTCACCCCATCCATCTCACCCTCCGCACTGATACCAATCTGATATATACAACTGATCACGGCAGACTCCTAATTCAAATGGTTTAAAGGTTCCCCTTCACCTACTAGATTAAGTTTAAACTCCTTGGTATGGCAGAGAAAGTCCCCGAAGTTTGGCTTCTGCCTTTCGCCTTCACCTCATCTCCTACCACTCCCCTGCACTTTACCCCTGATGCGTGTTCTGCTCTAGATACTAAAATACTTGTAGTTCCTTCCACATTCTGTACTGTTGGGTACCTCTGAGTTTTCGCTCATGTTATTCCTATTAGCTGGAATGACAACACTATTCCCATTCTAAATTGGCCCAGATAATTCGTCTCTGGTGGCATAGTGCCTAAAGCATTTGACTACTAACCAGAAGGCTGGAGATTCAAATGCACCAGCCGCTCCTCAGAAGGAAGGTTGGGCAATCTACTTCCATAGAGGTACTGTCTCAGAAACCCAAGGAGTGGTCGTTATGAGTCAGAATCAACTCAATGGCAATGAGTTTGGTTTTTGGTGCAAGACTTAGTCCAAGGGCTCCTTCGTAGGTAGCTTTTCCTGACCTTCGCTCCTAGAACAATGTTCTTTCTTCGTGATCCTCCAGCAACGTGTGTGTGTTTTCTGCTGTCACTGTTACTTTGCCTTCGATCTGAGGTCTGTCTTCTGCATTAGACTATAAACTCCATGAGGGGAGAGTAGGGACTGCTTTGCAGCCCCTAAGCAAACATACATTATACATGCAATTGATTCCTACTGAAGGAGTAGAAGTACTTTCTTTATGAAGTCTCCAATTGGACTCATCTCTCTGTCTCTCCTGTTACTACCTTAGTGGAGGCCTTCATTATCACTTACCTAGGTTGTTGCAGAAGGAGCCCAGGAGGCGCAGTGGTTAAATGTTTGGCTGCTAACTGAAAGGTTGGCAGCTTGAACCCCTCAGCAGCTCCATGGGAGAAAGATGAGGCAGTCTGCTTCTGTAAAGATTTACAGCTTTGGAAACTCTGTGGGGCACTTCTACTCTGTCCTATAGGGTCGCTATGAGTCGGGATCAACTTGATGGAGATAGGTTTTTTGGTTTTAGATTGCTGCAACCATTTCTCAACTCCATCCTTGTGTGCAGACTTTTCCTGTCTTTGATGATTCTCTAAAAGTTAAAGTCAAAACTCCCCACCACGGTATGTATAAACTTTCTTCAGCTAACCTACAAGCCTATTTCCTGCTGGTACTTGGGCTATGCATACATACACTCCAGCTGTACTGAACTACCATTTACTTGCCTTTGCATATGTTCTGCCTGGAGAGCCCTTCCCCTCTTGATGAACCCTTATGTATCCTTCAGAGTTCACCTTAAATGTGCCCTCCTGTGTGATGCTGTTCCCAAATTTCCCCAGGCAGAGTTATACTTGTCCAGCTGTGTACTCCCATTGCACCCATTTCACAGCTATTATAGCACTCTGCACTCTAAATTATAACTATCTACTTAACTTCTCTGAGAGCTCTGGTAGCATAGTGCTTATGGCACTTGACTGCTAACCAGAAGGCTGGCGGTTCAAACCCATGATGATATTGGTAATCAACTCCATTGTGGAATCTGCCCTTAGCAGCTGAGTTTAGGGATGTGGTCTGCTTCCAGTATATAAGGAGAAGCCTTAGGAATGGGCTGCAGCTTTTGGCATGCTTGAATCCTGCATGTAGTCAAATAACTACTAGAGAAATCCTACTAGATGTTTCATTTGGCAGCCTGCCATGTTGTCTGCTGATCTTGGGGTTGATAATGGACTTGAGTTAGTGGCCTACTGTGTGGTTTGATAATTTTGATTCTGTGCCTCTCTCTGGCATAGTGCCTAAGGCATTTGATTGCTAACCAGAAGGCTGGCAGTTCACACCCACCAGCCACTCCTCAGAAGGAAGATTGGGCAATCAACTTCCATGGAGATACTGCCTCGGAAACCCAAGGAGGGGTCACTATGAGTTGGAGTCGACTCCGTGGCAGTGAGTGAGTGCCATTTTACTTGCCGACCTTGGGTTCATCAGCCTCAGCAGCCAGTGGGCCGGGAGCAAGAGGCAGAGTTGAAGCCCAAGGTCAAGGGGCTTTCATCCAGCCCCTAGAGCTTGGCACTTTGAACTCGGACTTCTAGCCTCTAAAACTGAAGAAGAATAAACTCCTGTTTGTTAAAGTCACTCATTTGTGGTATTTCTGTTAGAGTAGCACTAGGTAACCAAATAACACTTTTCTTGTCCCTACTAAATGTGAACGTCTCTAGGACAGGGATTACTCCTGTCCTCATCTAAAAGTTAGTCTCATAATCTCTAACACTCTCAGGTCTGTTTCCCAGAGATGATAGGGATGCAGTTTTCCAGGCTTTAACTCTGCTTAGACAACCAGCACTTTACCTCTCATCCCTCAATCACTCCCTGCTATTCAGCTATCTTGGCCTAAAGCCATATATTTACGCTTCTAAGACAGTCTGTGTGGCTGTTACTTTGCCGCTTCCCTCTAGTCAATGACTTTAATCATTCCAGATCCACCTGAGGAGGCCCAAGTCTGAATTGCCTAACAATCCTGATAAACGTTTGTTAAATGTTTTATTGAGTATAGTTTTATAATGATTACAAACAGAGGTGCAAATGCACGACACAGCCTGCTATTCTGATTGGGTCCAGGCTACAATCTGGGATCCAAATACACTAGCTAAATTCTACAGATATCTCAGTCCATTGTTAAATATTGGTATTATTCTGTAGCATTTTGCAGTCTGGAAAAAGAGAGTAGTATATAAAGTGAAAAGTCAGTGACAGCTCAAGAATTTCTCTGCGGAAAGATGCCTCTGCTTCCCTTCCCATATGCCTTTTACTATTTGTATTTACATTGTCAGGAGCTCCGATACAGCTCCGGTACAGTGGTTAAGTGCTCCACTGGTAACCAAAAGGTCAATAGTTCTAACCTACCAGTTGCTCTGTGGTAGAAAGATGTGGCAATCTGCTCCTGTAAAGATTGACAGTTTTGAAAAGCCTATGGGGCAGTGCTAGTCTGCCCTATGGGGTCACTAGAAGTGAGAATCAAGTCAACGGCAATAGGTTTTATTTACATTGTTTAGGAGCTCTGGTAGAAGCTCTGGTGGTGTAGTGCCTAAGGCATTTGACTGCTAATCAGAAGTCTGGTGGTTCAAACCCACCAGCCATGCCTTGGAAGGAAGAATGGGCAATCTACTTCCATAGAGATACTGCCTCAGAAGCCCAAGGAGAGGTGGGTCACTATGAGTCAAAATCAACTTGACAGCAGTGAGTTTGATTTTTGGTTTGAGGAGCTCTGGTAGTGTAGTGTCTAAGGCCTTTGACTTCCAACCAGAAGACTGGTGGTTCAAACCCACCAGCCACTCCTCGGAAGGAAGATTGGGCAATCTACTTCCATACAGATACCCCCTTAGAAACCCAAGGAGAGGTCACTATGAGTTGGACACTACTCAGTGTCAGTGAAATTTGGTTTGATTTTATGTGAAGTCCCTGAGAGGTGCAAAGAGTCAATGCACATTGCTGTTCACCAAAATGTTGAGGTTTGAGTCCACTCAGATGCACTTCAGAAGAAAGACTTGGTGATCTAACTCGGCAAAACTGGCCATTGAAAACCTTAGGGAGCACAATTCTACTCTGATATACATGGGATCTCCATGAGTCAGAATCAACTCAACAATCACTGGTGTTTACTGGTTTTGGTTTATTTATGTGAAGGGGCTTGGTGGGGCTGTTGAAGATTAGGGTATTTGTCTTGAATGTCTATTTGTAGAGCAAGCACAGTTTGTAATCTTATCTGAAGTAATTTGAGGGTAGCCAATGCTCCCTCACTATGCTCACATAGTGAGTCTTGGGTGAAAACTGGAATAGAAGTTTCCACTCTTTGCTTCCAATTGCTGGGTTACAAAAAACCTAGTTCCACCATCCTTTCTGGAGATCTACTAATCTGAAACCCTTTGCTAGTGAGAAATCTCAATGAGAAAGATAAGAGAGTCAAGGAGGGAGTAGGGAAAGAGTGGGACAAGGGCCAGGAAGAAGGAAATCACACCCACACTGGAGTCAAGGCGAGGTTTGTGATTTCCACTAAGAAATCAGAAAGCTCAAAACAGGAAGAAAGAGGTGAGGTGCAATCCCAAAAGCCATCGGCTCCCTGACATTTTATTTATTTTTACCTGGGGAAAGGAGTGTGGGGAGGGGTTTCAGCTTCCAGGCAGACCCAGCAGCTGCAGCTGCTATAAAGGAAGTGATTGTTTTGGAGAGGGGAAAAGGGGGCCAAGAAAGGGGGGCTGGTCTGTTCCTTGCCCCCAACAGAGGCTCAGAGAATCTGTAGGAAGGAACTTGACACTGTGTGAAGCCCAAGAGACAGGAATGATATTTCCAAGCCCAGCAGAAAAGGGGGCTGATCTTCAAGGACACAGAATGGATCCCAGCCCTGACCTGGAAACCTAGAGGAGAGCTCCCACCCCCACTGCCCTTGGATTGCACTGCTTGTCATGGCCGTTTTAAGTGCAGATCAAGGCAATGGAGGTGCAAAGGGGCTGGGGGAAGAGAGGAGGAAGGAAAGACACAACATGTGCCAATAAAATATACAACATTAACTAAAAACAAGACTTTGTGGGGATTTTCCCCTGGTCTTATAGCATCTGGTTTCATTTCTCCTCCTTGCATTTAAAAAGAAGAAGAAGAATGAAAGAAAGGGGATAGGGGGTTGGTGAACACAGTGCATATGTTTTCAATGGAGCCTTTTAAAATATGCTCATGCAGCTGAGAGCTTGAACCTTGAAGTGGAGTTCTTGTGGCTGACAGAGCTAACACTATCCTTTCAGGAGTGTATATAAGATACTGAGTGATCTTGAGCAAGTCATTTCACTTTCTGTCTGAAAGTCTGCCTCACAAAAATGGGCATGAGACTTTCAAAAGTGGGAATAGGAAAAAGTATGGTGAAAAGTATAATAACATGAGCTATTAACATTTTCTGGAAGTTTAGTGTGCTTTACATGTATTTTCTCATTTAATTCCTACAGAAACCCCATGTGCTAAGCATTATCACTGTCCCATTTTATAGATGAGAAAGCTGGATGACAGAAAGGTTGACTTGCAAAGGTCAAACAGCTAGTAATTGAAGGGGTTTGAACCTAGCTCTGACTGACTGAAGAGTTTTTAATTCTGAGAGAATATGTCAAATAACATTGTTGATATTGTTATTAAGTTATACCCTTCGGGACCAGGTTTGTAGGTCTGATAGAACCTGGCGGAACCACTGAGACTATGGCCCCTTGCTGCCCTTCAGGTCTAGAATTGAACCCACACCTGTGGCTTCCAGGCAAGCAAAAGTCAGGCATAGGAGATGAACATTTACCTGAGGTAAATACACTCCTTGTAGAGAACAATCATGGGAGAAAGAAGGGCTGTTTATGCACAGGGAGACAGCTCAGGGGGCAGGGGTGCATGGAGGGATGGACATAGGAAAGAGGTGACTGTCAGGAGAAAATGTGAGGGGAGCTGTTGCATTGTGGTGAATTGTGCTCAATGTCATGAGACAAAGTGTATGTGAACTGCTGTATGAAAAGTGAATTTGCTCTGTAAATTTTCACCCAAATCACACACACACACAAAAAAAAAAAAAAAAAAAAAAATTGTACCCTTCATGGTTTCAACATTTTGTCTGGAGGTAACGTTCTGTCTGGATAAGGTTCCCTGGACCGAGTTTGAGGTGGGGAAGAGGTGAAGTATTTCACGCTGGAAAGTGGAAATTGCCAGAGCCCAAATCCCAAAGTTATATATAATTAGAGCAAGTGACATCTTCTGACCAGGTCTTCTGTATTCCAAAATGTCCGGTGTGAAGAAACCCACCTTCCTCACCTCCCTTGAGAACCTTGATATTCACGATATCACTTCTGTTCCAAATTGAGTCACACTATTTCTGGCTGGTTTGTTTAGTGTCTTAGCCCAACTATCCCATCTTCAAGTTTCCCTTCCTTAGCTATCTACTCAGTAGATTCTGTTACTTCATTCAAAAGAATCCTCCAAAGAAAGAAAGTCTTAAACATGAACAAAGACCTTTCCAGCTATGAAAGATGTTGAAATACTAGAATGAGCAACTAAAAATGGGAATTGAGTCTGAAACACTTTAAGAACAAGAGAATCTTGGTAGCTTGAGCTGGCCAGGGGTACTTCTGATAAGAGACAGAGGAATGGACAAAGATGCCTTTTAAACTTCCTTCTAACATATTTAATGCAACCTAACTGGCTTAAGAAAGAAGCCTTAGAGGCTCAGATTTCTTAGACTGACATTGTTGGACGGGACTTGAGAGAACACCTAGTCCAAATATGTCCTCTTAAAAATGAGAAAACATTCATGTTTGGTATTGTCTTTAGTTCCAGCATAAATTTTCTTTAATGTCTCCTGTCACTCAAGGGTATTATCAACAAGTTGTTTCCAACAGCAGGCTCCTAAAATCCAGAGCACATATGGAAAGAAGAATGTGAGGGCTGGGATACCTGGTTTCTACTTCTGACTTCGCCTCTCTCTAGCAGTGTGACCCTGGCAAGTCACTTGCCCATCTGTAAATGTAGTTAATCATACTTACAAAGTCTACCACACAGAGTTGTACCCCGAGAGAGTGAGCAGTGTGAATATGAAGTTCTATGGTTAGTTCCATAGGCCACACCTTGACTATGTCTTAGAGAATCAAAGAATGAAAAAGTATTCTAAGAAACTGGAAGTAGTAGATTAACAAAGTGACACTATTCCTTTTAATTGGCTTTTCATACCACTTTTCAATGGACAAAGATTTTTGCTTTGTCCATACTAAACACAGGTGGCCCCCTTCACTTCTTAAATCTTAAACTTATATATGGGTAGATTTTCAGAGATACAATGGTCAGAGGCAGTCAGTATAGCAGAATGGCACCAGCCAGAAAATGATCTGGAGAGTAAAAATATCACTCTCTTTTCTGGCTATGGATTAGCAAGAAAATACGAAAAGAGAGTAAGGGAAGTGGGAGATAACAGATAAAGGAATAGAGAAGGCAGGAGACTGAGCTGAGGCAAAGGGGAGGAAGGCAGGGTGAAGGACAAAGGGTTGAAGAAATCCAGATTGGCGTCTTGGGCTTGAACACATCAAGCAGATACCTGACCCTGGAGCAGCTGTGGAAGGGGATACAGGTTTTTTTTTTTGTTTTGTTTTTGTTTTTTTTAATTCCCTCTGGAGAAAAGACAAAATAAGCATTTGGCTTACATGGAGATTGCCTGTGATTTCTTTAGCAATCAATGGTTACCTTAGTACAGACACCAAAAGAGGTTTTTCTGCTGTGAACTGATCATACTCCTGGTCCAAATCTTTCCCCATTCTGTGAGCTTTTTGGTCTCTCAGAATGTATTGGAAGTGCTGAGGGTGGGAGCAAAGAAGAAGAGAGGGCATTAGAGCAGAGGTGAATTAAATGAGAAAAGAGGTTCTGACCTCTACAATAGATGCCAGTGTAGCTTAGTGGTTAAAAGCCTAGGCATTGAAGTTAGCCACACTTGGCCTTGAGTTCTGATTCTGCCACTTACCAGATATGTGAACCTGGACTAGTTGCTTCCTCTTTCTGTGCCTCGGTTTTCTCATTTGTAACATAAACATAATAATAACTTCACCCTCCTAATATTATTGTGAGAATTAAATGAATTAGGGCAAGTAAAAGGTTTGGCACAGGGCCTGGTGCACAGGAGTAAGTGCTCAATAAATGTCCACCATTATTATCATGGTTTGCTACAAGAGTATGTGGCCACCTGTGCCGTATTTTGCAGAAATGGCCTGTCTCATTCAGACTGATTACAGGAACAGCAGTACACCAGACTAGCCTCACTTTTACAAAAGCTTTCTGAAAATACTGAAAGGATATTTCTTTTCTCAGTCTCTCCCCCACCTTAGTGCCCTCTCTGGTTCTCTCACGCTCTCTCATGCTCTCCATCTCTCTCCCCATACCTCTGCTCCCCTCTGTCACCCAAGAAGCCCCCAAGCTCCAAACAGACATAAAGATGAGGTGGTACACAGGCCCTGCTCCATTTGAAGCTGGCTAGATTTATCCAAAGGGGATGACAATATTGCTTTTGTTTGTCAGATACTAAAATCTCCCACAAATCCTTAAGTGGACATTCCAGCGCCTCTTCAGACCACTCCTAGCTACTTCAGCCAGGGCTCTCAGGAATCCAACAGTGCCACCTTTTAGGCCTCTACTCACAATTCTGACACCTGCATCCTGGGTCCTATAGAAACCTTTTCCCTCTTCTCAATGTATGTGATGTTGAGAAAACTGCGGGATGAATGGGGAAGGCATAATCATAATGTAAATAGGACTTTAGACATGCAAATGTATTTTCTGAGCATGGATCAGCTGAACAAAGTCGATGTGAGGGCCCAGACTGGACAAGTGCCATCAGTGACCCAGATGTGGAACTCTGGGAGGAGGGGACCACGACGTGATGAAAGGAAACAAGGGTTATTTAGAAAAAATGGGACACTTGGAGAACTGAATGAGAGGTGCATAAATGGACGGATACCATGAGAAAGTAGGAGACAGAAGCCTGAGTGCCTTCAAGGGGCATAAATGGGAAAATTCTTGAAAGTCAGAGGGCAGGAGAGGAGGAGCCTGGATGGAAAAATGCCTGGAGCTGAGAGCTTTGTGCTCAAAGAGCTCTAGGAAAGGAGACCAAGGGAGACTTTCTGATCAGGATGCCAGGTAGATTCAGAGCAACTTCAACCTTAGACCAAAGGGCCCACCTAGGCATCAGGCTGAAGTGATCTTGCTTCCCACTGGTGAGTTAAGCTTGACTAAGAACCTGGGTTTTTCCTATCTGTGTAGGCTTTGGACCTTGAATTTCTTCCAATGGAAAGAATGCATTAAAAAAAAAAAAAGAAAGAAAGAAAAAGCTAGCTGAAAATCTCAGCAAGGAGGAGCAGAACAGAAGGAAAAAGACACATGAAAGGTCCTCTTCTTGCACCACACCTGCATCAGGGTCTAGGCCCAACTAGATTGTTCTTTTCTAAATAGTGTTTTCCAAACTGTCCCCTCAGGGACTTCAGACATTAAAAATGAATTGAATTAAAATAAAATGATGGTCTCTTCCTGAAAATTTTCTCCAAAAATAGAATGTGTGCCCCAAATTGTTTTTTTTGATACTTTTGGTGCCAGCTCCCATACTAGAATATAGAAATTAGCATCTGCATTACCATCAAATAATATCGGCAGCTCTTTTATGATTTAAATATGAATAACCCATGATATTCCACAAAGAGCTCTGGATTTCTGGTGCTGCCTCACGAGAACAAGTTTAGAAGCTCTGGAATTAAGGATTGGGATCATTTTTATTTTGCATGATGATCTTGTCACTTCCATTTTTTCCCCTTCCAATTCATTCTCCTCACAGAAGCAAGTTTGATCTTTCTAAAATGTCAACCAGATCAAGTCCTTTCCCCCAACTATTACCTCTTTGATGGCTTCTCATTGCTTTTAGATTAAAACACAAACTCCTGATCATGGCCTACAAATCCCTGCATAAGCTGGGCCCTGCCCATATCTCCAACCCCATCTTACCCCACTGTCCTCCTTGGTCATAACGTTCCAGCTATGCTTGTTTTCTCTCAGTTCCTCAAATATGCCAGGCCTGAGTCCATATCTGTGTATTTGTTCATCATGCTGTTCCCTCTGCCTGGAATATCCTTTTTATCTATTGTAGGCAGGAGTTTGAGCCCTATGACCTTTGCACCCTGGTATCAAGTCTGTGGTTTTGTTACATTGCATGGCAAAAAGGGATCTTGCAGATGTAATTAAGGTTGAATTTACAGTAGAGAGATTATCCTGGATTATACAAGTAGGCCCAAATGTAATCATATGAGCCCAGAGAGATGAAGCAGAACAGGAAGTCAGAGAGATTTGCAAAATAAGAAGGATTTGACTCACCCTTGCGGCTTGAAGGTGGAGGGACTCATGGAAAGTGTGAAAAGGTAATGAGCTTTGCAGTGGCTTCTTCCCTGGTATCTCTGGTAAGGAATGCTGCCCAGCCTACACCTTGATTTTGGCCTTGGGAAACCCTAAACAAAGAACCAAATTGAGGCCTGCTGTGCCTGGACTACTGATCCATGAAAACTATGAGATAATAAAGGATGTTATTTTAATCTACTAAATTTGTGGTAATTTCTTATGAAACTAATGGAAAAAGAAATTAAGTATACACTACCCTTCCTTTTCACGGTTACCTTCCCATCTTTCAAATCTCAGCTTAAATATTATCATGTCTGAGGGTCCTTCCACGCTCATTCTACCCAAAATGAATCTCCTCTCCCAGAACAGGTAAGGACGACGGGGGACAGCCCCAAGGCAGCAGGGAACAGCCTCAGACAGGTCTGGCAGGAACAGCTAGAGGGTAGCCCGGGAATTGAGCAGAGCGGTTGGAACAGCTAAGGGAGACAAACTTGTTTGTCTCTTTGTTGTA
>NW_006922136.1:1475270-1476461 GCF_000298275.1 Orycteropus afer afer
AAACCTTATGAATAGTAGTGAAACACTGTCTGATATATTACTGGAAAATTTTATGATTAGCCCTGAAACATTGTCTGATACAGTGCCAGAAGATGAGCCCCTCTGTTCTGAAGGCACTCACAATAACACTGGGAAAGAGGTGCCTCATCAGAGTAGAGCCTACCTTTATGATATGGATAAAGTAGAGCTTTCGGGGGGTCCATTTGCTGATATGGCATGACTCAATATGAGAAGAAACAGCTGCAAACATCCATTGGTAATTGGCACATGGAATGTATGAAGTATGAATCTAGGAAAATTGGAAGTTGTCAAAATGAAATGGAATGCATAAAAACTGATATCCTTGGCATTAGTGAGCTGAAATGGACCGGTTTTGGCCATTTTGAATCAGATAACTGTATGATCTACTATGCAGGAAATGACAAACTGAAGAGGAATGACATGGCATTCATCATCACAAGATCTATCCTGAAGTACAATGCTGTTGGTGATAGAATAATATCCACACGCCTAGAAGGAAAGCCAGTTAATACTACTATTATTCAAATTTATGTACCAACCACCAAAGTCAAAGATGAGGAAATTGAAGATTTTTACCAACTTCTGCAGTCTGGAATTGACAACACATGCAATCAAGATGTGCTGATTATCACTGGTGACTGGAATACAGAAGTTGGAAACAAAGAAGAATCACCAGTAGTTGGAAAATTTGGCCTTGGAGATAGAAATAATGCTGGGGATTGCATGACAGAATTTTGCAAGACCAATGACTTACTCATTGCTTGTATCTTTTTCAACAACACAAACGGTGGCTATACACGTGAACTTCACCAGAGTACACAGGAATCATCAACTGCTCATTTGCAAGTTCAAGTTGAAGTTGAAAACAATTAAAACAAGTCCACAAGAGCCAAAATATGACCTTGATTATATCCTGCCTGAATTTAGAGATAATTTAAAGAAAAGATTTGATGCATTGAACACCAATGACTGAAAACCAAAGGAATTGTAGGATGACATCAAGAACATCATCCATGAAGAAAGGAAATGGTCATTAAAAAGACAGGAAAGGAAGAAAAGACCAAAATGGATGTAAGAAGAGACTCTGAAACTTGCTCTTGGACAGGGAGTAGCTAAAGCAAATGGAAGAAATGACAAGATAAAAGAGCTAAACAGAAGATTTCAAAGAGC
>NW_006922136.1:1477591-1481538 GCF_000298275.1 Orycteropus afer afer
TAACAACCTACATTATGCAGATGACACAACTTTGCTCGCTGAAAGTGAGGATGACTTGAAACACTTATTGACAAAGATTGAAGACTACAGTCTACAGTATGGATTACACCTCAATATAAAGAAAACAAAAGTCCTCACAACTGGACCAATAAGCATCATCATGATAAATGGAGAAAAGAGAGAAATTGTCAAAGACTTCATATTACTTGGTTCTGGAATTAACACCAATGGAAGCAGCAGTCAAGATATCAGACATAGGACAGCATTGGGCAAGTCTGCTGCAAAGGACCTCTTTCAAGTGATGAAGAGCAAAGATGTTTCCTTGAAGACTAACATGCACTTGACACAAGTCATGGTATTTTCAATTGCCTCATATGCATGTGAGAGCTGGACAATGAAAAAGGACGACTAAAGAAGAGTTGATGCTTTTGAGTTGTGGTGTTGGCAAAGAATGCCGAAAAGTACCATGGACTGCTAAAAGAACAAATCCATCCTGGTGAAGTGCAGCTGGAATACTCCTTGGAAGCAAGAATGGCCAAACTTCGTCTCACCTATTTTGGTCATGTTATAAGAAGGGACCATTCCTTGGAGAAGGATATCATGCTTAGGAAGGTGGAGGGACAATGAAAAAGGGGAAGGCCCTCAGCAAGATGGCTTGACACAGTGGCTGCAATGATGGGCTCAGGTATAGCAAGGATCATGGGACTGGCACAGGACCAGACAGTGTTTCATTCTGCTGTACATGAGTTCACTATGAGTTGGAGATGACTCGACGTCACCTAACAACAACAACAACTCCCCAATCCCCATTATTCTCCTTCCCAGCCCCCATTGTCTGCTTTCTACATAGTCCTCATCAGAATGTTAGCTATTTTATTTTACTGTTGATCTGCTTTTCTTTTGTCTGTTTCTCCCACCAAATTGTCATGAGACAAGGGACTACATTTATCTTGTTCACCATTACAGCTTCATCACCAAGTGCAGTGGATTGCATACAGTAGGTACTTGATAAAAATGTGTTGAATGAACGGATGATTGAATGAAAGTGACAGAGTATAATATTCATACAAATATGACCCACTGGAATGTAAACTATATGTGAACAGATTTTTGTTTACTTCTCTATCTCTGAAAGGTAGAAGAGTAAATGGCATAAAATAAGTACTCAATAAATAATTGTTGAATGAATAATTGTGTGGATGTATGAGGAACATAAATTACTATTTAGTGGGTATTTACTGAGTGCCAGATACTATGTTCTGCAATTTACCTACTTTATTTCATTGAATTTTCAAAATAACTCAAATTAGACACAGTTATTACCTCCATTTTGAAGATGACACCTAGAGTGGTTTAGTACATTTTCAAGGCCACACAGCAAGTAAGTGGTAGATCCAGAATTCGAAGCCAGGTCTTTCTGACTCTAAAACTTGTGCTTTCCTATGCGTTATACTCACTCCCAAGTCTTAGCACAAACAACTACACTCTAGCCTAATGAGAGCTTTGCAATGTGTAAAAGAAAAATGTACATATGCATGTGCATATTCATGTGAAACTTTACATTATATACAGTTTCAAGAAATTTGTAGACCTTACCCACAAACCACAGGTTAACTTAAAGTATGTTACCTGCACCAGAGCATTTCCATATTAGTAGAAATTACCTGGGTTGGATCAGATGAGATTCACAAGAATTCTAGTTCTTAGACGGACAATCTTGAAAATAGAATAAAAAAGAAAAAAAAAAACTTCAAGACTCAAATACATAAAATGTCAATAGTGAGAAGACAGATGTAGGTGAGGCCAGTATTTCAGGACGAGTCTCTGACTAGTATCCCCTATGATTTAAAATTATGTATCTTTTCTACTTGTAAGGCCAACCCTGGCTCTAGCAGTTCCTCTGGTGGTATTTAATATTCCAAGTTTTTTTGAAGTCACTAGAGATTTGAAAATAGCCTGAGGCAGAGAAACAAAATCTCGCCACAAAGTTGTGAACTTTGAAGTAGGTCAGGCTTTCTAGTCACCAAGCTTCTGTGGCTCAAGGTCTAGGAACTGTGATAGCTTCCCCTTCTCTGAAAGCCCCCATCCAGTGATGGGTACAAGGAGCTTTCCAGTCCCTCTCGGAGCACTATTTCATCAAAACCAAGTATTTATGTTCTCTCTCAGCTTTGGGTAACACTTGAAATTCCTTCCAGATAAACAGGATTGGAGCCAAGAAGGAGTCAAGAAAGAGGTTAGAGATAAGACCTTGAGGCTTGATTTATGAGTCAAGTTTCTGAAAGCTGCTCACATGTCTCAGTGGCCAGGCAGCAGTGGACAGGCTCCTCTCTTCCAGCTTTGCTGCCACCACTCCAGCGCTCACGGAGGCTCTTCGGATGCCCCCAGTCTTGGAATACTGCTCTCTTTTTCCCTTATCTCCTGTCCCCTTCCTCACAGTGAGTCATTAAGACAGCCACAGACACTCAGGCTGGGAGTCCAGAATGTAACTGGAACTACTTTGGGACAGGGAACAAGGATACCAAAAGTACACCCAGTTCACATTCAAGACTTGCTCATTTTCCACAAATATGGGCCACCCCAAAGCCTGTGTTCTCTTAAGAGTCTGGAAACTTTCCAATGAAATTCCCCTCACTTTTTCTAACTGGGCTCTTGGCTTCCCATAGTCTTGCCTGGGGTTTCATCTTCCAATTTGCATGGGGACTAGCAGGGTGGTTAAGAGTACAGGCTCTGGAGCCACACTGTCTAGGTTCCGATCCAGCTCTCCCATTTATTTACTAGCTCATTGTCTGGCCTGGGACAAGTTACCCAACCTCTCTGGGCCTGTTTCCTCATATGTAGAATGGGAATACTAACAATAGTCCTAGTCTCCGGGTGGTGCAAGCAGTTAACCCGCTTGGCTGCTAACCAAAACATTGAAGGTTTGGGTCAACCCGGAGCTGCCTCACAAATGAGGCTTGGCAATCTACTTCCAAAAACTCAGCCATTGAAAACCTTGTGGAGTGCAGTTCTCCTCTGGCTCACATGGGGTCTCCATGAGTAGGAGTCTACTCAACAGCACCTGGCTGACAATAGACCTGAACAATGAGGAGTATAAGCATTCAACCAAGTGAATACAAGTAAAGCACTTAGAACATTGACTGGCTCAGAGTTAGCACTCAAGGAGCATCACCTACTGTTCACTACCTATCCTGGGAGACAGGTATCCCATTTGTATTCAAAGCACAGAGATATATTCTCTGCTGCTTTCAATACCATTACTATGTACTATACAGAACAATTAGTGATAGCCCTAACTTTGGGCTTTGTAATGTCACTACATGATGATATAACAGATGACTTATTCAACACTTACTATATTCCAGGAGCAGCCCTAAACACTTTATATACATTATTTTATTTAATCTTAACTAGAAATCTGAGATAGATGCTGTTATTTTCCTCATCTGACTCATCAAGGCATACAGAGATGAAATGGCTATGTAATGCAAAACTATGTTATGTAACTTATTTTGTGCAAGGAGTAATTAGCATAGGCTGGGGCAAAATGTGATGTTCTATGGAGGAGACAGAATTCTAATTTTGAATCACATACTAGAATTTAGATAAGCAGAGGGCAAGAGTAAGGGGAATTCCAAGTTGAGGAGATCATAGAAACGGAAGGTGGCAATGAACCTGATGTGTGTGGAGAAAGGTGGGAATTCAGGTAGCATCATTATTCTCAGCTTCAAGACTTAACAATTAAGTCTTGGTACTGTAACAGTGATGAGCTCTGATGGCATGGTGCCTAAGTCATTTGACTGTCAATAAGAAGGTTGGTGGTTCAAGCTGCTCCAAAGGAGGAAGATAGGGCAATCTACATCCATGAAGATTGACTGCCTCAGAAACCCAAAGGGGGTTGCTGTGAGTTGGAATCCATGCAATGGCAGTGAATTTGGTTTTTGAGTTTT